>NC_057835.1:30941250-31255000 GCF_910594005.1 Cervus elaphus
CTATGACCCACCTCCTAGAGTAATGGAAATAAAAACAAAAGTAAGCAAGTGGGACATGATTAAACTTAAAAGCTTTTGCACAGCAAAGGAAATTATAAGCAAGGTGAAAAGACAGCCCTCAGAATGGGAGAAAATAATAGCAAATGAAAGAACTGGCAAAGGATTCATTTCCAAAATATGCTAGCACCTCATACAACTCAATGCTAGAAAAACAAACAACCCAGTCAAAAAGTGGGGAAAAGACCTAGACAGACATTTCTCCAAAGAAGATATACAGATGGCTAACAAACACATGAAAAGATGTTCATCATCGCTCAGTATTAGAGAAATGCAAATCAAAACTACAGTGAGATATCACCTCACACCATTCAGAATGGTCATCAAACAATAAATGCTGGAGAGGGTGTGGAGAAAAGGGAATGTTCTTGCACTGTTGGTGGGAATGTAAATTGATACAGCCACTGTGGAAGACAGTATGCAGATTCCTTAAAAAACGAGGAATAAAACCACCATATGACCCAGCAATCCCACTCCTAGGCATATACCTTGAGGAAACCAAAATTGAAACAGACACATGTATCCCATTGTTCACTGAAGCACTATTTACAACAGGTAGAAAATGGAAGCAACCTAGATGTCCATCAACAGATGAATGGATAAAGAAGTTGTGGTACATACACACAGTGGAATATTAGTCAGCCATAAAAAGGAATGCATTTGAGTCAGTTCTGAAGAGGTTGATGAGCCTAGAACCTATTATACAGAGTGAAGTGAGTCAGAAAGAGAAAGATAAATACCGTATTCTAACACATATATACGAAATCTAGAAAAATGGTACTGAAGAATTTATTTCCAGGGCAGCAATGGAGAAACAGACATAGAGAATAGACTTATGGACATGAGGAGAGGGGAGGATATATGGAAAGAGTAACATGGAAACTTACATTACCACATGTAAAATAGTTAGCCAATGGGAATTTGCTGTATGGCTCAGGAAACCCAAACAGGGGCTCTGTATCAACCTAGAGGGGTGGGAGGGGGAGGGAGATGGGAGGGAGGTTCTAAAGGGAGGAGATATATGTATACCTATGGCTGATTCATGTTGAGGTTTGACAGAAAACAACAAAATTCTATAAAGCAATTATCCTTCAATAGAAAGATAAATAAACAACAACAACAACAAAAACTGAGTGTAGAAGCTGGAAGACTTTTCCAGATCTGAAATTTAATATGAGATCTGATAGTTAGTTACTTGCTACTGTGGCCAGAAAGCAATTGATGTTTTTCCAGGGAAATTAAAATGCTTTGTTCTCATGAGATTGAATTAGACCAATTAAAGAACTGGTTAAACATGAGACACGTTAATCTGTTTCAGGCCAGCGGTATCCAGTAAGTGGTGATGTCTATTTAGTTACAGTTACATACTTTCACTTTTCAAATGTCTCTAAAGCACAGGATAGGTTATTTTTATACTAGAAAGACTCCCAGACTATACTTTCTCAGTTCAGTTCAGTTCAATTGCTCGGTCGTGTCTGACTATTTGCGACCCCACGATTCCCAGCACGCCAGGCCTCCCTGTCCATCACCACCTCCCGGAGTTTACTCAAACTCATGCCCATCGAGTCGGTGATGCCATCCAGCCATCTCATCCTCTGTTGTCCCCTTCTCCTCCTGCCCCCAATCCCTCCCAGCATCAGGGTCTTTTCCAGTGAGTCAACTCTTCGCATCAGGTGGCCAAAGTATTGGAGTTTCAGCTTCAGCATCAGTCCTTCCAATGAACACCCAGGATTGATCTCCTTTAGGATGGACTGGTTGGATCTCCTTGCAGTCCAAGGGACACTCAAGAGTCTTCTCCAACACCACAGTTCAAAAGCATCAATTCTTCGGTGCTCAGCTTTCGTCACAGTCCAAGTCTCACATCCATACATGACCACTGGAGAAACCATAGCCTTGACCAGATGGACCTTTGTTGGCAAAGTAATGTCTCTGCTTTTTAATATGCTATCTAGGTTGGTCATAACTTTCCTTCCAAGGAGTAAGCGTCTTTTAATTTCATGGCTGCAATCACCATCTGCAGTGAGTTTGGAGTCCAAAAAAATAAAGTCTGACACTGTTTCCACTGTCTCCCCATCTATTTCCCATCAGGTGATGGGACCAGATGCCATGATCTTAATTTTCTGAATGTTGAGCTTTAACCCAACTTTTTCACTCTCCTCTTTCACTTTCATCAAGAGGCTTTTTAGTTCTTCTTCACTTTCTGCCATAAGGGTGGTGTCATCTACATATCTGAGGTTATTTATATTTCTCCTGGCAATCTTGATTCCAGCTTGTGCTTCTTCCAGTGAGTAATATAATTACGATAGTTTATATCCTCCATCTTTCTCCTTTAATATTCCTCTTTCCTTAGTTGCTGAGATTTTAAAAACATAAATCCCCATTCTTTAGAACTTTTGGCTCTTTCTTCTCTGGCTATATAGGAAAAAATATGTTTAGATAGATAGTAGAGAAAAGAGGTCTGGCTATCTTGATCCTAAGGAACAGAAGGCAGGGCTGTGGCAGACTGTCACCTGCCTCACAGGCTCAGGTAAACATTTCATATTTTCCCCATCTTGATTCTGACACTCAGAGGGAGAGATGACATGCTCTGCCTTTTCCTGCCAAAATTGTCTAGTATCTTGTTTTAACAAAGAAAACTCTGTCCATGGTATCATCTTTATCCTGACAGCTGGCATAATTATTTTCCAAGATGAGAGCATTGCACTTGGCAAGGGCATAATCAAAGACTTATGATTAGTGAGTCTAGACTTGGAAGGCTGTTTCCATGGGATGCTCATTTTCTGATGGCTTGTGAGTCCAGGGGAAACATAGGGAACAAAGATATTGTTTGAGTTTTACCAATGATGTCAAAGAAAAAAAATCATCACTCAAAATCTAAAACAGAAAAGTAAGCTTGTTGCTTATTAGACAATGAAAACCTGCATTTGCAAAATGCAATCTCTGAATAAATCAGCTGCTGATCTTACACAGGATTTGTAGAAGCTTGGGATTGAATCCTGAATTGATGAGGTATAGAAGAGGACATTTTAGGGAGACATTGATCTCTAGCTGAGAAGGGTTGGTTATTGGAGCGTAGCTGTGGCTAATATTTTCAGGAGTAGGGGGCCGTCACAAAATGCCTGGCTTATAGAAGTGTGATTGCTGATTCAGAGTCTTCACGGATCAACTGGGGTTTTTTCAATGCCAGGTATGAGTTACTTGTTATTATGGCCAAAGAAGAATCAGTCTATTTCATGGGAAATGAAAATGTTCTTGTTCTTGGCGAACATTTTTATATACTCTTTGTACTTGCATTATGCATGCCAGTGTTTTATCTACTTGACTCTATTTAGGCTCATTGAGGGATCTTATAAAAATATAACCTCATTTTCCATAGCACCCTGCATAGTTTTCACTGGGTTGAGAGATACTCCATGACCAAAGTCTTTAGGAATGTTGCAGTAATGCCTCCAGAGAAATGAAGCAGAGCATGTTTTTAATGAGTTCAAGGACACGCGAATGGAGAAATTTTTAAAAGTTCAGATAGAGATGGCTATAGTTACATCAGTTAACAAGTTCCCTAGTATACAAAGAAAGATAAACCTGGACTAGAAGCCAAACCAAAAGACATGTTTTTTAATAGGCAACACTGTTTTTCTGGCTCCTCAAACCTACCTCCTCCAAGCCCAAGTCTGGCTTGGCTTCTCATGTTTTCCTGCCCTACCTCCTCAGCCCAGCCGTGCTTCAGCACAGCTAAGATCTAAAACCTAGTTGAGATGTAATTTTTCTCCAGAACATAGAGTTCTCTTTTCCTTTCCACTGGTCACACAACATTGAGCACTGTGCACTCATACTTGTGGCCCTTGAGTCCCGCACACCTTATCCATCCACTGATGCTAATTTAAAAGATCAGGAATATACAACATGAGACAGGATTAGGCCAGCACAATAGATACTCACCTTAAATGTGGGAAAATTCTAGGCACATAGCTGATTCATAGCAACTCTGCAACTGGACAGGTAGGTGTTGCCAGTTTCTTGGTTAGAGCTCTTCCCTAATTCCTGGAAAATAGTCTCAGTGGTATTTGGAT
The DNA here is from genome assembly GCF_910594005.1 of Cervus elaphus. Lineage (NCBI taxonomy): Eukaryota > Metazoa > Chordata > Mammalia > Artiodactyla > Cervidae > Cervus > Cervus elaphus. The sequence goes on from NC_057835.1 coordinate 30,945,378, forward strand.
CCACCCTTTATGGGCCTTCCTCTTAGTTCAAAAGGTTAAGAATGTGCCTGTAATGTAGGACATCTGGGTTTGATCCCTGGGTGGGGAAGATCCCCTGGAGAAGGAAATGACAACCCATTTCGGTATTCTTGCCTGGGAAATCCCATGGACGGAGGAGCATGATGGGATATCGTCCGTGGGGTTGCAAAGAGTCAGACACTTTCACTTTTCACTTTTTCATGAATTTGAGTCATTGTTCCTTTTCCATAAAAAAACATACGCCATGTTGGCAGCTGTGTCATCGTCTCATCCAACTTCCTGTCCATAAACTGTTAGGAGATCAAATACCAAAGTTACCCTTTTTCTTTTTTTTTTCACTTTTTACTGTCTATGTCTGTTTTAATTAACAGTCTTTCACCCAGCACAAATCTCCCGAGGTTTTTTTTTTTTTTCTCCTGAGGTTTTGTAATTGTCTAATATATCGGAATTATATTTCACTTGACTAGACCAGAGCCATACTCATATTACTCCCCAAGACAACCAGTTACTTACCTTGGGCAATTTGTGAGGTCTTAGAAAAAAATTTTTTTAATTCCTAAAACTCTTAAAAATACTATTTCCAAAAAAAAAAAAAATACTATTTCCTAACAAAGAGGATCTATAAGGCATTCCCTTACATCTTTATGAAGTATTAAAAAAAAGTGTCATACAGCCTTATCCTAACTTCAACCTTGCCCAGAGACCTAGTCTTACTCCCTGTGGTTTGACTTAGGCCCTATGGCCATTTCTGACTTTGAGAATCTCTTCCTGGCTAGAAAGACTGTCCTGGGTACTTTATATGTTCCCGAAATTCTGCTTGAAAACTGATCAACTTCCACTTCTCTTTTTAAATTTTATGACAGGCAAGACTATTTTATCATAGCTAGGAGAGTCAGCGTTTCAGAGTTCTGCCTGGAAATCCCCTTAGTTCCTTAATTAGCTACATTTCTTATCTTCTACATTCCTGCAGCTCTTAAGTGTTGCCAAGCTTTCTGGTCCTAAGGAACTAGAATTCCCTTTTCTCATCACTGTGCCTCTTTTAGTGGATAGTAAGATGCATAAAAACAGAACCTCATCTTTTCTGTTGCTATTAATATTATCTGCCAGTAGCCTGCACAGTGTCTGAAACATAATTGCTTAATAAATAAATAGAAACAGGAATGCCATCAAAGTTAAATGAAAATTTAGTGTTAACGACATACTTATCCATAGGAAAAAAAATGTCAAAAACATTAATGAAATTACAAATGATACTGCGTCATAGCAAGTACCAAAGCCTTTAAAAATGCCCAGAAGTTCTTTGTAGTGTTTCTATATAAATGTTCTTCTATCTCCTTCAATTCAAATATCCAAGATGAAGAAATGGAATGAAAAGCACCTATTTCCCATTCATTCATTTTGTTTGTTAATATTAAAGCAGCATAACCATAGGGGGCTAAATATGTCTTGGAGGCTAAACAGGCAAACAAATATATCAATGTTGTTCATCAAGAAAAATGCATTCTTATTTCCCAAAGCATAAAAATTTGAGGTGCAACCAAGCTAAATGGAGAACTGCCTAAATAACCTATGAGTATAGAAAAATAAATAGGCTATATGCCATTTAAAAATGGCATGGTACAATTTTTGAGAGCCATTTATATCTTTAGTTTCTTTTATAATATGAATGCAGGGACAGCATTTTGGAGGGTTTCTAGCCTGTCTCCTGTTTACTGAATGTAGACAGGAAATAAATATATTTTTGAAAGTGTTTCTCCATTCTCACTGCATGAGTTTTAAGGGTTATATTAAAAGCTGTAGTTTTTCCCCCAAGACTGTAGTATCACTGCCACATTTGCAATCAGTCAAACTTGGTAAATATCTTCTAAGTCTGCAGTGTTGGTTTAGTACACGATAAATGCTTATCACTGCCTCTAGAATAGTTTATGTTTGCTTTCTTCCCATACTGATAAGATATAATTTTTCTCAACACAGACCATTGATTTTAAAGCATGAATCATAGAATGTCAGCCCTGTAAAGAACCTTGAGAAGTTATCTATTCCATATCCTTGCCTTCATATGGGTCCACCTTAGCCCACACTGGATAATGTTCATTGATTCCATTTTTAAGGACCTTTGAAGGAAGAGGGTCTTTCAATTTTCTTCTGTAGCCCATTTCAGTGTTTAATAACCCATAAGGCTCTCAGGAAATTCTTCCTTATATCCATCCTAAATTACCAATGGCACATGGATTTAGAGTCCAATCTTAAGTAACTGGAATAAATTACCTGTGCTATGGAAACAGACATTCACTCTGAATTTGAAAAAGTGTTGTCTGTGTGAAATAAACTGAAAATATTACTTCTCGAGGATGGAGTAAGTGAATTTCAATCAGGTGCCCCCAACTCCACAAAGTGCTCCTGCTGCAGTAAGCCAGGTGATTGTCATCAAATAGTCTTGGCAAAGCCCTTCAGGACATTTCTGAGTGGTATAAGCCCCAAGGCCAGAACTGAACACAAAAGATGAACCATGACAAGGAGTCAGACAAATTGTGGTCAAGCTGTATGGGTGACAGGTTATGTACACAGACAGGCTTTCCAAGCTGATCTCAGCAAACACACTACATCTGAGCAGATGATGACAGACTGAGCTTAAGTTCCTGTGTGTGTCAGTGTCTTTTGGATAGAAAGAGTTGCCTTGACGGCAGGGCCCTGGAGAAACTAAGTACATGTCAGTCTCTAAGGCAGCAGACTGACCAGCCCAGTTCACACCACGGCAGTAACTGAGAAGTAGCGGCTTGTAGCCAGGGCTCTCCCTGGAGGGAGGCATCCTTCCAGTAACAGTCAACGCTTAGAGAAGCGTCATCTCTGCTAGGAAATGTGCTGAACTTTTGCTTTCATGAAATCTTTGAATAATTATAACAACATTATGGGGCTTCCTTGTGGAAGTGGCTCAAACGGTAAAGAATCCACCTGCAGTATGGGAGACCTGGGTTTGATCCCTGGGTTGGGAAGATCCCCTGGAGGAGGGCATGCAATCTACTCCAGTATTCTTGCCTGGAGAATCCCCGTGGACAGAGGAGCCTGGCAGGCTACAGTCCATGTGGTCGCAAAGCGTCAGACACGACTGAGTGACTAAGCACAGCACAGCACAACAATATTATGAGAGGTGTGATTGTGTGTTCAGTCAATCAGTATATTTGCGTCTCCTGCATTAGCAGGCAGATTCTTTACCACTAGTGCTACCTGGGAATGAGATAGGTACGATTATTATCCTTGTTTTACCAATAAGGAAATTAAAGAACAAAGAGATTAAGTAAACTTGCTTCAGCTTCTAAGTGCCAGAATTGGAATTTAAAATAATGCAGTAATACTCTCTGGTGTCTCAGATGGTAAAGAATCTGCCTGCAATACAGGAGACCTGGATTTGATCCCTGGGTCAGGAAGATCCCCTGGAGAAGGGCATGGCCACTCAATCCAGTGTCCTTGCCTGGAGAATTTCAAGGTCAGAGGAGCCTGGCGGACTATAATCCATGGGTTCACAAAGAATCGGACATGACTGAGTGACTAACACACACACAGTCATATTCCAGAACCCACTCTCTTAACTACTATGTTTCACTGCCTCTCTCACACTAAATTAGAATAGGGAGCAACTTTTTGATGAAAGCCCTAATTAGTATCCACTCACATCACTGACCTCTGGCCAGTTGGGCAGGGTGGGGACAAATCAGTGCATTTCGTTTATAAGTATACCATCAGTGCTGATCAAATTTAATGGAAAATATATAACAACAGGAATCTGAATCATTTTTTAATCTCATAGATATCAAGTAGTAATGTCTTGTATTAGCTTTGCAATATATGACATCTCAATTTTCACAAACAGGCCGGCATCAAATAGGAATTAATATACTTGTTTTAAAGGTGAAAAATAAAAGCTAAGTTCCAGGGACATTATTTCTAAAAAGGAGAAGTTCTCAACAACAGGTCTTTCATCGTGTTCTCTTTCAATTACACCATGTTGAAAATTAACATATGTTGAAAAGAACTGAGTGTATATGGAATTTCCTATGTCTGAGGAAAATGACATTGAATATAACTCCAAAATCCAGTGATAAAGGATCACACAGACACTCTTTCCAAGGGTCGCTCTTTCCCAGGCTGTCCTCTTGGGGACTGTTGTCCTTCTTGGAGCAGTAGAGACTTAAGGTCATAGACAATTTCATTGACTTTCTACTTATCTAAGTCTCTGATCTATAAAAGTTAAAAATGAAAGAAAGTGGAACTCCATCATTCTCCCAACCTCTCCTCATTCTGTGAAAATCCTGGAAGAAATTCACTGTTCTATGATATTAGGAGTGATGTTCAAAACTGTGAACAAGTGTTGCGGCTCAGTCACCCACGAACCACTGAGACTCCCTGTGGAGCCAGGAGTTCCCCCTTCAGTTGGTGGGTTTCAGTAGGTGCAGGAAGGTACCAGGTCTAGGAAATGGGTGGGTTGGAGAGAAGAGTCCCTGAATGGCTTGGAACAATGGCCGACTTAATAACTGGGAAAAGAAACTTTTCAATATATTAATTCCAGCATAAGCCTACCAGAATGAACTAACTAAATAGTAACTCTTGTCGGGTTTCTTAAGGGCAGAAACTGTGTTCTAGATTTCATTAAACACCACAGGTCTGCAGGCCCTCACAATTCTGAAACCCCCAAAGCTGTAAAAGATAAAAATTGTCTCTATACCTCATTTGGCTGCAAAACTTTGTCTGTGTTGATGTGAGACCATTTATAAACTTTGTTATTCCTAAGTGAATAGTCATGATTTTCACCACTGACACATTAATGTGTTTGATTATAGGATACTGTTTAGGGTTCCCCTGGGAGTATTTTGAAAGAGAAGATGCACGCACTGTTTTACCTTCTTAAAACTTGGAAAATTCCGCATTCAGAAGCATATCTGGTCCTAAGAGCTTGAATAAAGGGCTGTGTACAGATACCATCTAGCCTAGTATATGCTCTGGGACAGAGTAGCTTTCAAGAGCAAATTCTATTTTGTTGAATGAATGTGCCTATGTGGCTTTCAAAATTTTGCTTCAATAAGAAAAATGGATAAAGGGAGTAGAAAAGCCAGTTTCTGCTCAGACTTAGGTTTTTGTCCACCTACTTTATCTAAAGTCAATGAAAATTATATCATTGGATTTATATCACACCATCGTTTTCTTCACAAAGACAGGAGAAAACTATCCCCTATGGACAATTTACAAACGTAGATAGTAAACAACAGGCCTACAGTCAGCACTTACAGAACTTCTCATGGTCATATGCAGAACCCCATATATGGAAGATATTCACAGTCCTTGAAAGAAAGATCAATATCAGTTTAGGAAACCATGTAATTCACTTTGCCCAGAAACATTTCCAGTGTTCAAGAATACTCTGATGATACATTGTGAATAGTCAAATTGCCTTTTCTATGTTTAAAGTGATTCAGTTCAGTTCAGTTCAGTCGCTCAGTCGTGTCTGACTCTTTGCGACCCCATGAACCGCAGCATGCCAGGCCTCCCTGTCCATCACCAACTCCCAGAGTCCACCCAAACCCATGTCCATCAAGTCGATGATGCCGTCCAACCATCTCATCCTCTGTCGTCCCCTTCTCCTCCTGCCCTCCATCTTTCCCAGCATCAGGGTCTTTTCCAATGAGTCAGCTCTTTGAATCAAGTGGCCAAAGTATTGGAGTTTCAGCTTCAGCATCAGTCCTTCCAATGAACATCCAGGACTGATTTCCTTTAGGATGGACTGGTTGGATCTCCTTGCAGTCCAAGGGACTCTCAAGAGTCTTCTCCAACACCACAGTTCAAAAGCATCAATTCTTCGGCGCTCAGCTTTCTTTATAGTCCATCTCTCACTTCCATACATGACCACTGGAAAGACCATAGCCTTTTAGACAGAACTTTGTTGGCAAAGTAATATCTCTGCTTTTTAATATGCTGTCTAGGTTGATCATAACTTTCCTTCCAAGGAGTAAGCATCTTTTAATTTCATTGCTGGAATCACCATCTGCAGTGATTTTGGAGCCCAGAAAAATAAAGTCTGCCACTGTGATGTGATTAGAGATATATAAAATCTCAGCCCTTGACAGTACCAGAAATTGTCTCATTGGAAATACTGTGAAAGAAATATCACTAAAGATGAAAGAAAAATGAGAAATTTCAGTGTTTTAGAACAGATTCACATAAATACTTCTGCAGGGTGAATTATCTTGAACCCAATGGAAACTTTCAAGTTTTCTCAATGACAAGTTCTCATCAAATCACAATGACATAATTTGGACAGGGAACAGCATAAATCTCAGAATAACAGGATGACAGAAAAGGCAAAATCCAGATGGACTTAAAAATCTAAGGAGATTGAAAGCAGAATGGGGAACAAAGGAGAGACCCTGTGGGGTAGAGAAAGTCCACGACTGAGAATGCTTGGAACCCCGGGCAGAGACAAAACACATTAAGGGTCTGAAGTACTCCTGGAGCATGTGAAGAATGGAATGAAACACAAGACATAAAAAACAGGCAAATCTAGAAGAACACTGCAACCAGTCGGCTTAGACATGATAAGAAACTGAACCAGAGCTGTGATAGCAATGTGATAGCTTTTCAGCATGAGAAGGAAGTATAGAATACATTGAATTTTTTATGTTGCTCTTTCTACTTAGATCTTCGAGTCATGCTAATGGATTAATAACTCTGGGCTGATGGGCTAAAGGCGGATAGACTATGCCTCTTGTAGTATATTTCTACCTTTTTAATACAGGAGAAAAACTGAGGATGAATGAATGTATGCCTGGCGATGGTTAGAAACGTTTTGTGAATGTTTCATGAGGAAGACATACTGCAGTCCTTGCACAATTGTCATAATCTGATATATTTTACCATTTCTCTCTGTCATGTTTATGGGGAAAAGAGTAAGAGAAAGATGTGCTGGCCTGCCCTTGGTGAGGTCTAACTGCAGCAGTGGTGATGTTCCTTTTTTAATCAAAGCATCATCATTCTTCATGATAAACTCAGAGAATAATAGAAACTACATTGTAGAGGGGACACTACAATTATACGAAGTCCCTTTTGCTGAAAACAAATAAATAAAAGTGTTTCATAGAAATCACTTCCTCTATACCACCATCCATCAGGCTATTAAATATTACTTTGAGGATAAAATTCTAAGGTTATTAATCTATATAAAACCAAGTTTTCCAGGCTTGAGAAAAGCTGAGAAAATTTCCCACGGGAATTTCTACTCTTCTCTAAGGTTAAAGAAAAGACTCAATTCAGATTTTTATCAATAAACTTAAAATAATACAATGCATATTATTTTTAAAATGAAACAAACCTTCAGTTAGGTTTTCTTATTTTTTCCTTCTCTGCTGGGAAGTACTTGTTAGAGCTTTTGTGACTTGAATAATTTAATGGAATATCAAGAACTGAATAAATAGCTGCCTATGCATCCTCCTAAAATTCCCTTATAATATGCTATAATATATTGATATTGAGAGGTGCTGCTCTTTTACATTTTATAGTGAGTTTATAAATACATTAATATAGCTAAGTTGCTTACTGTCATTGATGGGATAAAGATGAAAACTATGATTTCTTGATACATATTTTGTCAAAAATGAGTTTGAATATTTGACTACTGGGTGAGTTTATGCTTGCAGTAGTATGGAAGTTAGCTTGTTCTATGACCTTGGTGCTTTTCTTTATAGCTGGGCATTAGTATTTTTTTTTTATTGAAGTATCTTGGGCTTCCCAGGGGGTGCAGTGATAAAGACTATGCTTGACAATGCAGGAGACGCAAGAGACATGGGTTGGATCCCTGAGTTAGGAAGATCCCCTGGAGGACAAAATGGCAATCCACCTGAGTTAAAAAAAAAACAAAAAACAAAAAAAACCCACCTGTGTCTTCTCTTCTGCCTCAATCTCAAACCAAATTTCACATTCTAAGCAATAATATTAATAACTGCACAAGTAACCTCAGCTCTCTATTAAACCGTGTACCTCTGACGTCAGATTCAGTAGTCTGCTCACAATGGCTTGGTTCCCACACTCTGCACCAAATAGCCTCTCTCTCTCTCTGCTCAGTCATGTCCAATTCTGTGACCCCACAGACTGTCACCTGCCAGCCTCCTCTGTCCATGAGATTTTCCAGGCAAAAATAGTGGAGTGGGTTGCCATTTCCTTCTCCAGGGGATCTTCCCGACCCAAGGATTGATTCCAAGTCTCTGTCTCCTGCATTGCAGGATTCTTTACCCACTGAGCCTTCGGCACCAAAGACAGATGGCTGCCAACCAGTGGCAAGAATTGGAGCAGTGACATCACAAACTTCTATGGTCTTTGAAGTCAAACACCATGTCCTTCCCCGGCTTACTGATTTCACTTATGTAATTAGCGGTGACAACAGAGGATAAGATGGCATCATGAACTCAATGGACATGAGTTTGGGTGGACTCTGGGAGTTGGTGATGGGCAGGGAGGCCTGGTGCACTGCAGTCCATGGGGTCGCAAAGGGTTGGACATGACTTAGCGACTGAACTGAATTAGCCTTAATCTGTTCTGTAAACCACTCAGTAAATAAATTGCCTTGTAGAATGATTCCTCTTGCCTTTACCCCTTTGTGGTATGGCTTCTGCTAGAAAAACTCTCGTTGTCAGTATTTCTTTCACTTTGGATAGTTTTATTTTCCAAATCCAGTGCAAATAACATTCCCCTGACTCCAACAACCAATCTGTCTGACCTGTTACATTGAGTCAAGTCACAGAAATTATTATCTTATCTTGTTCCCCAGGATAGCAGCTTCTCTTCCCAATGCTCCTTAGAATCAGATTCTGAATATTGCACACTGAGACGTCTACTGATCTCTATGTGGAATAGTAAGTTTAGATTTTGCTTTAACATAGGAAGGAAAAGTTATCTTTCAAAGCTGAAATCAAGCCCACATGCATGTGAGCATGCTCAATCCTCCGATTCTGTGCGACTCCATGGACTGTAGTCCGCCAGACTCCTCTGTCCACGGAATTTTCCAGGCAACAATACTGGAGTGGGTTGCCATTTTCTTCTCCAGGGGACCTTGCTGGCACAGGGATTGAACCTGCGTCTCCTGCATTTCCTGCATTGGCAAGCAGATTCTTTACCACAGCACCCCCTGGTAAGCCCACCTGGAGCTAATTCCTGCAATGGTAATGTGGGGATGGTTTCCTTATCTTTTAAATACCATCTCTCTGCTCTCCCCGCAAATGTCACCTTTTAATGACATCATCCTTTTTCCAGTCACCTAGACTTCAGACTTCAAAGTCATCTTTGGCTCATCTTATTCTTTCCTGTCTTATATCTACCTCATCTCCAAGATCTACTTTTATATACTTGTCATTTCCACTGCGTAATTATTGTGTAGCTCACTTTCCATGTTGTACACCATGTTTCCTGATACAATCCAGCCAGCATACTACAGCCACTCTTTACTATGTCAGCAATATCAATTTCTTTTCAGAAGTTTCCAATGGTTTCATTTTTCCTGATTGAAGATAAACCTAGTTTCAGATATTCTAACATTGCTGATCATGGCCTCACTCTGTTTTCTGTCTTATTTCTCACTTATTCAAGCTGCAGCTTCTTATTCCAGTCAAGTTGGCTTTCTCACCTCCCAAGAACATGCTAGAATTTCTCCTGAGTTTTTAGTCACTGTGTTAACTTAAGGTCTCTGAATGAAATGGGGGACAAATTAAAATTGGATGGCAAGATTCTAATACAAGAATGCTTCCCAGGTGGTACAGTGGTAAAGAATCCACCTGCCAATACAGGAGATGCAGGAGATGTGGGTTCAGTTCCTGGGTTGGGAAGATCCCCTGGAGGAGGGAATGGTAATCCACTCCAGTATTCTTGCCTGGGAAATCCTATAGACAGAGGGCCCTGGAGCATTACAGTCCACGCAGTCTCAAAGGGTCAGGCACAACTGAGCACGCAAACAATTAAAACATATGTGAAAAACTTAAATGATAAAGGTGAAATCTCACTCCCTCTTGTGAGTTCAAAGCTGAGAGGGACAATGGGTGGGTTACAGTCCAGGGAGATCACAAAAGAGTCAGATACAACTCAGCGACTAAACAACAACAATTAAGAGGAGATGGGTAACCCTATCAAAACAGCAGGCTAAACCGAAGTCTGGCTAATTTACCAGAGAAAGAAGAAAAAATAAAAAGGCCTCCCTAGGTCAGAACAAAACTCAATACTGACTTCGAAAAATATCCCTTCAAAAGATATCGGACTATTGGTAAATTTATGCCCCAGGTCATTACTGAAAACAATAGAGTGATTTGTCAGCTATTTGCACAGCCTCAAAGGTACAGCTGATACAATCAGAGGTAGACAATGAAGAATTGATGCTTTTGAACTGTGGTGCTGGAGAGTCTCTCAGACTGCAAGATCAAACCAGTCAATCCTATTGGAAAACAACCCTGAATATTCACTGGAAAGAATGATGCTGAAGCTCCAGGACTCGGGCCATAGAGGCAAAGAGCCGACTCATTGTAGATGACCCTGATGCTGGGAAAGATTGAGGGCAGGAGGAGAAAGGGCGACAGAAGATGAAACGGTTGGTGGCATCACTGATTGAATGGACATGGGTTTGAGCAAACTCTGGGAGATAGAGAAGGAGAGGCAAGCCTGGAGTGCTGCAGTTCATGGGGTCGCAAAGAGTTGGACATGACTGAGCGAATGAACAACAACGAACAAGAGATGGAGACATTCAAAGAGAATCCTGATGTCAACCCCCACGACTGTGTGCATGCACTAGGCTGCAGCCTCTGAGGAGCCACATGTGTGGTGCACAGTCGTTCAGTCAAGTCTAACCCTTTGCGGCCCTTTGGACCTGCCAGGCTCTTCTGTCCATGGGATTCTCCAGGCAAGAACACTGGAGGAAGTTTCCTCCTCCAGGGAATCTTCCCAACCTAGGAATCGAGAGCCACAACAAGGGTTTAAATGTGAGCTAAGCAGTAGTCCTGATGTGGGTGATGGTGATGAGGAAGAAACCTAGAGGAACTGAGACCTGAGCCCTGGAAGCTCAGCTCTATTGGAGCAAAGTCAGCAGGCACCAATGTGTGGACTTGCTGGTGTATGAGAAAGATATACCCCAGCTTTAGCATACTTTTATAAATCAGACTTCATGCAACTTACTGCTTTCCAAACATGGAGATTATGCAGACTTCTCTTTCTCCAGGCTTCCTAGGACTCAGCTGGTGAGTCATGAGTGCTGGAGGGGAAGGTGAGAATGGAGGTTAGAAGTTTACAGGACTGGACTCTACTCTAGAACATTCTGATTCAGTGGTTCTGAATGAGGTCCAGAAGCCTGCCTTTTTAATAAGCATCCCAGGAAGATTTTGAGAAAATATCATACATATGTCAAACATTATGATACTTTATATCAGTATAATTCTTTTCTTCTATACTTTTTAGCTTTCATTAGATCAGTCTAGGTTGAGAAAACAGTTACTTTTCCTGGGATGTAGCTATGCCCAGAATTGCAGAAATTACATCTGTGTGAAAAGATCATTTGAAAATAGTTTAATTCATGTATTCATTTGGTTGGAGGATTGAGGGAATGAAAAGTGCCCACCAAAGTGAGGTCTCTGAAGACTGAAAAATGAGGCAGGAAGCTGTGTACAATCGATGGATCAGTTTATACAGGGTTAGTTACTCAAAGAGTGAGTGAGTGGGACGAGGGTCTGGTGGACAACCATCTAGGAGCCTTCACAGCTGCACCACTGAGGGGCCATTGGGACAAATTTTATAGTTATCCTAGGGTATGGTGGTGCGTACTTGAAAACAGAATGTGCATTCCTAAGTTAAGATTTATGAATGAGTACCTAGCCTTGTGGGCTTTCCAGGTGGTACTAGTGGGAAAGAACAGACCTGCCAATGCAGGAGACTTAAGAGATGCAGGTTTGATTCCAGGGTTGGGAAGATCCCCTGGAGGAGGAAACAGCAACCCACTCCAGTATTCTTGCCTGAGAAATCCCATGGACAGAAGAGCCTGGGGGAATGCAGTCCACAGGTTTGAAGAGTCAGACACAACTGAAGCGACTTAGCACTCACACACACACACCTAGCCTTGTGGGCACTGAGGGCACGGTCTTCTTCACTGTTTAGGGACTAACAGAGCACAGAGGTCACCTGGTTCTGTTGACTATTAAACAATATCTATGAACTGCAAACCCCCTGAAGACAAAGAAGTGATTTGGAACTGGGATAGTCCTGGGTGCGTGTGTGCTCAGGGTGATGCGTGCTCAGTCACATCTGTTGTGTCCTACTCTTTGCATCTCCATGAACTGTAGCCCACCAGGCTCCTCTGCCCATGGGATTCTCCAGGCAAGAATACCAGACTGAGTTGCCATGTCTTCCTCCTGGGGATCTTCCGGACTCAGGGATCAAACCCACGTCTCCTGTATTGCCAGGTTATTTTTCCACTGAGCAACCTGGGAAGCCAATAAACCTGGGTAGGGTCAGTGAAAGGACAGGAGGAACTGTGTGGGCCCAGGATGGCATCACTTATGCTAACAGTCATACAACTGTAACCATCTTTCAAAGAAAATTTTGAAATACAGAAAAAAATGAATTCTTTTTGCATATTCTGCAATGAGCACTCTAAATGGAAAGGTATTCAGCTCAGCATAATAGAGGAATGGCGCCCTAATTTTGAGTTATTTGTGGACACACAGTAAGTTTTCAATTCCACTCTCTGTTCCTACCTGTCAACCCACTCTTCTGTCTGGCACCTCCACTTTTGTCTATTTGAGATAAATAAGGATTAGTAAATATTCCTTTACTGTCTTCAACAATTGTTTTGAAATCTCCAGAACCTCCATGGCCTGTTGAGTGCAACAAAACGTCCTTCATTCTCAAGAGTTTGAAGCCCAAACTTCCCATTCAAAGAACTATTGACATCACTTGCTTTTGGAACACAGAAAGAAATAGCACATAGAAAAAAAAATTCATAGGTGAAACATCAGTCTGAATTGAATTCATCAAGCTTAAACAACCAAAGGAGATAATTTGGAACTCAGAAACTACTGAATTCCAATTTTTGCATATTTGAATGCTGTGCTATTAAATAACCTATTTTAGCCTGTTTCCCCCCTATTTAGAGTGATGAGGGTAATGTCACATATTTCAAAGGATTGGCAATGGAATGCCCAAGGTTTCAGTAAATACTTTGGGACCGGAAATCACCAAGTGCTAAGTGTTATTTTAACCGCAGTGCCTAGGAGAGTATCCACGGCATTCCTCACTATTGAATGCAGGGTCTGGGAGTTCGGAGGAGGGGAGCTACCCCATTTAGCGCCTTCATGACTCATTGATCTGAGCTCTTAGACAACTGCTTGAACTTCACGTTTCTTAGAGAGTGGTTAGAGTTTTTAGCCGACTTCTTGCCGGGGATGGCTTGGAATGCCCCAAAGCAATATCAATGATAGCTTGAACTGGATGCGTCAGGGAATTTGAAAGGTGAAAAATGATAGGCTTGGAACATATATTCCCTCCAATGCTTCCAATTTTGCTCTGGGGTAGATTTTCTCTAAAAATATGTTATCTGAACGACTTAAAAATTCCAGGAGCAATAACTCATCTGACTGTGATGGTGGATTTTCAACATCTCCAAGTTTTAAGGTGAAGATTCTGTGAAGCAATAGAAATTTGAAACCTGGCACAAACCCCAGACTCACACTGCTGTTGGGCTCTAAATAATAAACATTCCTTTCCCAATATTCGATCCAGCTACACCTCCAGCCAGAGTGAGCACGTTTGTCATAAAGCAGGAAACGTGAAGGTTTTGGAGACATTTTGTGTTTTAGTTTGGTTTCCTCTAAACATAGAGCTTGAAAGGGGATTTTAGCACAAGTAATTTGCCTGACAGGTTAACTCAGGAAGCAGAAGTAAGGAAGAGAGGGAGACCGAAAGACACCGAAGGAGGAAAGTCACCATAAACGTGCAGTATTGTTGGGCTTCCCTGGTGGCTCAGTCAGTAAAGAATCCACTTGCAATGCGGGAGACATGAGTTCAATCCCTGGGTTGGAAGATCCCCTGGAGAAGGAAATGGCTACCCACTCCAGTATTCTTGCCTGGAAAATCCCCTGGAGAGAGGAGCCTGATGGGCTACAATCCACGGGGTCGCAAGAGTCAGACAATGACTTAGAGACTAAACCACCAACCACCACTGTTGACACTGCTAAAGGCATTTGGGCAATTCACTCAGAACTTCTGAGAAATGAAGAGAACATTTTTCAGAAATGTCTTTACAAAAGTCAGGAAAAAGCAGCCTTTATCCACTGAAATTCACCTTCCGTTGGTCGAAGGTCACTTCCAAAGGTTTGGCTTCTGACTGTGCCTATGACTGACCAAACAAGTTCTGTTGGCATCTCAGAAGGCCCTGGAGCACCATGCACTGATCCAGGCTTGCATGTTTGAGGTACACCCAGGTGAGTCAGAGTTCAGGTGCCTCTGTCCATTACAGGGGAGGCTAACACTGAGGTGAGCCACGTGGCATGTGCTATAGTATAGCCTGTTTCACTCTTTAGATTGCATCATGTCCTTCACTAAGTCCACTCTGTCACCACATTTTCAAGGTGGGATTGGCTACAATTTCTATCAAAGAGTTGTATACAGGCAGATTTAGTAGAACAAGCTATGGTCCTCCCTGATGCAGTTGGTATCCAGACCACAATTAGGATTTACCATCTCCCTCTAGTCCGTGTCCTCCTAAAAAGCAGAGACATCACTTAGCCGACAAAGACACGTATAGTCAATGCTATGGTTTTTCCAGTAGTGAAAGTTGGACCATAAAGAAGGCTGAGCACCAAAGAATTAATGCTTTCAAACTGTGGTGTTGGAGAAGATTCTTGAGAGTCCCTTGGACTGCAAGGAGATCCAACCAGTCCATCCTAAAGGAGATCAGTCCTGGGTGTTCACTGGAAGGACTGATGCTGAAGCTGATGCTCCAATGCTTTGGCCACCTGATGTGAAGAGCAGACTCATTGGAAAAGACCGTGACGCTGGGAAAGATTGAAGGTGGGAGGAGAAGGGGACAGCAGAGGGTGAGATGGTTGGATGGCATCACTGACTCAGCAGACATGAGATTGAGCAAACTCCAGGAGATAGCGAGGGACAGGGAAGCCTGGTGTGCTGCAGTCCATGGGGTCACAAAGAGTCGGACATGAGTTAGTGACTGAACAATGACAAAGCTGCACACAAGCACAGGCTGAAATGAGATCCCACAGAAGTTGGATAAGATCTTATGAGATGAGAGCAAGACACGCAGGTGTGGGATGCGTTTGGATGCTGGCAGCACAAAAGCAGGTCGCGCTTCCGTGGAACTGTCCACCACATTTAAAAGTAAAATCAGAAGTGTGCCCAGTTGCTGGGAAGAGAGCGTGTGATGTGTGCTACAATGTGGCATTACGAGGGAGTGATCTCATCACCTACTCTATACCATACCCTCCCCAAGACCAACCGTGTCCAGTGAGTCACTCTTTGTGTGATACCACCTAATCAATGAGGCATCTGTGTTCATGGCTGGAGAGCAGCCAGAGAGACCCAGAGCACATTCTCCTGCACTTTTGAGTACTGCCCTGTAGATGACGCTAGTTGCATGTAAAAGAAGGTCTGGAAGGTCTTTTTGCAAACTAGGGCTTCCCGTGTGGCGCAATGGTAAAGAATCTGCCTGCTAATGCAGGAGACACAAGAGATGAGGGTTTGATTCCTGAGTCAGGAAGATCCCCTGAAGTAGGAAATGGCAACCCACCCCAGTATTCTTGCCTGGGAAATTCCATGGACAGAGGATTCTGGGGGGCTACAGTCCAGGGGGTTGCACATGACTGAAGGACAGAGCAAAGCGCACAATGCAGACCTCGCACCGTTTAGAGAGGGACCCTCGTCTCCCACCATAGTGTATATCAGACTGCATATCAAAATCTGGTCACACTGAACTTGAACTCCTTCCCCAGAGACAGGAGGCAGGATGTTGTAGTTAGCACAGGGCTTGGTGTTGTAGTTAGTACTCTGATCGCCCTGGTTTATTTCTCAGCTCTTAACCAATGGTGCTCATAATCCATGGGGTCACAGAAGAGTCAGACATGACTGAGTGACTAAACAACAACATGATACATAGCATATATTGTGTTTTATACACTGCCTGTGTGCATGCTAAGTCCCTTCAGACGTGTCCAACTCTGTGACTGTATGGACGATAGGCTCCTCTGTCTGTGGGATTCTCCAGGCAAGAATACTGGAGTGGGTTGCCATGCCCTCCTCAAGGGATCGAACCAGCATCTCTTATGTCTCCTGCATTAGCAGGCATGTTCTTTACCACTGGGAAGCCCTTATACACTGCCTGGTGGGTTGTGAATATTCTGAAGTGCCCTAGTGCGTGGCAGGTGTTAGTCTGCTGAATCTTTTCTGTCTTCTCCATTTTCCCTGAGTGCGCCTCCCACATGTACCCCTTTCAGCTTCCCTCTAAAGCGTCTTTTAAAAAAAAATGCTTTTGCTATGGACCATTTTTAAAGTCTGTATTCAGTTTATTACAATATTGCTTTGTGTTTTATGTTTTGGCTTTTGGCCACGAGGCACGTGATACCTTAGTTCCCTGATCAGGGATTGAACCCACATGCGTTGCATTAGAAGGCAAAGTCTTAACCACTGGACCACCAGGGGAGTTCCTTCTCTGAAGTGTCTCTGATTAGCTCAGTCAGGGTCAGTCACCACACAGTGCTCCTACACCAAATGCAGTCATACCTGAAACATCGCCAGATGCCTTGTGAAAATACAAATGTCTCCTGCATTTCCCTCATGTGTCGCTGTAGTCACCCTGTTGAGAAAGAAAATCATGTAAATCTTACTCAACTACCAGTTAAGAAACCCATGCTGTGCTTTCCTAACTCTAAACAAACATCTTGATAAACCACTCTCATCTATTTCGTGGCTGGAATCTAGCTGGTGGAATCAAACACTGATGGCTGTCTATGGTTTGCAGATATGAGCTTATGCCAGGCCAGGCCCTCAAAGAAGCAGTTACCAGGTAGGCTTAGACATGGTTAGACAATTAATTGAGGAAGTACCCTGCAGAATAAAGAGCGACGGGATAGGAGTGGAAGAAAGGAGCCTTTCCACGGTCCTGCAGGGCTGGCTCCTGTGAGTGCAGAAGAGAAAGGAGGGACTGAGAAGAAAGCCTCAGACCGCTGTGTGGTTCTGGGGTGGTGTCACCAAACTAATTAAGTCCCCAAGCCAGGATGCAGGAGCCCCACACCTGGCGTGAATGGTCTGCTGAGAAGCCCTGCCATCCTGTCACTGATGGGAGCAGCTTGGGGGAAGCAGGGCATCAGCTTGGTAGCCAAGAGCACTCGGAAGCAGCAGCTGGGGGCTGTGAGCCTCATCAGGAAGTTCTCCTGATGGGGGGTTTCAGCAAAGCATCTCCATCGTTCTCACAAACCTCTGTTTTGTCAAGCTCACTACCCGATTTGAATCTTTGAGCATATATGATTTCTGGCCCCAATTCTCTCCATAACCTGGAGTATAATTTGTCCAGAAAGAAGACTTGGACTCAGTTAGAACTACACATGTAAGCCAACACATCTAAACCCCACATAAAAGCCCAGACCCTTGGAACAGGGCTTAATCTGCAAGGACATTTTGAGTCTGGCAGGAAGAGATGGTTGATCTGCTCTTCAGCACTCGTTATCTCTCTCGTGGGTGACATTTGGCTCAGGCCGGTCAGTCTTGCCCTGCCCCAGATGTGCTGGGTTTTAAATAAACAGCCAGGTTTTAGGTGTGCTGCATGTTGATCTTTTCTGAGCAGTTGACTGCAGATTTTTTTTTTTTTTTTTTTGCTGCATCATTGGGTGTTGGCATATAACCAACTCCAAGGGTTTCAGGCAGGGCTTTTGACTGATCTGGAGCTTTCTGTCTCACTCAGAGAATCGTTCCTTCATTTCTCCACCCCCTGCACATTTTCTGTTAAGAGATGTTCATGTTCCCTGCAGTTGGCAGGTGGAGTGGCGAGCCTCAGACTGCTCCTTAGGAGAGAGCTCTATCACTGTCCTGTGGTTTATCAGACAGCTTCACTGCCACTATAATGAGTTTGCCAGGCTCATCTTTTGTCTCTGGTGATGAACGTTTGGCTGCATTTTTTTTTTTTTTTCCAGGAGGGAGTCTCTCTCTGTCTACAGATCAATTTGGACTTGACGTTTAAAGCTAAGACTTTCTTCTATTTCTGAGTAGTTTTGTTGATATCAGTTTCTATACTCTGTCAGTTCCAATGCTATTTAGTATCTTTTCTAATTTAACGTTAAGAGCATCACAGAAAATATAAACAACTTGGTGGTTTTGAGGCTTCTGAAACTCCTATATTGGTTGGCTGTAATTTATCTGATTTTTTTTTTTTCTTTTTGATAACCAAGGAACCAGACAGGTTTTATCTTTTCAATACCCTATAACAGTGGCTACAAGTGGAATCCCATGCATTTTTCTTTCCAGGTGGATTGACAGAGTTAACTCATTTTCAATTTTTGGGGGGTGAGGACATACAAATGACCCTTGGTTTTATCTCCTGAAAGAGAGCTGAGTGGCAGCTTTGAGGGAGATCAAGTATGCCGTGTCTGAGGCTTGCAGTGGATGACTCTTAGCTGCTTCCCAAGAGACGAGGTCCAGGTAACAGAAATCACCCGTCTGAGAATCAAAGTGTCAGAGATGATGTCACTGGGTAAAACCTGTTCAGCTCTGCAAAGACTTCCTCCTTCGACCCTCATCTGCCTTCCTATTACAATCATTATTTAAAGATATAAGTGCTTCATAAACAGCAGTTCATTATTCCTCAAATCAATTTATGAGGTAGAAAAGGAAATGGGAGTTTCAAGGCTTTATCTCTATAAGACCTGAGATGGTGATTTAAAGCAATCACTGGTGCCCTTCTACTTCCACCAAACCAGCTTGATCATTCTCCTTAATATTTGTTTTCCCCTTTCTTTTTATACACTCTCTTACTTTTAATTGGGTAACAATTGTCTGGCATACAGAGTCAAAGAGAAATGTATCACTGATGAAAATACACGAATAATGTTACACGTTACAGAGCGTCTTCCATTGTGGGTACCCCTTTTTTGCTAGCTACTTTATTCTATTTATTTATGGTAAGAGAAAAGAGCTTTTTTCCCTTGTCCTTTCGATACGTTTATTAATTGCTCTAATGCCTGTTCTGTCTGCTTTTCCTGGGGACGACTCTGCTGTCTTATATCCTTGTTTCTCGCCTTCCATCAGTACGGCCACTTAGCACACTGCCACGTTTCAGGGCTCGAGGAAACACAAAGGCAGTCTCTCTCCTCTCTTTGACCTTGAGGTCTGATATTTAAGGGGGCTTTTGCACTGTGTCCCCACATGACAATAAGAATGCTGTGAATGTCTTGGAACCACTTTCAGTTCAATTCCATTAAGTGAAAATTTATGGAAAGTATTTCCGTGGAGTTACAGGGACGCACTTTTTATGATTATTATTATTGATTGCAATAAGTTTCAGTCCTATTCTAATCCTGGTATCCAGGGTCTTCTCAAGGCTGGAGAATGTACCTGCAACCTTGGACCTGGCTGTATGTTTTCCCACCATTTGTCCTTGAAGGGTAAACTGCAGGAAGTTTGCTCTATTTTATATACACAAAAATAGATTTTAATTTTTGTGTGGTTTTTACTTCATAAAAGTTATACATTTCAGAGTTAATTTTCTTTAGATTATATTCTCAATGCACTTGACTTTAAACTGGGAACAGGTTTCAACAGCTTGCACCAAATTCTGACATCACAGTTACTGGCTCAGACAAAGAGCCTCAGCAAAATAATTTTCAGGCTGGAGGCTTTTATTAAAACATTCTAGAAGAGTGTAAATAATAAGAATTGATTTATGGGCATTGATTCTTTAGTCTACCTTCCAATCTGATACAAAATAACTTCTTAAAGTAAAAAACAAAGAGTGCGCTAATGTTTGGGGGAAGACAAACTTTCTATGATGTAATCCTTGCAATAGATAAAAGACTGAATTGCTGGTGAGTCACTAAGTCATGTCTGACTCTTTGTAATCCCATGGACTGCAGCATGCCAGGCTTCCCTGTCCTTTACCATCTCCCAGAGTTTGCTCAAACTCATGTCCATTGAGTCAGTGATGCCACCCAAATCATCTCATCCTCTGACGCCCCTTCTCCTTTTGCCCTCAATCTTTCCCAACATCAGGGTCTTTTCTAATGAGCTGGCTCTTCGCATCAGGTAGCCAAAGTATTGGAGATTCAGCTTCAGTTTCAGCTTCAGCATTAGTCCTTCCAATGAATATTCAGGGTTGATTTCCTTTAGGATTGACTGGTTTGATCTCCTTGCTGTCCAAAGGACTCTCAAGAGTCTTCTCCAGCACCATAGTTCAAAAGCATCAATTCTTTGGTGCTCAGCCTTCTTTATAGTCCAACTCTCACATTGGTACATGACTACTGGAAAAACCATAGCTTTGATTATATGGACATTGTATCAATCATGAAATAATAAGTGATGTCCTACAATATCCCCAAAGAGAAAAATCACCGAGAAGGGTCTCTTAGCTGACCCATTACACCAATGAGAATATCTGTGTGTCGGGGCCACTTGGGGCCAGTCAGCAGTGGTTTCAAGGAGTGCAGGGGTGAAGCGTGGTAGCAGTAGCACAGTAGAAAATCTGTGTGGGGTGGAGGGGAGGTGTGCCCAGACACAGAACAGAACAGCCCAGCTCTGCACTTGCTTTGGGGCAGCTGGCAGAACTGACAGATGCATGGAAACGTAGTTTTTGGCACAGGTGACCTGTCAGAGTGGAGAGTCCTGGTGGAAAAATGGCATCCTAGTTGGGCTGGTGAAGCTCAGGAAGAAGTCAGAATGGAGAAACTGCCTCTCCTGGCCCTATAGTCGGTACTGCTGGGGGTCTGGGACCAGAGATGCCACTGCGATGCCAGGGTATATGTATTTGTGTGTGCGTAGTCACTTAGTCGTGTCGGACTCTTGGCTATCCTGTGGACTGTAGCCCGCCAGGCTCCACTGTCTATAGGATTTCCCAGGCAAGAATACTGGAGTGGGTTGCTATTTCCTCCTTCAGGGGATCTTCTTGACCCAGGGATTGAACCTGCATCTCCTGCATTGGCAGGCAGATTCATTAGCACCGAGCCACCTGGGAAGCCGATTCCAGGATGAAGTTGGTCCAATCCACAGGACTCCGTAAGTGACTTCTTTCGCAGGTGGTACCAGAGGGAAAAAGAGCTGTGAAATGAGCCAGTTGGAGAGAGAGCCTCACACCTCAAACCCCTCGTCTCTCTTCCATATAACGTACCTGTGCCGGCTCGGCAAAACTGATAAATTCTCTGCTTCCAAGGCAGCACGTCTCCCCCCTTGCTGTTCTCATTAGTCTTCATAACACCTGACGTGGGGATGGAGAGTAAGTGGGAGGCCGCCCAGGAGGTTTCAAACTGGGAAAGGCCAGGAGCGATGGCAAGGCGAGAGATACAGCTGTGACCCTAAAAGTAATGACAGACCCGCATGAACCCTGCTTCCTGACCGGCGTGAGACTTGCCATGAGGATGTGAGGATTGTTTATACATTTAATTTTTTTTCCTATATATTATGATGTTCTGGCATCTTAAAAACTTTTCTGGCTGGTGAGAGGTTGCCCTTCCTGGAACTAAAGGTCCCAACCCAAGGCAGGCCTTTGATATGTAAACTAACCAACCCAGAGCCCGGCCTCCTCTGTGAGCCTCTGAACACTGTGCTCAGTCATTCAGCTGTGTCTGACCTTAGTCTTTGCGACCTCATGGATGGTGGCCCACCAGGCTCTTCTGTCCATGGGATTCTCTAAGCAAGGATACTGGAGTGGGTTGCCATGCCCTCCTCCAGGGGATCTTCCCGACCCAGAGATGGAACCTGTGTCTCTTATGTCTCCTGCATTGGTTGGCAGGATCTTTACCACTGCACCACCTGGAAGGCTCCTAGGAGGCAATATGTCTCTGCCTCCATCACCCCAGAGCCAGGTAGCCGGCAGCTAGGGACTATCCCTAAAGCTAGGATTCTGCTGAATATATCCAAACAAGCCAGTCCTTAACAGTTCACCTGGACTTGCCTTGCCTTTCCTTGGGAACCCTCCCAAAAGTGTCTAGTCCAAGCTTTCCCCTCACTCCTGTTTTTTATTTCCTCACCACTGAAGCCTCTCCACGTGGCCCTGGATGGCATGCGGGACCTATGTGTATAATAAACCTCACTTTCCTGAGGCTCTCTTGTGTCTCCTCTCGTGGCCTCTCTTGACTGACCATCAGATAAAAAACAAAACACGGTGCAGTACAGAATGTTTTAAAAGTGCTTTGGACTGTTCAGAAGTATCCAGAGATTCAATGGCAAGGGATATAAAAGTAGATTTTATTTTAATAGGAGGATTCTTCAAGTGTCCTTTTCATTTTATTAAACTCAGTTACCAGGCACTGACCTCGACCCTGGGAGATACAGGGGTAGAGAGAGTCGTGACTCTGCTCCTCAAGCAGTCAGTCAGCTGGATAAGATGCAGAGAAACAATAACTGCCTTTGGGTATTTGGTGCCTGGTGAGAGGTGGAGAACTTGGGGGAGCGGGGGTTAGAAGGGAGGGTTTGCAGCCCCTTGAGCATCAGAAAAGGTTGTCTGGAGGAAGGGATCTTTATTTAGTCACCAAATACATTACTTTTTAAATCAGTGGTATTGATGTTATATTGACCGATGTCCAGGATAAGCAGCTATATGTATGGATTTCCAGGAAAAGTCAAGCATTTTGAAGAAGTTTCTTGAAGAAACAATTTCTCAAACTAATGGATTTCAGAATGGATGGTGCTTGGGTAATAAATCTGGGTGCTGAATTAAAGGCTTTAAAAACTGTGTACAGTTGACCTGTGAATAACATGGTCTTGAGCTACACGGGTCCACTTACATGAAATATTTTTCAATAGCAAACATTATAGCGGTACGGTCCCCTGCTGGTTGAATCCACAGATGTGGACTCGAGGATATGGAGGAACCTTGGTATAGGAGGAGCCTCAAGATATGGAGAACTGACTAAAAGTTATACTAGAATTTTCAATGATGTGGAGATTTGGGGCTCCTGGCCCTTGTGGTGTTCAAGGGAGGGCTATATTACTGTTGGACGTAAAGTTAAGACATTTCAAATCTTTAATATAAATTATTTCTTTAGGTTTTACTCCTATAGAAAATACTCAATTTAATGAAAAATAATTATTCTTCTCATTTCTACATAGGTCTTCCTTGGTGGCTCAGTGGTAAAGAATCTGCCTGCCTAGGCAAGAGACTCTGTTTCAATCCCTGGTTGGGAAAAATTCCCTGGAGGAGGTAATGGCAACCCACTCCAAGATTCTTGCCCAGGAAATCCCATGGACAAAGGATACTGGCAGGTTACAGTCCATGGCCTGGCAAAAGAGTTCGGACATGACTTAGCAACTAAACAACAACATCTAAACAACAACAACAACAACTAAACAACAACATCTCTACACAGTAATTTCATTCACTTTGTAGTATAAATTCTGATCAGTGTCTATTTGGTTAGAAAGAGAGAGAGAGAACCAGGAATTGCCAACCATGTTATAATGAAAAGTATTAGTAAATACACTCTTGATAATGGAATGCCAGCTAGTGTCAAAGGCAACTATGATTGATCTTGCAGTTTTTAGAACACAGAATATAGACTATAGGACATTTTATGATGTAATCCATGAAAATGAAGTTCATGGCTTTATGATCCCTTCACATACGTAAAGAGGGAGGTGGTTAGTCTTTTTTAAACTGCATCTCTAAAAACAAATTTTAAATAAATAAAGAAAGAAACTGCATCTCTTAGGGGAAGTGCTTTGTGAACTGCATGGACCCAGTGAGGTGGAGCTTAGCCATGCTCAGTCATGTGGCAAAGAACACAGGATGTGAGTGCCATCTGGGGCTGGAGATGGTGCACAGCCTGACGAACCAACTCCTTCATTCAGTTCGCTTCCCTTTTCATCTGTCTGTCACACAATAAAGGAAATTAAAATCAGTGATTGATTGTGCTTCACTGCCTTATCATCAAGGCAGAATACATAAACAAATGCACCAAATGAGAAGCTATTTAATCACATTCTCTTTTTTTCTGTGTATCTAACTCAGTATATCATGGGCCAAGTAACTGACATTTCTTTTATTCAAAAGAGGAAAGGAAATTTATTTATTCTAGTTGAATGTTTTTCCTGTGTGTTTTTTGTGTTTTCCACACAACTGCCACTTTTCTAACCATCTACCTAATAACTTGGTTTGAAAAGAAGGTCCTAATTATTAAGGTCTTACTGCACTTGCCAAGAACTCTAGAACAACAATAAATATAAGCATGTCAGCAGCCATCTCTTTCCTTTTCTTAACTTTTACAGAAAATATTGATTTAATTTTATTAAATATGATAATGTTGATGGTTTTGCTATAGATAAAAATATATCAGGTTAAGAAAGTTGTCTTCCATTCCTATTCTTCAGTCGTTAATTTCATGTCTGACTCTTCTATTCCTAGGTTGGCAAAAAACTTTTAATATACATGAACATTGGATTTTAGCATATATATATTTTTTCTCATATCTTCTGAGATAATCCTATGATTTCCCTCTTTCAATGTGTTAATGTAGTAAATGACATTAAAAGAATTTCTATTGTTCAAGTTTTTCTGCATGACTAGATAAAAACAATGCTATTATTCTATATTACTTGTGAGGTTTATATATATATGCCAACCTAGTTTTCTAACATTTTCAGGAGAATTTTGCATGCATACTCTTAAAGAAATTGGCATGTCATTCCTATGTCATCTGCCTGTGGGAGGACCTGACTGGAAGTCACACAGCTGGAGGAGGGAAGAAGTGACTCTCCCTACTTCCTCTAAAGCTGTCCTGAGTGGTAGTTGCAATGAGAATAATCCTGTAATGGCAATAGCTCTGGAAGTTGAGACAATACGGATTTTAGCAGCAGCAGCACCAAGGGATCCCTGTGATAGAGGCCACAGTGGCAGCAATGGGAACAATTCAGGAAGTGATGACAATATTAGTTGCAGCTGGAATAGTTGACACATGGGTCCTTATGGTGGCAGCTTCAAAAACAGCAGTAATGACCCAGCCTCAGAAGGACCACTTGCTAGACTCCTGCTTAAGAAGCTGAACTTGGACATCTGAAGGTCTGAAGTACCTGCCATTGACCTCTGGGCAACATTTTCACTCCTCCAACTTAGAGTTTCCTTGTGGTGACTAATTTTCAAACAACCCTACTTTCCCATCTTTGGCTCCATACACTCTCACAACTGATTTCTCGATGAAATATGACAAGTGTGACTCATTTGTTTTGTTTCCCATGCAATGTTTTAATTTCTTAATTAATAGCGATCGTGGAAAACCTGGGGATAAAATATAAAACTGCATTTTTCAGCCTCCTCTTGACAGTCTTTAGAATAGGCAATGCGGTTTCCGCTCCTTGCAAGGCAACAGTTGGCTGGTTCTGAGCAATGGCTGCCCCTTTAAACAAGTTCATCACATTTCCCATCCAGGCAGCCTCCATTACCACACCTCCTGCCTGGCCCTGCACACACTGATATTTGCCATACCCACTGTAAATGGTAAACATGCACAGCAGAAATTCAGGAATATTTATTTTCTTCACTTATCAAAGCAAAATGGGTTTCAAAAGGTTCATAAAGACTTAAACTTCAGTAGTAACATTTGAGCCACCCCAGGTGGTACTAATGGTAAATAATCCACCTGTCAATGCAGGAGACGCAGCAGATGTGGGTTCGATCCCTGGGTCAGGAAGATCCCCTGGAGGGGGCCATGGGAACCCACGCCAGTATTCTTGCCTGGAGAATCTCATGGACAGAGGAGCTTGGTGGGCTATAGTCCATGGGGTCACAAAGAGTTGGATACAACTGAAGTGACCAGCACAAGCACACAACATAGCTATTAAATGACAAACAAATAGACTAATCACATAAATACAGCTTTAAAAGTAATTGTTTGGAAACAGCACGGATTTGGTTTCTTTGGTTTTGTTTTTGTTTTGTTTGCTAATTTAAGGCTTAAGTAAAAGAAATGACATTATTTGCTCCACATTCTCAACTCTTTGTAGCTTTGGATTTTTTTCCCCAAGCACATGAATCCTTTGAAGGCAAGCAGGGCTGACGGCAGAGGACTGTTTGTGCAATCCAATCAGGCTAATTTCAATTTCAAGTGCAGGAGACAGGCATGCTTTTCATCGCCTCCTTTGTGCAGCTATGATGGATTGACTACTGTTGAGTTAGTAAGATTTCCAGGAAAGGACAGTACAAATGCTGGCCTAAGCAGCCTGTTAATAAATAGACCTCCAGTCTTGAAATCTTCCACTTGCTGTTTTAAGAGTAGAGTAAAGCTCCACAGAGTGCAGAATACATTTCACTTCTCAGTTTCATCTGAAGAGCTACTGTTATTTACATTCCCACATGTTTTTAATAAGAAGTGCAGGGAAAAGAGCATACAGACTGTATGTAGAAAAGAACATACAGACTTGTAAGAGCAAGAACTGGTAACAAAAATAAGTAAGAATTTCATACTACCTAAACATAATCTTATTTGCTTTATCCATTTCAAAATACCTTATTGAAATCTCTTTTTCAAAGGTTGTGTGCAGAATATGAGATAAACTCTTAAATAACCCAATGAAATTGTTTCTAAATGATTATCATATGTTTTTATATGTACCCTTAAGTATAAAAAAATCAAATAATCATTTGAAAAGAAACATGGGCTATATTGTGTGTGTTAGTCCCTAAGTGTTGTCTAACTCGTTGTGACCCCATGGACTGTAGCCCACCAGGTTCCTCTGTCCATGGGATTTCCCAGGCAAGAATACTGGAGTGGGTTGCCATTTTCTTCTCCAGGGGATCTTCCTGACCCAGGGATCAAACCAGGGTCTCCTGCATTGCAGGCAGATTCTTTACCATTTGGGCCACCAAGGAAGCCCTTAGCCATATTAAGTATAGAAAAATTAAAGTGTTTCCTGATGATTTTCTTTATTTTCATTTTTTAAATTCTTCTAAAAGAAAGAGAAAAATAGAAGTATAAAATGATGAACAAAAACAAAGCAAAACCAAAATAAATTATGTAACTATATCCAACATCAATTCTCAATTAAAATCAAGAGAATTTTAACAATTGTACTAATCAAAATAATACCTAGCTCTTACCGTCTATTCACTGTGGGTCTGGAGCAGATCCAATGGGTTTATGCTAATTTACTCATCTGATTCTCATAACACTTTCTGTTTAAAACCTTTATCAAGATTCTTATTTCACAGAGAAGGAAAGAGAAGTAATATAATTTTCTCAAGGCCATGGAGCTGGTTGAGCAAGATTCAAGTCCAGGCAACGGGCATCTGGAGGTTTTCCCAGATGACTAGCTCTTGTTTCCCAGATACAAATGTTTACATGTTGATTTACAGTCAAATGTTATTAACGCTGCTTCCATGAGATATGAACATTAGTCATGTTTTTAGGGGTCTTTGGTCTCATGTCTATCTAATTTCACCCAATTCTACCTCTCTGGGTGACCTTCACTTTGGTTGAAGACCTGAAGGAGGGACTGGCGAAGCTTGGGTAGAAGAGGTGCAGGAAGATAAGACTTCACAGAGACAGAGCAGTGGGCTGCAGTTGTTGCTTGAATTTGATGATGAATTCCTGGGGGAGAGGTGTTATGCCCTTTTGGAGCTTGGTAGTGGAGGGGGAAACCTGGTTGGACATTGTTGGGCTCCTTGTTGGAGTCTTGTGCTAGGGAGAAACAGTAGGAGATGAACACAGATGATAAACAGCCTTGCACACCATCCTAGGACCTCACTGCACACCTGGACCACAGCTCAGCAAGCCAGGGAGAAAGAAAGTGGAAGTGTCAGTCACTCAGTCATGTCTGACTCTTTGCAACCTCCTAGACTGTAGCTCTCCAGGCTCCTCTGTCCGTGGGATTTCCCAGACAAGAATACTAGAGAGGGTTGCCATTTCCTCCTCCAGGCGATCTTCCTAACCCAGAGATCGAACCCACATCTCCTGCATCTCCTGAATTGGCAGGGGAATTCTTTACCACTGAGCCACCTGGGAAGCCTTAATTTCCTATACGAAAGGTAAAATTCAACCTGGTCTGCTCTCCTGAAACTTGCATCCCTGGGCTGAGAAATATCTGACAAGTAGACCAGGGTGAAGAACCCAGGCGCTTTTTAGCTAAACACTTTAGAATTAAGACTGTCTTCTGGGTAGAGCTGCTGCACATCACTAGACAGGTTTTTGCTCCAGGCATTAAAAAAAATGCACGCTAAGTTGCTTCAGTCATGTCCAACTCTTTGCGACCCTATGGTCTGTTGCCTGCAGGCTCCTCTGTCCATGGGATTCTCCAGGTAAAAATACTGGAGTAGATTGCCGCACCCTCCTCCATGGGATCTTGTCAACCCAGGGATCGAACCCACGTCTCTTGTGTCCCTTGCACTGGCAGGTGGGTTCTTTACCACTAGTGCCACCAGGGAAGCCCATTTTAAAAAGTAACAAACCTTAAGATTGAGGCCAGACTTATAGGTACAGCAGTGCTTGGAGTGCCCTGAGCTTTCCTTTCTCATTCAAGGCCAAGGTTAGCATTATCATTTGCTTTTTACCATGGAGACTAAGCCATTTGCATTTCTTTTTTTAAACTGTCTAATGATGTTTACAGGTGTTTTTCCCTGGTGGCTCAGATGGTAAAGAGTCTGCCTGCAAATCAGGGAACCCAGGTTCGATCCCTGGGTCAGGAAGATCCCCTGGAGAAAGAAATGGCAACCTACTCCAGTATTCTTGCCTGGGAAATCCCATGGATGAAGGAGCCTGGCAGACTAAGTCCATGGGGTCGCAAAGAGTTGGACACAACTGAACGACTTCACTTACTTAATGATGTTTATGCTTAAGATGACAAACGATGGTGGAGTGTTATAGGGTATTTGTTGTATTTACCGTATGACTTAGACTGCATAGTAATGACAGGAAATTTTGCCTGAATCCCTGTGACTTAGACCAAGCAATAATGAGAGAAAAATTTGCCTGTCTTCCTCAGGTTAAGCTCAGAGGATCCACTCCTACTTTCTGCAGAATAAGTTAAATTTACATAGATTAATAGCAGGTTCATATGTTGGTTATGATAAAAAGGTTGTGCTTTTCAACTGCACTGTGCTTCTGCAGGGCTTTTAGATAAAACTATTCCTCTCAGTTTGCTTACAAATACTTAGTAACTTAGTCATTTTACATAAACTGCTTCCATTTCAATGAAGGATGTTATTTCCTAGCATGAGATATAAGCATACATGAATTTAAAATGAGATCATCTTTATGTCTGTTTCTTCAAGGATATATTGAAAATAGGATTTGCTAGAAACACCAACGATACTATAAAATATTCAATGGCATTCATACAAAAGGAAACAGCAGACAGAAATCTTCTGAAGCACTTGTATCAGAAATAGGGT
This sequence comes from Cervus elaphus, assembly GCF_910594005.1. NCBI lineage: Eukaryota > Metazoa > Chordata > Mammalia > Artiodactyla > Cervidae > Cervus > Cervus elaphus. Next base: position 30,974,992 of record NC_057835.1, read on the forward strand.
CAGCCAGCACTTGAGGAAGTGGCAGGCTGCTCTAGAAGATGTATTTTCATGGGCATCTCAAGAAGCCTCAGGCAGAGGGTGTGAACATGAGACCCTCCTTGGATAGGGATAAAGGGCAGAAGTTTCTGGTAGCAAATGTTTGTGCATAACTTTTTGGATTAGCATCCTCAATCATCCCTACCTGTGCTCAGCAGAAATCTCTCCCCACCACTGTCCACTTGCCCATCCATTCATTCAAAAAATATTTATTTGTCCGTGTCGGATCTTCATTGTATCATGTGGGATCTTTCGTGGTGGTGCGTGGACTCTCGAGTTGGGAGTGTAGGCTTTAGTAGCTGCTGAAACCCATGGGCTCAGTTGCTCCACGGCACAGGGGATCTTAGATCCCCGACCAGGGATTGAACCCATGTCCTCTGCATTTCAAGGTAGATTCTCAACCACTGGGCCACAGGGAAAGTCCCTTACAAACATTTTTAAGGTTATGAACTAGACTAGGAACAGGGGCAAACACAAAGAATGAGCCAGGACTGCTGTCTGTGACAAACTAAAGCTGTCCTTGGGGATTCTGACACACTATGCCTGTGCTTTGGGATATAACTGTATTTGAAGTGAAAGTTACTGTCAACTCTTTTTTTTTTTTTAAGTTTTCTAATCTCCCTGCCTATTGTGATTCATGGATGTGACAGATTTCTTAGTGTTCTTGTGATTATCTCCTCTTCTATTTCTACTATGATAGAAGGAAATAAGACAAAGTATTTTAACAGTTAAATATGTTAATATTTCTTCTCCCTACACTTTCCCTACTCTGCTAAAGGAATAGCAAAAGTCAAAATCCTTTATCACTTACTTAGCAATAGTCTATAGAACAGCTATCATGGGACCATACTGATGGTAAGTACTGGCTACTAGGCAGGAAAAAAGATTAACAGTCAGTGACTAGCTGTGTTAGTTGCTTATTCTAGATACCTCTGTGGCTACTTTGAGAAGCAAGTAAATTAAAAGGTAGAACAACACCTTAGCACTATGAATCTGGGCAAAGCATTAATGTTAACATATAATGATGCCCAGTTGAAGGGGTGGTTCATGCTATGGAGACTGTCTACCCAGAGCAGTCATTTATAGAAAGCATTTATGGTAGATGAACCATGACACTAGGTTCTTATGGTAGCTTTTTTATTTCTAATGGGCGTTGACATGTATTCCCAGAGCTTCAAGCTTAACTGTCTCTGAGATGGGCCTCTTTCTCCATCTTTCAACCATGGTAATGCCTTTTATCCAATGAGACTTAAGAAAGAAAACCCAACTCATTCATCAGTATGTCATCACATGACTGGAATTAAACAGGAAAGCAGTCCAACCTCTGCATTGAATCGTTATCAAGTATCACAGATGTATTAGTCTTCTGCTTCCATTTCAGGGTTCAACAGCATCCAGAAATTGTGCTTTCTACCAAAAGGTGTAGGGACATAAAGGCTCATCTTTGCTGTTCAAAATGAGGCCTCACAGAGAACCAAGTTCTTCCAAATGGAAAAAGAAGCCCCAGGAGGTGTAAAGGACAAGTGAGAGGCAAGCAGAAGGTAACCCTTGTCAGAAGGATCTTTTTCTGAATATAAGAGATGGTAACTTCGTACTGAAAGTAGATTTTGAGCTACACACAAGCAGAGACTGAGCATAATTGGCATACAATTAGAATAAGAGTTTTGATGCAAGGGCAAGTTGACCTCAGTGGAGATCATCGTTACACAGCATATCTAGAAGTAGACTTGGTGGAACACATCAATGCTGGAAGAGAAATACAGATGTGATTAAACCGTTCATTCTTGCAGTCACCTCTTGCTAAGAGTGACCCTAATCCTTAGTAAGGACGAAATAGGAACTCATGTCAGCATCTCAGTGTGACATTTCTATTATGTTGTATACTGTGATGGCCCACAGTACACTGTGGCGTGTAGGCTAGCGACCATAGGCTGCCTGCTGTTCTGATTCTATGCTGTTGGTTAACTATCTGCTCATCCTTTTGTTACTTTTATGAAATCAATCTAAAGAATCACTAAGTTTCATGTATAAAAAATTGGGTTGAATCTTACCAATTCTGTATTCAAGATACCAGTGCCAAGAATGGAACACCAGGTGAGTGTAAGTGTGTCTTGGTTTGGACTTTTATGGAAATAGATCCTTAGATAAAAATTCAAATGCGAGCAGCTTGTTTGGGAGATGGTTCCTGGAAACTACAGAAGGCAGTGAGGACATGAAACCAAGAAAGGGAAGGGCCAATAAAAGGTAGATTATGAAACAAATTGGGCTTTCCAGTTAGGTAAGTGGTAAAGAATATACTTGCCAAGCAGGAGATGAAGGCTCAATACCTGGGTCAGGAAGATCCCCTGGAAAAGGGAATGGCAACCCACTCCAGTATTTTCGCCTGGAGAATCCAAATAGAGGAGCCTGGCGGACTACAGTCCATGGGGTCGCAAAGAGTCAGACACGACTGAGCAACTAACACACACATCTATACTTATGCACATTGGCATATTTTAGGGGGACATATGTGCATATTATAATACCATGGACAAATAACAAATCCATCATTTATATATTACTAAAAAATAGTTTGCTTCATATAAGCCTAAGCTAATCTAATTTATATTAGGTTTTACGTTTCAGATGGACTACTGTTCAGTATTGCATATGCCTGCTGTTACATATGTGGCATATTTCATATGATTGTTTCTTACCTTTAACTATTTTAAAGTAATATTAGGCTAAAAGAAAAGTAAATTACAGAGATCCCATGTTTTCCTTAATGTTAACATCTTAGAGAAACATTACATAATAAAATACAACATTGTATGATAATGCATGACATTATATTATAAGTCCTATAATAATATAGGATTGATTCTGGAACCAGATAGATGTGAGCAGATCTACTGCAAAAGTTCATCATCTTGTAGAGATATGCTTTCCACGTATGATGCTGAAATGGATAAAAAATCCTTGATTTAAAAATAGCAGAAAAAATTGCTTTATTTTGGAACACAATGTAATCCAATAGATAGGTAGATAGATAATACATACATACAAAGAACAAGGTGGGAGGCATCGGGGTTCACTGACTTTGTATTAATGTTATCTTTTTGCTTTCAGTCATGCCACTTTCTCTTTTTCTTTGTTGGGGGTCTAGCTAAGCTGCCATGCAGAGAATTCTAATCTGATCTTCCAGAATCTTCAGAAAAGCAGAGGGCAGGAGAGCAGATTTTAATAGTAGGAAGGAAGTGTTCAAGTCTCTGATACGAGGGCTCTGACGTAGTATGCATGCAGTGGTGTTTGTTGCATAAAAATCCCCAGTGGTTGCCAATGTTTGGTAATAAACTACTAAGTGAGACATGCTTGAGCTCCTAGTGTCAGGAGGGGCATCTCGTCCATGACATTAGAAACATTCTATATGTATATCACCGCAACAGTAGTCAGGATAATAGTAAGCACAGAATCAGTGTTGTTAGACCACTAAAGCATATGATAGGTAAATAGTAATTGAGGCTTAGTTTTTAACCCAAATCATCCATTTCAAATTTTTTAACTACTTTATTACTAACAGTTCTTAACGCAAAATTCTTCAAAGAAATTTTCTTATTCTTTCTCCGTTTGTAATTCTCACATCCTCAAGCCTTTCTGGTGTTCTTAAAAACACTCCCACACACCCTATCCATCTGCCACTTCTTTCTCACCTTACTTCCTAATAAAACAGCCCCTTGAGGGTGGGTCACTTTTAAAGCTATCATGTAAAGTGCTTATAGCAAGAAGGATCTCTCTTCTCAGGAAGTAAGGAACTGCTGCAATTATAACCGCCATCTCTCTGGCGTCCCCAGCATACTGGGGCATTCCTTGCTATGCATAACAAGTGAATCAATTCTAACTAGAATTGATTGTGGCCTCAACAGGCATTGGACAGCACACTAATGCACCACCATCTTCACGACCATGCTTCACACGTTCCACATGTAGGTCTCCAATTTCACTCCAGTATGGACCTTATCTTTGCTCCCACCAGGCAGCTATACTGACCTTTCAATATCTGTCAGATATCCAAGAAGTTAAGCCAGCGGCAGCAGGAGGTGTGGAGGATTTTAATTTTCTTGTGCCAAGGAGGGCCCCACCCCCACCCAAATCAAGCGGGAAAAGACACATATTCAGCGGCAGGTTTAGAAACTTTTCTCAGTGGAGATAGGAAAACACTTATCAGTCTGAACACCATTTCATGCAAACATAAGTGCCGAACTTGAAGGCTTCAAAAAAATAAAAACAAGCAGTGGAATAATTAAGGAGGAACTTTAGTTCCTACAAGCTGGTGTCTCAAATCCTAGCATTTGAAAGACCTGTGCAATCTATTGTGCAGTCTGAAAATCTGCACTTTTGGGTCTGTTCTCTAAGGGTGCTCTCTTAACCCAGGTATGTTACTCTCCCCATGTGTAAATAATTTGCTTCTCTCTCAACTTTAAAGGGAACAGGACTTGAGTTTCTCAAAAGGAATTTTACCAAGAAACTGAGAAATAGAAAAGATAGACTAAAGACTAAAACATAGATTCGAATGTCATAAGCGTATGTGTGCATGTTTACACGTATATGTTTAATACAGGTATTTACTGTGCTCTATACATGTGTGTATACATATATATTCTATACTGTGTGAGAAATATTATGCTAAAAATGTGAACAGGTTATATTTTTCATTCAAGAAATAATAAATTTAACTGTTGTAAGCACTGGAGAAATAGCATTGTTTTTGAGTGGGGGAGATGGGAAATCATAAACAAATCACTGTTTTGATAGAAAATACAATAGACTGGCTAGAGTGTTACATCAGACAGCGTGGTCAGCGAAGGCCTTGTGGGATGTGACATGAGGCTAAGATCTGCACGAAGTGAGGGAGCCAGACACAGGCAGGTGGAGGATGAAGAACCAATGTCAGGCTTAGTCCTATAGGGCAAGTCACATCATGCTGACCTTACACAGGAAAACAAGGAAGCAAAGTGACTTGTCTGAGATTCTACAGTGAGGAAGGGGTACAGGCTGTTCTTTAGATTATAATTTCTTCCTCCATCAGCGTTTCCAAAATCCTCCCTGGGCCCCACCCTTTCCATTGCTCAGTCACTTTCTACTCTCTTCCCCACTCCCCTCACCAAGAGATCAGATCATCCCCTTAGCCTCCCTCATTGAGGGAGAAAACTTGATGACAGCACTCAGTCCCAAGTGGGCTCAGCTTCCCTGACCCATCTGCTCTCCCTTTCCAACTCCAAGCCCTAGAGGGGAAGGGACAGAATGTATCACTTAGCTTTGCAAACCTGGCAGCTAGCATCACTTTTGACATAAGCCATTGGCAAAAGAAACAAGAAAGAAATACTTGAGGGCGACACTGAGGAAGGAACGAAACAAAGAAGGGAGCGAGGCAGATTTTTAGCTCATGACATGATGCAATTCAATTTAGAAAACGAGAATGAGAGGCCACGGGGACAAACAGGTAGTTTCACACACTTTCTAGACTTATCCCTAACATTGTGTTATCTCTGTGTCTTCTCTCTTCCTCTTTCAAAGCCAAAAGTATTTTGCAACTGTCTTAAATTATTACAAGGAAGACTCTAATCTGGTTCCTTTGGTAAATGGGGCAGTGGGAAGGGGAAAGGTACAGGAGGACACCCCCTGGTCCCCTGGAATCACACCAGGACGGTGCCACTGGCTCTGGAGGCGGGGCCAATGCAAATGACTACGTCTCCTTCCCAGCAAACAGCTCCTCTGCAGGTGTCACTCGTGTCCTAAGATTCAAAGGCAGCGCAATGAATGTGTAAATCCAGGAGCTCTTGAGTCAGATGACCCGGCTTTTCCTTCCTCTTCATCCATTCAGTCACCACTGGATGCCCTGTTCCCAGGTTCACCTCTCTTCCCTGGGGAGGCTCATAGCACCTACTCCACAGGTCATTGTGAGGATGGAATAAATGAATATACATAAAGCACTTAGCCTGGTGCCTGGCAAGGATCCAGTTCATCCTAACTGCAAATTTGGCACTTCCTGAAAAATAAAGTGATGAAAGAAAGGATACTGGGGTGAACGTATGTAAATGTAGAGGGAAGGAAGGACCATTACGTTTATTATCATCATTCATCGAAATCCCTTATGGTGAAGAGGCTATGATAATTTCTGGAAGTTGCAGGTAGTTCATGCCCTTCTTCTTTGACTGCCTCCTACAGTTTTAGAGGGGTCAGTGGCCCGGAATTTTTGCCCCATCATTTCTTGTATGCTAACTTACCTGTCAGTGCCTATTCTTTCCTGTTGTTTTCATTCATCATGAAAGGTGATGGCTGTTTACTGTGCTTAGAAGAAGCATGTCCTCATAATCCTTGATCTCTGATTTCTTAAATGTTGGGTTTTTTTTTTTTTTTTTAAAGCTTCTGACTCTATTAACCCCCTTCTCCGAGACAATGGACAGAGATACAATCTAACAACAAATGTGCTTTACCCTCTCCTTGACCCACAAATCCTCAGGTTATTCGTGTGTCCCTACTACCATTTCAGAGACACCATGCAGCGATTTTCCTGGGAACTGTGTTTTAAGCTACAAACATCAGTCCTGAAGGAACAGTTCAGCAAGGGCCAGTTAATTTCAAGACATATAAAACCACAACTCCCTGTAATGCCTGAAGGCATGGCTTGAGCAGTTTCCCTGCATGGAGTGGATTTTTAAAAACGCAGATTATCTCTCTGCTCTCACTAAACTACCACTAAAGACCCAGGAGGGCACTGGGTTAGGACGGGGTTTCTGTGCCAAGTTCCGCAGAACCTCTTCGGAGCCGATCGGCCAGGAGGCTTGTTCTGCTCTTACAGGTGCGCGAGCTCCGTGCGTTGTTTCACCAGGTAGCAAACGTGCGCGTGAAAACCGACATTGAGCCTGAAGAAACTGAATCCTCCTCCGAAGAACTCCTCGGCTCTAACCTACTAGGGGAGAGAGAGCAACAGAGCCTCCTTGGGGTTCTTGGAGTTAGTCCTGGATCTTAGCCATCCGGGATCAGGGCTTATTTCCAAGCTCATTTCAAACAATTTAATTATCTCTGGGAAGAAATCATATTTATCTTCAAGCCGGAAACATTCTCATTCCTAGAAAAGCCACGCGTCCTTATCCTTCACGCCTGGTGACAATTTCTAACATCCTTTTAGTCGAGAAACCTACGCCGGGTCTCCTCGCGATTCCGACTCTCTCCCCGCGCTCGGTACCAGCGCATCTCTTTGCCTCCGCATCGCCTCTGCCGGATCCAACTCGGTCAACTCGCCCGGGAGACTCCAGCAGGGCCGGCCTCCGGGGTAGCCGATCGCAGCGGCCGGGGGCGACCCTGGCCCCGAGACCCCGGAGCCCCGCGCCCAGGGCCAGCCGAGTGGACGCGCCCGCACCGGCAGCCCGCGTCTCGGAGCTCGGCCTGGCGCTGCCCTCGGCTTCTCGCCTCCGGGATCGTCTTCCACCGACAGGTCTCAATTCCCACCCTCTCCAGCTCCGGTCATCAAAGTCAAACCCGGCCCGCTCCTTCGTACAGCCCTGGACCACCTTCTCAACACCCAGCACAGTCCCGGGCCAGAAAGCTCCGCCCGGGTCTCCCCAGTTCCAACCGCGCCGAGGGTCTCCCGCACCAGCCGTCAACCCAGTTCGCGCTCATTCATATTCATTCTCTTTCTCTTTCTCTCTTCCTCTCTCCAGACTCCTAACTAGACAGGCCGATCCTCCCCCCCGCCACTCCCTTTCATTCATCCCCTCCACCACACACACACACACACACACACACACACACACACACACACGCGCACACACCGACACAGACGCGCGCACACACACAGCCCACTCCACTTTTCAGACTCCCACCTCCCCACACACACACTCCCCTCCCCTAAACATACTTCCACCCACTCACCATCTGTAGCCTCCCTCCCTCCGGTCCGCCCCCTCCCCGCCCGCTCGGCTCCCCCTCCCCAAGAAGCAGACCTGCCCTGCGGGCCGCAGGGACCCCAGCCAGACGCTCCGGTCGTGCGCGCCGCACTGACCTCTGCCCGCCCGGGAAACTAACAAAGGCGGCGCGCGAGCCCGGCCCCGGGAGAAGAGAGCGGCGGCCGCGGGGCGCGCGAGCCCGGGACGGGCGGGCCAGAGAGCGCCGGGAGGGGGCCGCTCCGGAGTCGGGAGGCGGCGGCGCCGGACGACCCAGACCTCAGGCGGCGCGCGCCGCTCGGACGCCGCGGGCACCATGGGCTGCTGCACCGGGCGCTGCTCGCTCATCGGCCTCTGCGCGCTGCAGCTGGTGAGTTCCTGCCCCGGCTCCTTCCGTCGGCCCTCACCCTCCCCGCCCGCCTCGGGCACTCGCCGGGTGGCCCTGCCCTGCGCGCGGGCGCGGTCTCCCCGGGGCCCCGGGCGCCGGGCGTCGCCACGCGGTCCGGGGGCTACTGCCCCGGGGCGCCCGGGGGAGTGAGCGACTCCCCCGCCCCTGGCTGGCCAGCGGGCTTTAGCCCCTCCGCCTGCCCGCTGAAGTTTCACGGGGGCTTGCGGGCTCTTTCTTCTCGGGATGGCTTCCAGTAACGTGGTGTCATCAGAAGGTGCGTGGGAATGCCCAGTCTTGGGGAGAGACGGGGCCGCTCCCCCCGCCCCAAGTCTTAGTTAAGAGTGAGGTGTTCCTACCTTAAACGCGGTTGAAAGCTGATGTTTGAGGAGGCTTGGATCTCCAGGAAGGATAGGAGGTCGCACTGTGCGTGTTTTGAAACAGGTTTCAGCCTCCAACCTTCCAATTTCTCTTTAGATTTTGTTGAAATGTGGCGTCTTCAGACAGCGACAGACTGACAGCTGTCTTGTGGGACAGAAGGCGTGGTGGCTTGCCAGGGAGTGCGTGGAGTGCGAAGTTGGGGACCAGAGCTGAGAGTGGAAGGGCTTTCAGTGTGGGACGAACTCTTCTCTTGACATATGTCCTCTTGGGACCTAGACTGGCCCTGTGGTCTATTGCATAGTCGCTTGAGGTCAAGGCCACAGACTGATGTGTGAGACTTCTATGTGTGAGAGATTGATAGACATCTCCCTTTTATTACACTTAAGGACAGACTCTTTAGATGCTGTGTCAAGCTTTCTTCCGAGTGTTGTTTTTCAAAGTCAGCAACATTAGCTAGCCTGTTTTGACTATCAGAAGGAAAAAGGTTTTTGGTGAGCTTGACTGCATAAGGTCAACCCTTGCAAGACTCCTTAACTGAGGGATAAAATAATGCTCTTTCTTTGATAGTTAGTCCTTGTACCCATGAATGTTTTAAGAGGTTCCACTTTTCTCTTGCCTCTGGTTTGACTCTCCCATTAAACCCTCATTTGAGAGGTTCTCTTCATTGTTTACATAATGTGTGCATAATTTATATATTTATAGATCTGAAATCAGTGACTCCTTTGCTTTAAATCTCTGGAACATTCCTTCTGTCCTGTTAAATAGGATGTATTTTATAGAGTTTTCCTGAAAAATAATTTTAAAATTCACTGGAACATGAATGCTTTCTTTCATTAAGGAAAGAAGGGCAGAGGATAATTTAAACTTGGGTTATTAGAAGTGGACATGGCTTATAAGCTGGGAAAACAAGAAATATTTAGTCAGCCTTTGAGTATGCAAAATAGTAGAGAGGCACATTAGATTGTATAATCTATAGTGGCATCATTCTTTCTGTTTTACACACAATGATATGGAAGGGTTTTTGATACAGCAGATTTTTCAACTCAGTTATGATGTCCTTAGTTGATATTGTACTTGTTTTGATGATAATGTGTTTGGTATTTCATGTATCAGCCTGGAATGCCTCCATCTTCCACATACACCCTAACTGATAGAAATGCAACTTACTCCTCAAAGCTTATCTAAGAATTCCACCTTCTCTATGGAGTCTTCCCTGGTGCTCCAGGTAAAATCAATTCACTTCTTTTCCTTTAATTGCACAGTATATTGCTTTTTCCTCTGTGAGAATGCATGTCATCTTAAACATTTTTTTTAGTGATTTACACATTACTAGACTGTAAGCAGCTTGAGGATAAGGAGCAAACATTATTCATCTTTGCAAATCCTGCAGTTCTTTAGGAGTGCCAGTATTAGGAGCTGAAATATATAGCTGAATTGATGATGGTAAATTAACATTTGTGATCCTTACCAGGTTTTTAAATGAATGTTATTTTACCCTTAAAATTATCCTCTGAGGAAGGCACCCATTTCTCTAGTTTGCAGAAGAGGAAGGTGATGCTCATAGAGTTCAAGGACTTCTTCAAATTAATAGTTTGTAGATAGTAGAGACAGCGGACTGATGGTAAACATTTGATGATTAGGTCTTGGACAAACAAAACATATACGTATATATATTATTACATAATATGTTATAAATATTATGTATATTAAGGATGTATAGCAAATCAACCCTGAAGATTCATTGGAAGGACTGATGTTGAAGCTGAAGCTCCAGTACTTTGGCCACGTGATTTGAAGAACTGACTCATTGGAAAAGACGCTAATGCTGGGAAAGATTTAAGGCAAAAGGAGAAGTAGGCAACAGAGGATGAGATGGTTAGATTAGCACCACCGACTCAATGGACATGAATTTGCACAAACTCTGGGAGATAGTGAAGGACAGGGACTCCTGGTGTGCTGCAGTCCATGGGGTCACAGAGTTGGATATGACTTAGCGACTGAACACACAGCACTCAGTTTGACAAATAATAATGATAAAATAGGGCTTCTCGGGCAGCACTAGTGGTAAAGAATCTACCTGCAAATTCAGGAGACACAAGAGACACGGGTTTGATCCCTGGGTCAGGAGGATCCCCTGGAGAAGGAAATGGCAACCCACTCCAGGATTCTTGCCTGGAGAATCCCATGGACGAGAAGTCTGGCAGGCTGCAATCCATAGGGTTGCAAAGAGTTGGATACGACTGAGCACGCACACACACACACAATAATAAAATATGCAGTATCCTTGATTGTAAGTTCTACATAGCCAATTAATTCTGGCAGAATCTCTTTTGTTCTGTGAATCTGATGAACCGTTTTCTGGGTTCAGTGATGTCTTCTTTCCCGATGGTCTCAATAGCACACTGCTATCAAGGCCGCATCCTTGAGATGGTTTCAGCCTCTGCGGAGGGAGTGGTGGGCAGGACTTGCATTCCAAGGACTGGGAGAGCAGGAGGAGCCTCCCATTGCCTGGAGCCCCCCTTGAGAGTCACCTGGAGGTCAGGTCTGCTCCATGACCTCTTCCAGCATAAGCAGATTCTTTGCTGAATTGGGTAATAGTTTTCAAGTACTGGAAAATTATTTTCTTCATTTCTTTTTTTAAAAAAATTAACCACAGTCGATTTACAATATTGTGTCAGTTTCAGGGGTACAGCTTCAGATTCTTTTCTATTATACATTATTCCAAGGTATTGAATATAGTTCCCTGTGCTATAGAGTAAGTCCTTGTTGTTTATCTGTTTCGTATATAGTACTGTGTATCTGTTAATCCCAGATTCCTAATTTATTCCCCTGCCCTTTTGCCCCTCTTGTAACCTTAGGTTTATTTTCTATGTCTGTGAGTCTGTTTCTGTTTTGTAAATAAGTTGAATTGTATTATTATTTTTTTAAGATTCCACATAAAAGTGATATCATATGTGTCTTTGTTTGACTTACTTCACTTAGTATGGTAATGTCTAGTTGCATCCATGTTACTGCAGATGGCATTATTTCATTCTTTTTAATGCCTGAGTAATATCCCATTGTGTGTGTGGGATCTTCTTTATCCATTCATCTGTTGATAGATAGTTAGGTTATTTCTATGTCTTGGCAGTTGTAAACAGTGCTGCTGCAAATGTTGGGGTGCATCTATCTTTCTGAAGTAGAGTTTTCATTTTTTTTTTCCTGGATATATGTCCAGGAATGGGATTCCTGGATCATATGGTTATTCTTTTTTTTTTTTTTTAAAGGAACTTCTATACTGTTCTTTATTGGCTGTACCAATTTACATTCTTACCAACAGTGTAGGAAGGTTCCCTTTTCTCCACACCTTCTCCAGCATTTATTATTTGTAGACATTTTGTTGATGGCCATTCTGACCCATGTGAAGCGATACCTCATTGTGGTTTAGATTTGCATTTCTCTAATAATTAGCAATGCAGAACAGCTTTTCATGTGTCTGTTGGCCATCTGTGTATCTTCTTTGCAAAAATGTCTATTTAGGTCTTCTGCCCATTTTTTGATTGGGTTACTTCAGTTCTTTTGTGCTATTGGGAATATAAGGACCTGACACATTTTAAGTTTAATAAACATTGCTAGAAAAAAGTTCTCTATCATTTTCTTAAGTCTAGACAGACAATCAACAAAACAATGTTACACCCTGATTTTTAGCATTTGCCCATTTCTTTGACGTAAATACACCCACACTGGCCAATTTGAAGTAGATTATTACAAGGTCCTTTCACCAAACAGATAAAATAAGCATGTGAAAAGTGCAAAGTGTTAAGTCACTCAGTCATGTCTGACTCTTTGCACCCCATGGACTCCTTTGTCCATGGAATTCTCCAGTTAAGAATACTGACTTAGGTAGCCATTCCCTTCACCAGGGCATCTTCTAGACCCAGGGATCGAACCTGGGTCTCCTGCATTGCAGGCAGATTCTTTACCATCTGAGTCACCAAGGAAGCCCCCAAATAAGCATAAATAATCTCAAAAGCATAAAGAAAGTAAAGCACAGTAAAATAATGAGGAAGGGATGTGCTTAAGATATTTTAGTCCCTCTGTTTTTTAATGCAATTGACTTAAAATTTTTATTATTTTAAAATAATGGTTATGTTAACAGCTGGCTCATTAAATTCCAAGTTTAACTTGATGAGCTGGTGTGAGCCTCCTCCAGCCTACCACTGGGTAGGACTCCCAGATCTAGTGTTCTTTCCACTGAATCCAGCTGTCTTTTTTCCCCTTTCATGTTTTTTTCTGCTCCCACCAACTGTTGGAAGATGGGGGTTATGAAGCAACTAAAATAAGTGTGGGTGTTGAGGGGGAATGGCATTCAGAGGACACATTTGCTGAAGAGAAGCTGAGCTGATGACTAAGTCACTATGTGGACCATTAAAAGATGCTCCATTAACTCCTTCTGAAAGTTAAAGAAACAAATGAAAGGTTTTTATCGTCTCATTCACACTGCTTCTGACCTCCCCCCTCCCCAGATTGGGGATATCATTAGAGAGAATTTACCATTTTAAGGCTAGTGTATTTGAGTGAGCTTTGGTTTGTAAAATCTCAGTCTCTATTCTGCTTCCTTTACTGCACTGCTCTGGCCACCTCCCATCCTTACTATGCTTCTAACCTTGAGCACATTTGAGGGTTTGCCTCACATTTCACATTCATATTCCTAGTTTTGCTAGATGAGCTTGGAGAGAGTGTGAAAAGCATGCCCATAGAAAACTGTGCAAAGTAAATCTTTTCTGAAAAAGAGGCTCCAGGTAACAGATTCATGAAGTCATCCAAGAACTTTAGACACATTTTTGGAGCCTGATTTTAATTTTGCTTGTTTTAGAATAATGTTTATATACATGTGAAGCACTTGATTGTGTGCTTTTAGTAAATTGTTTTAGTTGTCCCATTTAAAGGAGTCTTAATGGCATGTTTCTAAATCTAGAATTTCCTTCACATGCACTTCCCAGCCATTTTCTTTTCTTTTTCTAAAAATTAATTTATTTTAATTAGAGGCTAATTACTTTACAGTATTATGGTGGTTTTTGCCATACATTGACATGAATCAGCCATGGGTGTACATGTGTTCCCCATCCTGAACCCCTCTCCCACCTCCCTCCCCATCCCATCCCTCAGGGTCATCCCAGTGCACCAGCCCTGAGCACCCTGTCTCATGCATCCAGCCTGGACTGGTGGTCTGTTTCACATATGATAATATACATGCTTCAATGCTATTCTCTCAAATCATCCTACCCTTTCCTTCTCCCACAGAGTCCAAAAGACTGTTCTTTACATCTGTGTCTCTTTTGCTGTCTTGCATGTAGGGTCATCGTTACCATCTTTCTAAACTCCATACATATGCATTAGTATACTGTATTGGTGTTTTTCTTTCTGACTTACTTCACTCTGTATGATAGGCTCCAGTTTCATCCACCTCATTAGAACTGATTCAAATGCATTCTTTTTAATGGTTGAGTAATATTTCATTGTGTATATGTACCACAGCTTTCTTATCTATTCGTCTGCTGATGGACATCTAGGTTGCTTCCATGTCCTGGCTATTGTAAACAGTGCTGTGGCTTAGAGCTATCTCGGTAAAGTGTTGAACTTAGCTTGGGATTGTAACCACAGAACTTTCAGCATCTTCTCCACATCACAGGAGCAGCTTTGTCCCTGGAGGTTGACATTACCAGGAGAGATTGATTCCATCTTGCATTGCATCACTTTACGGATAGGTGATTGCCATATTTTTATGAGGACTGAAAATTCCCAACTCTTACTTTCCATATCTACAGTAGCAGATATCTTTAGAGGATTTGTTAAAAAAAAAAAGCAACTTTTAACACCATGATGGTTGCTGTTTTTATTTTAGAGAAAATCCTGTCAAATGAAATCAAGCTAGTGATTTTTCTTTCTCATCGTGAAAAATCAGTTAACTTTCTCTCCACTCCACATTCAGACCATCTGTGATCACATGTGTCACTGTGATGCTGAGACAAAAGGTGTTGAGAGGTGTCCTGGTGGCGTAGTTGTGGCAACATGTTTTTAAACAAAGTTTTATGAAATGAACCACTCAGTTATCATAGGTATCTGGCAGTAAATGCAGAAATACCTTTATTTTACTCTGTAGATAAACTGATACTTTTGTCTTAGATTTTTTTAAACAGCTTTTTCTCTTCTCCTGAACAATATAATTTGTAACTGTTTAGTTTCTATTCTTTTTCTACATTTAAATACCCTGGTTCATCTTACAAAACTTAGAAATGGTTAGGGAAATTAAATGTTTGTCTAATGGAGAGACTTTCATTAAAATGTGATAGGTGTTAAAATCGTTACAATATTCTGCATTAGCCGCTTTTCTACAAACCTGAATCCCTATATAGCTCTTTTTGTTATTTATGTGTACAGAGCATCAAATTAGCTTAAGAAATGTATTCTTTTTTTTTTTTTTTCCAGTGGGTTTTGTCATACATTGATATGAATCAGCCATAGAGTTACACGTATTCCCCATCCCGATCCCCACTCCCACCTCCCTCTCCACCCAATTCCTCTGGGTCTTCCCAGTGCACCAGGCCCGAGCACTTGTCTCATGCATCCCACCTGGGCTCTTATGGGCTTCTGTGTTGAATTGTTTTCCCCACAAACTCTTATGTTCAAGTGACCCCCATGGACTTTTGCTCACCCGGCTCCTGTGTCTGTGGGATTCTCCAGGCAAAAATAGTGGAGTAGGTTGCCATGCTTTCCTCCAGGGGATCTTTCCAACCAGGGATCGAACCTTCATCTCCTGTGTCTCCTGCGTTACAGATGGATTCTTAACTGCTGAGCCATCGGGGAAGCACATATCAAGTGCTATTTTTTTTTTTAATTGTCCCTAGTTTTAACAAAATCATTTCCATTCTGATTATTTCCAAGAGGATAATCCTAATCATAAGATGTTGAAAAATAAATTACTTTCTTTCCCCGGAACTTTAGTAGTACTTTCTTTTTTTTAAAAAATGAGCTGCTTTTTTTATGGCTTTTTTTTTGTTTGTTTGTTTTCCTCTCACGAATTTTACAATGTCCATTTTGGGTGGGTCTCAAGGAAACATTTGAACAATTATCCAGATTATATAAAAGAAGAATTTCAAATGTAAGCATAAGAAATTTTGAGTTAATATTAAGATTTTGGCATTAGATACATATTAATATAACTGTGTGGTTTCCTTGCAAAAGTAGAAGATAAAGCAGATTTATTTATGTATCTTTTGACAATTTTCTTAAGCATTTGTTTTCATCAGTGAAGTGTATCTTGCTTTAAAAAGCAGGATTCAAATGCTTAATAAAAAGTACTCTTTAAAGATAAAAATCAGAATGGAAAACACAAAATTTGAGGACTTTCACAACAAGATGACAAATCATAGAAGCATCTATCTTCCATTCTTCCCAAGGTCCCAAAGAATGAAGTGATAATTGTGATGGAAAGAAAAGTGGAACAGACAGATGACCTGCAAAATTGAGGAATCCACGAAGATAAGCAGAGCATATTTTATCAGAGCCTTAATAGAAAGATGTGTGTGTTGTGTGAGCACAGGTGTTATGTGTTGGGCAGAAATCCAACTCAATCCACTTGCCGTGAGGAGCACCCTGGCATGGGGCTGAAGAACTGGGTGCCTTTTAGTGTTGCATTTTGAAAGTTAGCTGATGAGTATCATTGTGGAGATGACATGAAATAGTAGAATAAATGTATTAATCATTTTAAAAGTAAAGGTCATTCTTAGGTAAACTAGGATTTATAGTAATTTAGGCAAAAAATGAGAAGGTTAAGAAGAAAACCACAAATGGTTATCTTTTTAATTGTTTGTTTTGATGTTCTTGTAATATTTTTTATGTTACATTTCAAAATAATTTTAACATTAATTTTGAAAAGAGATTTTTCACACAGTTTTGAAGATATTTTGAGTGTCAATTTTGGGAAACTGACAAATATTTGATGAAGTTAAAGTGGACCTTCTTTCTTAGGTGCATCAAAAATTCATGCTTTTAATGCACATTAGCTCTAATTGATGTTAATGTGTGTGAATCTTCATGCATTTATAACAGAATGCAACATTAGACTAAAAGATAGCACTTCATTAAAGATTCGTATTCAAAATGCCAGTTAAATAGTGGAACAAACAAATGACACATAGCACAAACTATCTAATTTACATTTTTATTTGATATATTTGACAGATACTAAAATAAAACAGGATATAGGCCCTAAATGTCCTTTAATTAAACATTCTTTTTTTGAATTAACTTTTGTCTGTGTATAGTTGATTTACAATGCTGTGTTACTTTCTACTGTATGGCAAAGTGTATGAGTTATATATATACATATATCCACTCTTTGTTAAATTCTTTGTAGGTGTAGGTAAAGTATTAGAGAGCAGATATTTTAAGATGGGCATAGTTAAAAAAAAAACAGGTGAAAACCTTGAGTTTTACTGGATCACAGAATTAGGGACGGTGAAATCCTTGAACTAGTAGATTGTTCTGTTTAACTTTTGTAAGAGCATCCCTAGTTCCTCAATTTGGAGAATTATCTGAATTAGGGTTTCCTAGGTGGAGCAATGGTAAAGATACTGTTTGCCAATGCAGAAGACTGAAGAGATGGGTTTGATCCCTGGGTCTGGAAGATCCCCTGGAGGAGGATGTGGCAACCATCTCCAGTATTCTTGCCTGGAGAATACTGAGGAGCCTGGATGGAGGAGCCTGGTGGGCTACAGTCCAGGGGGGTCGCAAAGAGTTGGACATGAATGAAGACATAGCACACACACATGTGTTTATTGGGAAACAGAGATGAGGGTGAAGGGCGGTGAGCAAGCCGGAGTGGCAGTACTCACAAGGGCTCTGATTGCAAAAATTAAAGGGTCTTTTGTTAAATGAAGGAGGGGCAAGATCATGGCAATGTTGATGAACTTGTTCTGTTTTTCTAGATTTTTTTTTTCCCTGCGTAGAGGACCACTCCTTAGAATGGTTTTCCTGGTTAATTTCATTAAGTAGAATTAAATGTTTGAGTTTCTTCACTCTGTCTACAGGTACTTGCACTAAGAATGGCTTCATACAGAGCCCAGTTCCTTTATTAACAGGTATTGGAATAGGATTGTAGGTATTCCAAGAGGTACTAGAATATGATTGTAGCTATGCGATTCTTGTAAGAGATAGGAACTCAGTGGGTGCGATGATAAGTTTTAAATTTATTTCTGACGGGTTCTCTCTATTGTAGTCATTAGAGACATGGTTGGAGTTTGGTATTGATTAATATATGGTGTAATAAGTGCTTGCTTGTGGGAAACCCCAGGCAACACAGGTTGATTGGTTAATTGGTTAATTAAGGTACAGAGTGGAATGCTCTGTACTCAAGTTGTGTTTCCTGTTCTGATAACTATCTGTGACTAATCATAATTAAGAAACTGGGAAATGTAAAATTCTCATTAGTAGCAACTTGTTATCAATTTGTATTTAAAATATAAATTCTTGATGAGGGAGCTCTTTCAAATTATAGTTTATGAAAAGGTATCATATCTTAGCTTTGAGGGGTCCTTAAATGGCAACCCACTGGAGTATTCTTGCCTGGGAAATCCCAAGGACAGAGGAACCTGGTAGGCTACAGGCCATAGGGCCCCAAAGAGTTGGACATGATTAAGCAGCTCTCATTGTTTTCTAAGAAATGGTCTAGATCTGTCTTTATCACTATAGCAAGTCAATGTCTGAATCTTCAGTACCGAAGACCCTAATGTTGATTCTTAAACTTTCTCTGAGAATGGAAATTTTTGCAAGTAGCCAAATCCTCCTTATATTTAAGTGGAACTTCTCATCCTTGATTTCTATGCTGTCTTCTATACATTTGCCTTTTATCTGGATGATGAATAGCAGCTAGAGGCCATACCGTACTAGGGCCAGCTCGTACCAACCAGGGAAAATTTACTGTTATGTTTCCAGAAATTCTGTGAGCCAGTTGTTAAGTGCAGCCTTTATTAAACATTAATTATATAAATTTTAAATTATATTAAAAGCAGAAGTAATAAGTATCCCAAATTCATTCCTTCCTAATTATTTTACTGCATTGCTCTGTTGTCTGTACTTAAGGGGCGATTTTACATTTATGATGGTATGGTAGAAATTCTATGTAACACTGTGCTGCTCAGCATCACTTTCCAATTCTACAGCCAGTGACATCATATTGGTAGCTCAAAATCTATTATGGTGTAAGTATTCACATCATAGAGATACACAAACTCCAATCAGGGCCCTCCTCTCACCCCCCAGAACCAGTTACTAATGATTTACCAGCTGCCACTGGGATGGGGCATTCATAGAAGAAAGCCTATTTTTTTCCTTTGGACATGTAGGGAACTGATTTATAAGCTCTTAATGTAACTAATTAACGCTTGAGTAAAAAGTATATTCCTAACCTAAATTTTTATTTAATGCTTCTGGTGTATCTGCAAAATTGTATACACAATGGAGAAGTTTTTATTTTCAAAAATTCCACTACGAACTCCTTGTATTATAATAGCTTTTGGACCTACTGAAACATTGGAGTTGATAACTGATTTGTGACTAAATGATCCAGAGTTGATCATGGTTTCACTTCTAGGTGACTCAGCAGTCCTACCTTTTTCGCACCAGGGACCGGTTTCTTGGAAGACAGTTTTTGCACAGACTGGGGGTTATTTGGGGATGATTCAAGGATATTGCATTTATTGTGCACTATATTTCTATTATGATTACATCAGCTCCACCTCAGATCATCAGGCATTAGATCTCAGACATTGGGGACCTCTGGACTAGACTCTGGAATCCCCTCTGAGAGGAAAGTTGTTTCTGTCTGATGAGTGATGCTGGATTCCTGGGGCGGAAGGAGGACTTTCTTCTGTGCCCAGCTGTCCCAGCTGTCTACCTGTTGGTCCTCACATCTTCCCCAGGGCTGTGAAGTCCTGCAGTCAATGACAAAAACAGCAAAATGCCCTCTTCCACCAGGGTTGGGATGAGCTTCAATTTTCTATTGTCCCCACAGTGAAATACTAAATATTTGATCTTGCAGGAGATTGTGAAAAGGTGTTTTACTTGTGTGTGTGTGTGTGTGTGTGTGTGTGTGTATGTTAGTCACTCAGTCGTGTCTGACTCTTTGCGACCCCACAGACTGTAGCCTTCCAGGCTTCTCTGTCCATAGACAGAGAAGCACTTATCTAATGCTTTCCCCTAATTGGCCCTGCATTTAAGACACTCAGTCAATGATGTGGCTGCAATATTTAGATCTTTGACAATCATACCCTCCCAGGCCAGGAAAGAGTTTCCCATCAGAATTCTTCAGGCAAGAATATTTGAGAGCACACTAAAATATATTTGGCTAATAAACTTTATTTTCTGAATTT
The DNA here is from genome assembly GCF_910594005.1 of Cervus elaphus. NCBI lineage: Eukaryota > Metazoa > Chordata > Mammalia > Artiodactyla > Cervidae > Cervus > Cervus elaphus. The sequence continues at coordinate 30,995,127 of NC_057835.1, forward strand.
TAAAAAGTAATCATTGTTACATTTTGTAATAAAACCCTGTTGACCCCTCAGTTCACTTGTTTCTTTCTTACAGCACCTCCATGAAGCAGATGTTGATATTTTTTCCCATTTACTGGTGAGAAAACTAAAATATGGAGACATTCTGCTATATGTTAAAATCAAATATTAGGATATGGCTTAAGCCATCCAAAAAAAGCATATTAAAAAGCAAAGATGTCACTTTGCTGATAAAAGTCTGTATAGTCAAAGCTATGGTTTTTCCAGTAGTCATGTATGGATGTGAGAGTTGGATCATAAAGAAGGCTGAGTGCTAAAGAACTGATGCTTTTGAATTGTGGTGTTGGAGAAGACTCTTGAGAGTTTCTTGAACAGCAAGGAGATCAAACCAGTCAATCCTAAAGGAAATCAACCCTGAGTATTCATTGGAAGGATTGAGGTGTAAGCTGAAGCTCCAATACTTTGGCCACCTGATAAGAAGAGCTGACTCATGGGGAGACCCTGATGCTGGGAAAGATTGAGAGCAAGAGGAGAAGGGGAGACAGAGGATGAGATGGTTGGATGGCATCGTCAACATAATGGACTTGAGTCTGAGCAAACTCCGGGAGATGGTGAAGGACAGGGAAGCCTGGTGTGCTGCAGCCCATGGGGTCGTAAAGAGTCAGAGACGATTTAGTGACTGAACAACAACTAAACCATCAGAAATGAGGATAACAATTTTTTTGTGTGTGTTACCTTAAGGCTGAATTTGAAAAGAGAGTTGTTTCTATGGGCTCAGGCCAAACCTGCTGGAAAGAGTAGTTATTTAAGCAAGCTGTTTCTTTACATAAAATGTGATTTTTAAACCATGATCAAAGTGACTTAACATGAAGCAGCATTGCAGACTTCTTTTCTCTTCCATTTCTGTTAGTAGAGGTGGCTCTCTTCATGATGGATTTGTATTTTTAGAGTCTCTCAGGAGGCACCCCAATTTATCCTGAAACAAAGGAATGAAATGCAAGGTTTATACACACCAGATATTCTACAGTTTTTGCATGCTCTACTTTCTTCAGCAGATGAACCACTTCTGACAATGCTTGCACTGTCCAGATAGAATCTTCTAATACCACTGGGACCTCTACTAACTACCCTCTCTCTCTAAGACTTGAAGCCACGAATCCTTTTTGCTTTCTGATGGGAAACTCTTTCCTGGCCTGGGAGGGTATGATTGTCAAAGATGTAAATATTGCAGCCACATCATTGACTGAGTGTCTTAAATGCAGGGCCAATTAGGGGAAAGCATTAGATAAAGCCACTGACCCATTAGGAAGCCTGCAAAGGTTCCTCAAAGCCTTTTCATCTAAAAGAGAGCTGTGGTTGGAAATATAGATGGAGTCATCCTCAGGGATCTGTCTGTTGAAGTGTTTCACAAGTGGGCAACTTCACGTTTTGTAACATTTCACGGACTACACCATACAGAGGAGCATTGGTCATCTATTATTAATATGTTAGTTTGACTAGTCCTAGAGTGTCTTTGTACACACTTTTTAACTCCTTCACTACTGATGATACTTTTACTGGAAGGCAGGGATTTGGGGGTGTTAAGATATAAATAATGGCTCAATTTTCTTTTAAGACAACACAAGTACAAAATATTGTTTTTCTTGGTTTGTTTTTCTTTATTAATAATAAACTAGCTTGGTATTTTAAAATGTGGATGGATTCTAATTCATGATGCTTTATTTTTGTTCCATTGTATTGAAGAAATTATACTATTTGCATATTTTAGAAGACTATACTAAAGCTGAAGAGATAATTATACTTAAATGTATTTCAGACATCTAAATTTTATACTTTTTGTATTTTTAGTCATCATAAAATTTAGTTTGCTTTTGAAATGTTGATTAAAAAAACCAATGAAAGGTTTATAATGTTCTTTAGGAGAATGGTAGTTCAAGCTCTTTTTTTATGAATAGAAATATACTTCTTTATTTGCTATGTATTTTGCATTACGTTTAATTAAGAGGTCATCTGAAGTTTAGATTTGGGTCCAGTTTCACCTGCATTGCCTATGTGCTTTCCGTGACCTGTAATGAAAGGAAAAGCAGGAGGGAACCATTACTCCACAGGCATCAGAATTATACTGATGGACAAGTAGCCACAATTTTGTCCAAGGTGCTCAAGTGAGTACTGGAGGCTGACCTTATAGAGGGGAATTCACAGCCGCATGACGGAATTAGTGCTGTAAAGACAGCATTTAATGCGATGTAACTTAACCCAAGATAGCAGTGGAAAGTCAGATGATATTAGGAATAGATTGCCTGAATTGCAGTAAATATGAGTGAAAAAATAGAGCAGTAAGTCATGGCAGATTTCATAAGCTTCATCTGTAACCCTGAGGAATCAAATCCTTGGACATTTCTGGGAGTTCTTGGTAATTGGACTTATTTTTTTCCATCACATTCAAATATGGGGGAATGATGTTTTTGACAGGGTTAAACTACATATTCATGTATAAACTCCATTGCATGCAGCAGTAACAATTTGCAAGAAAGTCCTGGAGATAAGAATTTGAACAGTAATAAACAACAGACAAAAGCCAAATCAGCAGTGTAATATTCTTTAAGCAGCAAATATTGCAATGCGTAAATGTAAGCATGATATGTGGCAATCCTGTCTAGGCAGCGTTAATCAGATATATTTAAACAAAACAAAAGGTGATAGTTTCATATTTCTCAGAGTGAAACATTTTGAGAAATGTACAGTTCAACTTCAAGGGAATGCTAATTCGGAAATTGTTCAGAAGGAAAAATGAGGATGTTTGGATTGTTTAGCTTAATGGTGAATTATTAGCATCACAAGGAACTGTTGCAGAATGCTGAAAGGAAAATACCCTCCTCCCCACCCCATCTTCTGCTGCTTTCACCTCTGTTTCCTTCATCCCTGGAATCATTGTCCTCCTCCACCTATTCTGATCCACCCCAGTTACTAAGCCAATATTGACAGAAGAGTAGGTATGTCATCTTCAGCCCTTCAACTGGTTACAGTTAAGACTTTTAAGTCATATGTGTGAAACTCTATTTCTTTTAAAAAATTAATTAATGGACAATTAATTAATTTTCATTTTGTATTTCACTGGGTCTTTGCTGCTTCCCTTGGGCTTTCTCTAGTTGCGGTGCTCCGGCTTCTCATTGCGGTGGCTTCTCTTGTTGTGGAGCACACAGACTCTAGGCGTGCAGGCTTCAGTAGTTGTGGCTCATGGGCTTAGCTGCTCCACAGCAAGAGAGATCTTCCTGGACAAAGGATTGGTGGATTCTTAACCACTAGCTCACCAGGGGAGCCCACGTAAAACTCCATTTCTTAGAAGCAGAAAGAATGAAAGATAATGATATAGCAGGATGCTAATAATACAGCAAGAGAAACTTGGACACCTTATAAGATGGTCCCTTATTCCTCCTTGCCTACTTGGTTCCCAAGCTTTCTTGGTGCTTCCCAAGATCTGACAACTGCTAGCTTGTGCTTCTAACCTATATTATTGCACTGGGCCTGTTCATATAATAAGATACAATCGATGATAACTTAGCACCATGTTTAGTTACATTTGTTGCTTGTGCTTTCCGCATCCATCTCTTCCTGCAGACAAAGGTGCAGACATTGAGGCTGACACACTGACGTTCAGCCTGGAGACCCTCCCTCTGCCGACCCCAGCTGCAGCTTTATCTGTTCAGCTGTCCATTATGACGGTAAAATTACAACCTAATGGTGTCTGCGCTGCTGCTCCTGTGACCACCATCTGCCTGTGTCACGTCATGAATTCTCTCCTCAGTTGTATTTTTGTGAGCGTGACACTCTTATGGAGGTTCTCAGAGGCCACCTGGAGCAGTGTTTTATGATCTGGACTTTCCCACCCATGTAGCTGAGGAAGGAGCCGTGTGAAATTTCCAAAGCAGCCACTTCCTTGACATAAGAGAAAAGTGGTATCAGAAACTCACACCTTATGGCACTGCACGGTGGTTAAAACGGGTGCATAAAAGGTGCCGTTCCAGAAAACCAGTTTGACGTTAATTTAGGCGCACAGGTGATCCATCCTGAACTGTCTACTTCCCAAATCATTGTTTAAAATGACTCCCTGGAGCTTGAGAGTAGATGCGTGTTTCTTTCTACCACTCCATTTGCTTTTCACTCCAGTGTAAAGCCACGGTGGTGGCTACTCTGTAATTATACTCTTCTACCAAGTGGCTGGTGTGATCAAACTCAGTATCCACTTTTATCTGAATAAGTTGTGAAGTTTACTGGAAGAAGATTTTGGAAATGGTTTCTGTGATGATTTCAAGAACAGAATAGATTGAGGCTACTTTTGTCTGAAAGGATTGATTCAGCCTGTATTAGTGTTCTCCCGGGGACTAGAACCATTATAATATATATTTGTATATCTTTATATATATATAATGTATTATATATGTATATGAGGAAATTTATTACAGAAGTTGATTTATGTGATTATGGAGGCTGAGAAGGCCCCACCTGCTGTTGGCAAGCTGGAGAACCAGGAAGACTGACGCCCAAGGACAGGAGAATATAGATGTTCTAGCTCACACAGACAAAGCAAATTCTCTCTTCCTTAGCCCTTTTATGGGGCTTCCCTGGTGGCTCAGATGGCAAAGAATCTTCCCACAATGAAAGAGACCCGGGTTTGATTCCTAGGTTGGGAAGATCCCAAGGAGAAGGGAATGGCAACCCACTCCAGTATTCTTGCTTGGAGAATTCCATGGACAGAGGAGCCTGTTGGGCTACAGTCCATGGAGTCGTAGAGAGTTGGACATGACTTCAGTGACTGAGCATACATGAGCAGAGGAGAGACTCAAGCTCTGCATCGTGAATGTCTAGACTCAGGTTCTTTCTACTCTGCTGACAAAGACTATTTGTGTTTGCTGTCCGTTGTATTTAGATGATGTCGAAACCTGGGAAAGTCTGACCCAGGGAGACTGAGTGATGCCTTCTTTCAAATAGGTAATGTGAACTACCTTCACATATCTATGCCCAGGTAATTTGATTTCTGGAATGTGGGCTTGCACTTGTTTTCTTATCTGGTCACTAAGACATGAACCCTCTTTGAAGCATCCCCTATACAACATCTGTCACTGTCATTGCTGCCCTGGGGGTCAAAGGTCACCTCTACTATCATAGGATTGGGTGTAATATGTAGACAGATGTATTCTCTTTAATTCTGCAATCTAGAAGACCATTGTTCAATAAGCCCCCTGCCCATGGTGGATAAGTATAGCTTGAAACTTTCCTAATATGGCAATACTATTTATAGATCAGCTTATCTAGGCTTCCAAAAACTATTTTCAACCCCAAAGAGGGCCATGCAACCACATTCAAACACTTCTTTGCAACAGAGCTCTTTGGTAAACTGAAAATTGCCCAGTTTATGGAATTTTCTCTCTATCTTATAGTTTCTCATATTCCAATTCCCTAGAAAATTGCTTTGAGAAAAATGAGACAATATATCTCTGGAGTGGTCCATTTTTTTTTTTTTCATTCTACTGTGAAGCCGGGCATACAATCCTAATTATCTTTGACCATGTTCCTTTTTGAAGGAGATATTCTCTTCTAGTTTATGCATGCATCATAGCAAAGTATACAAGGCTCTAAAAACAAGCTTTGGGACATTCATCTTTAATACCCAAATAGGTAGACTTTATTATCACATTTCTGAAGATTTCAGCACTTATAAGCTATGTGGGTCCACCCGCAGATATTTTTTTCCTATCACGGCCTTATAATGTCAATTACACTCAATTGTAAGTTAATTCAGGTCAACAACTTCGACTCGTGTGGCATTTGATAATCTCATTAATGTTGCTGACTGCCTCTGTATGAAAGAATGTTTAATTATGTACGTACATAATTAAACATTCTCATCAGATTCACTATTTCATGAGAAGTCATAAAAAAGAAAACTTGAAGCAAAACTGACCTATCTTCTAAAATTTTCTATGTACTTTAGATTAAGTAAAACAAAAAGTAATAATAATTAGCATTGAAGTACAAATCACAGAGTCAGACATGACTGAGCAGCTAAGCACAGCACAGCACAAATAATTCAAAACAGTTTAATTTTATTTTACTTCATGTAGAGGACTTCATGCTTTTCTCCACTGTTTGGTAACCCAGATATCAAGTTTTTATTTTGAGAACATAATGTGATATTAGTATTATAGTACTGAAGTTTAGAGTGCCTTGTGAAATCATTTATTCTTACTGTTCTTTTGAACATTTATGAAAAGCTTAAAAATTGGTCATAAAAACCTAATTAATATTTTTAGATGTCACTCCCAAAAACATACATATTTCTATTTTCTTAGCATCAAACATGAAACATATTCAGAGTATTCTCTCTAAAATTGTTTTCAAAGTATTTACAAGCTATTTTAGTTTTAGCTAGAAACAATACAGAGACAAAGGTCAAATGATAAATCTCAGCAGATGTGCTTCTGCCAGGGTTGGAATGCAGCATGAATAAGATTTACTGCGACCCAAACTTTCAACAGAATAGCTCATAACAGCAAGAGAGGGCTACAAATGAGGTGTTTTCTTTTTTATTGCACTCAGCTCTTTGACTTATTTGTTCTTACTGTTGTCTTTAAGCCCAAGGTTTGTGGCAGACCCAGAGCCTGGGAATTTCAGAAAGAAAGCTTTACATGGGACTGACTCAAGGAGCAAATGAAAACATCTTGGTATGGTTGTCTGGGATCCAGTAGCAGGGTGTGCCTGAGAGCTAAGGCATTAAACAAACGCCAGCTGTGGCCTGGTAGTATTAGGAGGTATGCAAGTTACCGTGAGAGAAGAATTTCAATACGATTTTATCCAGGTCAAGAATGTAATGTTTTCATAATGCTCTATTTTCCATATAGTAAGGAACTACCAAGGGTTGTATTTTATTTATTTATTTATTTTTAAGAAAATGGTAGATTTTAATTCAACCATACCAATGACTATAGTGAATGTTATTGGTGTAAACATAGGGACTGTAAAATCGTATGAAGTAAGAAGACCCAAATATATACTTTTTACAAGAAACTACATGAAGGGCTTCCCTGATAGCTCAGTTGGTAAAGAATACACCTGCAATGCAGGAGATCCCGGTTTGATTCCTGGGTTGGGAAGATCTGCTGGAGAAGGGAGAGGCTACACACTCCAGTATTCTTGGGCTTCCCTAGTGGCTCAGCTGGTAAAGAATGCACCTGCAATACAGGAGACCTGGGTTCAATCCCTGGGTTGGGAAGATCCCCTGGAGAAGGGAAAGGCTACCCACTCCAGTATTCTGGCCTAGAGAATTCCATGGACTATATAGTCCATGGGGTCGCAAAGACTGAGTGACTTTCACTTTCACAAGAAACTAAGTTGTTGTTCAGTCGCTAAGTTGTGCCCAACTCTTTTCGACCCCATGGACTGAAGCACACCAGGTTTCCCTGTCTTACACTATCTCCGGCTGTTTACTCAAACTCGAGTCCACCAAGTCAGTGATGTTATCCAACCATCTCATTCTCTGTTGCCCTCTTCTCTTGCCCTCAATCTTTCCCAGCATCAGGATCTTTCCCGATGAGTCAGCTCTTTGCATTAGGTGGCCAAAGTATTGGAGCTTCAGCTTCAGTATCAGTGAGTATCCCTCTAATGAGTATTCAGGGTTAATTTCCTTTAGGATTGACTGACTTGATCTACTTTCTGTCCAAGGGACTCTCAAGAGTCAAAGAATACAATAGATTAAAAATACAGAGTAAATAAAGTTATATGATGCAAGTCCGAGGGTTGTAGCTTAATATTTTCAGGATGCTCAGGGGTCCATTGGTCCATTGGTATAATAGCACTAGAAAGGAAATAGAGTCTTTTTCCTTTTTTAAAAATAATGTTTTAGAGGTCATCCCCCACAAGCCCTTTTTTCTGAGAAGAGAGAGAATTAATTTCCACTCTCCTGTTTCTTCAGATGGTGAGCTGTGATGCTGAACTCCGGTGGTTGTCAGCTTTCTGCTCCACCACACTTAGGGAAAGTCCACAAGGATCTGCGGTGAGCCCCAGGCAGCTTGCCTCCTGGCTGTGGTTGAAGGCTGGGTTACTCTGCTTGCAGAGCTCAGCCAAGCAATTCATAAAAATGTGTGGCTAATAGCAGAGGTAGTGACTGGTGGTTAAATGGTAGAAAAAAGTCTTCCCTCCAGCCAGCCTCATATGAAACGATGGGATCAGAGTGCTCTGATGTAAGAAGTGCTCAGTGAGTGAGTGTGATGCAAGTGAATAAAAGAGGGAATGAACAGATGGTCTTCTGGAGTGGAAGTGGATCCTAAGTTCAGTAGGTCACTCCCTTTCCTCTGGAATTCCCACAATGTCTCATCTCCCCTCGTTCTTCACCCTTCCCCTCACTTGGGCATTGGGACCTGTGTGGTGATGTTTTGGTTGCCCCGGTGATGGGAGTTGGGGACGGATGAGGTGCTACTGGCCTTTAGGTTCCTGTAGGGCAGAGATGATCCTTCAGTGAATAGGAAGTCTTGCACAGTGAGAAAGTCTTCCCTAAAATGATAACTAACATCCCACCGAGAAGCACCAAATCTCCATCTGGGTTCTCTGATAGGAAGGTCAAAGACAAGAAGCCATCACTTCCTCAAGTAGCCAAATATCTTGTTGGACCTGTTGTTGTTCAGTTGCTCAGTCATGTCCAACTCTTTTTGACCCCATGGCCTGCAGCACGCCAGACTTCTCTGTCCTTCACCACCTCCCGGAGCGTACTCAAACTCATGTCCATTGCATCCCTCAGTGGTGATACCATCCAACCATCTCATCCTTTGTCGTCCTCTGCTCCTTGTGCCTTCAATCTTTCCCAGTATCAGGGTCTTTTCTAATAAGTCAGCTCTTTGCATCAGGTGGCCAAAGTATTGGAGCTTCAGCTTCAGCATCAGTCCTTCCAATAAATATTCAGGATTGATTTCCTTTAGGATTGACTGGCTGGATCTCCGTGCAGTCCAAGGACTCTCAAGAGTCTTGTCCAACATCACAGGTTCAAAAGTGTCAATTCTTCAACACTCAGCTGACATGTAACATTCAGAAAAAGATTTCCTGATGCTTAGCTAAAGCCTTCAAAATTCACCCATTGGTATCTGCTCTGTCCTCCAAAGGAGTGGAGAGACCCGTCAGCCTCCTCTAATGTTATTCATACAACTCATTTACTGACCATCCCCATTCTGATTATTTTCCTCAGGATTGAAGAGGTTTTCTTTTGTCCTTGTTATGGTGGAACATTTAGAACCTGACCCTGTCCTCTGACTATGACTTGACTGTACTGCATAAAGAGCACCTGGAGCCTTAGTGACCAAGGCTAACTTCTGACCTAGTCACAGCTGTTACTGTATTTCTATGAATATAACCGAAGACTGTGTTTATCATTCTTGATTTTTATCAGCTGACCATTAAAAATTCCAATCTTATTCATATCAACCATTGACAATCAGAATTTCCATCACCAGGGGTGGTCAAACTTTTTCAGTAAAGAACCAGATAATAAATACTTGAGGCTTCTCAGGCTGGCCGGCCTCTGTGACAGCTACTTCACTCTGCCTTTGGAGCCAGAAAGCAAAGGTGGACATGACATAAATCCTTGAGTGTGGTTTTGTTTCAATTTTATGTTCTTTACAAAAATAGGTGGTAGGCTAGATTTGGCTCCTGGGCCACAGTTTGCCAACCGCTGTTCTGTACTTAAAGATTTATTAGATTAAAATCCAAATGTGGTACTTTATTTATTATGTCTGTTTATATTATTGTATTGATTTCAGCCAAATCATACAAACCATCTGAGCACCTCTTGAATTCTAATTACTCAAGTTCTGGTATTCAGTAAGAATTAGGTTCTTTTTCACTTTGTTTCACCTAATATGTCATTTTTGTGCTTTTATCTAGTCATTCCTCATACCCAGAACAAAGACACCTTGCATAGAATAAAGCCAAAAATAGACCCTAACTATGTAGTAAGTTTTAGCTTACGATGACTAGTCATCTAAGTGATAAACATTTGATTATAATAGTTTCATCATCAATTAATTCATGAAGTCACACCAAAATTCCATTATGCACCACAATTAATTTTTTCTTTGTAAGAATCATGAGGGGGTTGTGTGTATTTTCTTCCTGAAATCAAGATGTATGTCTATTACAAGTTCTTGCCATTCCACTCCAACAAATGTATTTATTTGATGCCAACAAAACTGTATTTCTCATATAAAACTGGTTTATAGTAAATTAACTGTTTACTCATATATTCTTGCAGCTTGCTGAAAGTAGATGAAATCTCATGAGTCCTACCCCTATACCTGCTCCTTTTGAGATATTTGCCCAAATGGGGTTTTCATGCCATTGTTGCATGACTGTGCTTCTGAGATCACAGTTACGTGTCTCTTAAAATCCTCTATAGAGGAGGAAGAGTTAACAGGGTCTTAGCATCCTTCTTCCTTCTTAAGGACTTCCTGGATCACTGCTGATCTCCATCAGACATCCTGCAGACATTCCAAGTAACAGAAAGGTAAACTAAGAAGTTCATATCTAAGTTTGTCTTTATTTAATAGAGTATTCTCTGTATTAATTACCTGTTATAAATAAATAAACCTGAAATTTATGTGATACAGGTGGCCAGAGAGTGGAAGTTAGTCAGATAAGTTTTTTATCTGCATGAGGAATGAAATATGAAAACTAAGAGGGCTGTCAACTTATTTTTCCTGAGTTAGCTTGCCCTAGACGTGTACTTGACACTCATCTGTTACTCTGACACCCAGTTGCATCCCTTTTGGGAAAAAGGATTTTCTGAAGCTGTGATAGTTCAGGGTTTTTCATTGTCGCGAGTGTGCCTATTGTTTCTTGTGCTGTTAAAGAGTAAAGCAGTGATGTGGTATTATAATAGGGAATGGGTCCAGGGAACTGAGCTTCACTGGGATTTATACAGAGGCAATGTGGCATTTTAAAGGGAGATGAGAATCCAGGGAGTGGGTGAGAGGGGTGCTCTGTAGAGTTGGGGAAGTGAAAAATTATAAAAAATGGCAAGGGATAGTTGGTCCATGGGAAGGGTTTGCTGACTGCTGCATGTGATTGAATCCTGCTTTCTTTTCAGGTGTTGGCTGGAACAGACACTAAACTCTTCCAGCAACCTTGAGTTTTCTCAGGCAGGCACTTTAAGGGAAATTAGGGTCATCCTTGGGACGCAGCCTTGAGCTGTTAGAAACTGTGTTAGTGTTTGTTCAAGTCCTTGTAGGCCAAAGTTGACTGGTCTATTCAAGAAGCAGGCTCAGAGGAGCCTGGCTAGAATTTTCAAAGAGCATCTTTGTCAGTATCCTTCACTAATCATTAGTGAAGTGGGTGCTGTGTATGGTCTCTGATCGCCCTGAATCAGCTGTGATGATACTAGACTCTAGGATTCTGTACTGTGATACTATCCAGTTGGGCCTGAGACCTGTACTGTAAAGACCATTACTTTTTAGATGGATGCTCTGAGGCGATGTGTGTGTGGGGGGGTGTGGTGTGGAGGAGTGGGAGGAAGTGTGTGCAGGGAAGTCTCTGGTTGCTTTACATATTTTGTGAGCTCAATTTTCTTTTAAGGTGTTTGGAATATTATTTCATGTTCCATCTTCATTTAAGTAGAACTGAGTATGTAAATCTGAATTTTTTTCTGCCATTTTCCTCAAGTTGTAAGCCCCTTACTTCCACAGTCATAGACTGACTTCTTTCTTTTTTAAAATTATATAAATCCTGCCATTTCCAGTTTAAAGACCAGTTTTGGTGAACAACAGAGTAAGTGCTGTAAAAGGGGTCAAATATTATTTGTGCTAAAGGAGTAGGAAAGCCTTTTATAATTTATATTTAAAGTGTTGTTTATATAATTTTATGAATCACAAGGTACAAGTTTTGTGGAGTTATAATATTTCTAATATAATTCCATTATTAGTAAATTGTTCCTATGAATATTTTAATTAATTTAAATTAAATTAACTTAAATTTTAGTTTAAATTTATTTTAGGGTTGAATATGTAATGAATGATGTACATTGAACAATATTCACTCTTCTGAATTTGAAGCTTATCATTCATTTTCTTCTTAGGTTTTCCCATGACTCTTTAGATGCTGAAAAATGATAAACTATTTGAAGCTGAAACTTAGTTGTGTAGAAAATCAGGGTGTCTTTTTCTTGAGTTTAAATAAAACCCAGTATGTTAGAAATGTAGGGAAAAAATTCATATTTAAGAGAATGACATGTAAATAGTATGTCAGTTCTGATTTTTATTTCTTTAAATTAGTAATTAAAGAGAAGTAGTTTTGAGTGGGAATGGCACCCCACTCCAGTACTCTTGCCTGAAGAATCCCATGGACGGAGGAGCCTGGTGGGCTGCAGTCCACGGGGTCGCTAAGAGTCGGACATGACTGAGCGACTTCACTGTCACTTTTCACTTTCATGCATTGGAGAAGGAAATGGCAACCCACTCCAGTGTTCTTGCCTGGAGAATCCCAGGGACGGGGGAGCCTGGGGGGCTGCCGTCTATGGGGTCGCACAGAGTTGGACACGACTGAAGCGACTTAGCAGCATTTGAGTGTTGACAAAGCTCTACATTGCTAGACAACATTGCTAGACTTATGAAGAAAAACTAGAAATAAAGCAATAATTGCACTTCTGATTACCTCAAGTTCTATCCTAATGACCAGTTATAAAAATGAGAGATAGTATGCTCTAAAGTATGTATATGCTTCATATTAATTTTATATTTACCTCCATGTTCAGTTTTGCCTATTAAAATAAATTTTTTTGTCTTAGGTTGGCAAATTTTCCAATTTATTAGTTCATCTATTTCTTTCAGGCAATATTCAATAGAGTGCTAAGAAAGGTTAAAATTAAAAGGCCAGGAATTTATAATTACTAGCAGTCATGCATAAATTATTGAGGATGGTAATTTTGAATGCTTTATTCATTAGAATAGTTTCAATTTGTTCAAGTCAGTCATCACAATAAAATTGTGACTCTCTTTGGACTTCAGCTAATATGTCTATGCTTTAGAATTCACTTAGTATTTCTATGCAATGGTGAATAAAATGCATATTTTCTCATCACTTTTCTGAATTTTATTTTTTCTAATACTCCATACTTTACCACAAAAGATTCTATTCCTTTGATCTTTGACTTGCTTATTTTTTCTCTTGGTTTGTATAATTTAATTATTTTGCTAGTAATAGCTAAATTTTATTGATCAGTGAATTTCAATTTTGAAATGCCCCCAAACCAACTACTTTTGAAATCAAGGATAAAACAACTTAATTTTTTAAAATTAAAAACCAGATGTGTTTTAGCTAAATTCTTAATGAATCTGTCAACAGTAATTGGATAGAATATTATATAAACAAGATACCTTTTTCTTCAGGTATCTTCTGGGTCTGTGTAGTAAGTTCTAATTTGTAATGGACAGAAAGAGGTTTGTACTTTTGAAAGCTTCTGGTTTACTGCAGAATTAAACTTAGATCTGGGCAGATTTGTGGTGATGTATATAGGTGTATTGGTAAAGAATCTGCCTACCAATACAGGAGATGCAGGAGACAAGGATTCAATCTCTGGGTTGGGAAGATCCCCTGGAGTAGGAAATGGCAACCCATTCCAGTATTCTTGCCTGGAGAATCCCATGGACAAAGGAACCTGGCAGGCTTTAGTCCATGGGGTCACAAAGAGTCAGACATGACTGAAGTGACTGATCACAGTACAGCGTGGATTTGGGATGTATACTTGAGTACAATTCACTTTATTTATTTTTAAAATCCTTCTTTAATTATCTGTAAACTTCTGCTTCTGGCAGATGAAGTAACTGGTACTGAATTTTCTCTTTAACATAAACAATTGTAACACTGGACAGAAGAGAAAGGACAGTGGTTCTCAGGCACCAGGCAGCAGGTAGTACAGAACTATGACCCTGACAAAGGGAAGACTCTACATGGTACTTTCTGAATGAGAAGCAGGGTCTAGAGCCCACCCAGACAGCAGAGGTGTTGCTGATTTGAAGAAGCAGGTGTTGGAGGTCAGAGCTGAAATTTGTGGAGCAGGTAACAGAGAATGAGATGCATGGTGAGAAAGGAGGAGCTGATGAAGTTACATCTCAAGACACTGGCTGGAGCTGGGCCACAAATAGCAAAGAATAGCATCAGAAATTATAAATAGTTGGATAAGTGTTTTTTCTTTATCTCTTTAAAAGGCAATAAAAATAATGGCATTGTATTATGGGTTTTATATCACATAGAGATATAAAATATATGAAAAAGGTGGTTCAAATAGATGGAATTATACTGCTGTAAAATTCTTATATTTTACTAAAAACATTATGATACTAATTAGGGTAAAGGATGTACAACAGACCTGCATGCAGTTGGTCTATTAACTTTTAACAAAGGCACCAAGACAATTCAAGGGAGTAAAGAAAATCTTTTCAACAGATGGTGCTGGAATATTGGATAGACATTTGAAAAAATATGAATTTTGACCTCTATTTAATTCCATTCACAAAAATTAATTTGAGATGGATCATAGAGATAAACATAAAGGCTGAGCTTCTAACTTACTGAAAGTAAACTTGAGAGGATAGCATTGCAACCTTTGAACAGGCAGAGACAGTGTACAAAAGATAAAAGGAAAAAACATGATAAATTGTACTTCATTAAATAAGAAACTTCTGTTCATCCAAAGACAAACTTTGTAAATGAAAAGACAAGACATATGTAGAAAATATTTGCATTACACCTTCCTAAGAAGGGACTTGCATTTAAGAACTAATACAAACCAATAATTAAAAGATAAAAGCTGAATTTAAAGATAGACAAAGGAGTTGAAGAGATACACTCAAGGACATAAACAAATGACAGCAAGCATGTGAAAAAATTCTCACAGTTATTGTTCATCAGGGAAATCAAGTTAAAATTACAATGAAATACTATTTCTTAGCTATTAAAAGACTGCTCCACACAGGGTGTGGAACAACTGGAAGGCCCATATATGGTTGGAAGACTGTAAAAAGGGAAACTTGAGAAATGTGAAGTTTCTCAGTAATTTAAACATATCCTTACTCGATTCCAGAATTCCACTCCTATGTGTTTACACAGAAAAAATATACATCAAGACAAAACCTTTTACACAATTGTTGTAGTAGCTTTATTCAAAATATTCACAAACTACAAACAACCCAAATATCCCCAAATTTCTGAATGAACTGCTGATGCACTAAATAATATGAACGTGAGTTTCAAAAATACTATAATGAAGGAAAGGAGACAGACATAATCTTCTAGAAAAAGACGTGGGAGTTCTTACTGTATAATATATTTAAGTTCAAGAACTTTTTTTTTTTTAGTTCAAGAACTTTCATAGGAATAGAAATAGTCATGGTGGTTCCTTATGGGTGGCAGAGGAGGAAGAAGCTATGGAAGGTGGCAAGTGGGAATGGAGAAAGGTCTATCTCTGTTGGGTTGTTGGCTAAAGGGGTATAGACATTTGTCAAAACTCATTGCATGTAATTGTAGAAAAAAGATCTTTGCATTTCTCTGGTGTGTTTCTTCATTCAAACATATGTTTAAGTGTTCAGTGTAGATTCCCTCTTAATACTTTAAAGCTCTGGATTTTGTGTTTTTCTCATTTGATAAAAATTATCTTTATGTGTTTCAGTTACCTGCTAATTAGCTTTCCTAGTACCTCGTTTTGATGTCTGTAAATATTTCACTGTCAGCAGCCTTTAAGTCGTGTTCGATCCCTGGGCTAGGAAGATCCCGTGGAGAAGGGAAAGGCTACCCACTCCAGTATTCTGGCCTGGAGAATTCCAGGGACTGTATAGTCCATGAGGTTGCAAAGAGTTGGACACAACTGAGTGACTTTCACTTTTCACTTTCAGAGTTTAAGTCAGCTTCACTGGTGGCTCAGATAGTAAAGAATCTGCCTGTGGTGTGGGAGACCTGGGTTTGATCCCTGGGTTGGGAAGATCCCCTGGAGAAGGGCATGGCAACCCACTCCAGTATTCCTGCCTGGAGAATCTCCGTGGACAGAGGAACCTGGCAGGCTGCAGTCCATGGGGTCACAGAGTCGGAAGCGACTGAGCGGCTAAGCACAGCTTTAAGTCAGCTCTGCATTTTTCCCTTTCAGTAGAAAGCATGTTAGTGCAGAGACCATTTCTTCCATCTTGTTAACTGTAATGTCCATTCTCTGTAATGACCAATTGATTGCTAATAAATTTCTCATGGACTCCTGAAAAACAGGTAATTAGATGATTTTCCTTTCAAGGTTTGTCTTTGCTTTCATTTGTCCTGAGGATTTCAGGCTATAGGGAATACACACACGTAATCCCCCTTAGAGTTTCAAATACTTTGTTTATTAGGCAAATGGTTTGACAGAATATATATACATGGACACAGACCTGTTTAAGGAAGATGCCTGTGGTGCCTTAATGGCTCTGCAGATCAAAAGAGAAGAGAAGAGAACTATGATAGTGCTCAAACCAGAGCTGCTGAAACCACACCAAATATAATGGAAGCCGTGCTCATTACATACCTTCCTGAAACCAATATTCTGGAATGCTTTCGTTTCCTGAATTTTCAAATAAAGGGATGCTATTTATGCTTACACTTGCCAAAACTTAAAGATTGAAAAGTGATTAATTTCAAGCCACAACTTAAAATAGTCTACATTTTTGGTGATATGTAGGCAAACATTTTGCTTTTAAAAATTTTGTGTTTTATGTACTCTGGGAATAAGTATAACAGGCCTATGAAATTCTTTGATGTCTTTGGAGATATATTTATCTATTTTTAATAATGTGTTGATTTAAAGAGAAGTCATACAGCAAGCAGCACAAAAGCAGCAAGAATTATTAAGATTGATATGTGAAAATTAGAGTTGGGAGATATTCTTCTTATACTTGGAAAAGCTACAGTACCTCCCTAAATGTTCACTATGGATTCCTTATTCTACTTTACCTTTCTTAGATCTTGAGACCACAGTCCAGAATGCTACCTGCTTCCTCTACTTCTGGATGACTTTCAAACTGGAGAGGGTGGTCCCTGAAAGAGTATAGAAGGAGGTCTCTTCTTAACATAGTATTGGTGCTGACTGTCTCAGAAAATCATGACTTTGGCACTCTGGGAAGTTTTCTAGTTTTTGGTCATTATAACCCTTGTGAAGAGGAAGAAGGTGGTGTCCCTGAGGGACATTTAGTTCAGTTCACTTCAGTCGCTCAGTCATGTCCAACTCATTATGACCCCATGGACTGCTGCACACCAGGCTTCACTGTCCATCACCAGCTCCTGGAGCTTGCTCAGACTCATGTCCATCAAATTGGTGATGCTATCCAACCATCTCATCCTCTGTCATCCCCTTCTCCCGCTTTCAATCTTTCGGAGCATCAGGGTCTTTTCCAATGAGTCAGTTCTTTGCATCAAGTGGCCAAAGTATTGGTGCTTCAGCTTCAGCATCAGTCCTTCCAATAAATATTCAGGACTGATTTCCTTTAAGATTGACTGGTTGAATCTCCTTGTGGTCCAAAGGACTCTCAAAAATCTCCAACATCACAGTTCAAAAGCATCAATTCTTTGGCACTCAGCTTTCTTTATGCTCCAACTCTCACATGCTTACATGACTACAGGAAAAGCAAGGGCATTGACTAGATGGACGTTTGCCAGTAAAGTAATGTCTCTGCTTTTTAATATGCTGTCTAGGTTGGTCATGGCTTTTCTCTCAAGGAGCAAGTGTCTTTTAATTTCATGGCTTCAGTCACCATCTGCAGTGATTTGGGAGCCCAAGAAAACAAAGTTTGTCACTGTTTCCATTGTTTCCCCATCTATTTGCCATTAAGTGATGGGACCAGATGCCATGATCTTAGTTTTCTGAATGTTGAGTTTTAAGCCAGTTTTTCACTCTCCTCTTTCACTTTCATCAAGAGGCTCTTCGGTTCCTCTTCACTTTCTGCCATAAGGGTGGTGTCATCTGCATGTCTGAGAGTATTGATATTTCTCCCTGCAAACTTGATTCCAGCTTGTGCTTCATCCAGCCTGGCATTTCACATGATGTACTCTGCATACAAGTTAAATAAGCAGGGTGACAATATACAGCCTTGACATGCTTCTTTCCCAATTTGGCACCGGTCCATTGTTCCATGTGTAGTTCTAACTGTTACTTCTTGGCCTACATACAGATTTCTCAGGAGGCAAATAAGGTGCTCTGATATTCCCATCTCTTTAAGAATTTTCTAGTTTCTTGTGGTCCATACAGTCAAGGCTTTAGCATAGTCAATGAAGCAGAAGTAGATGTTTTTTCTGGAATTATCTTGCTTTTTCTATGATGCAACGGATGTTGGCAATATGATCTCTTGTTCCTCTGCCTTTTCTAAATCCAGCTTAGACATCTGGAAGTTCTTTGTTCATGTACTGTTGAAGCCTAGTTTGGAGAATTTTGAGCATTACTTTGCTGGTGTGTGAGATGAGTGCAATTGTAAAGTAGTTTGAACATTCTTTGGCATTGCCTTTCTTTGGCATTGAAGTGAAAACTGACCTTTTCCAGTCCTGTGGCCACTGTTGAACTTTCCAAATTTGCTGGCATGTTGAGGGTAGCACTTAACAGCATCATCTTTTAGGATTTGAAATAGCTCAACTGGAATTCCATCACCTCTACTAGCTTTGTTCGTAGTGATGTTTCCTAAGGCCTGCTTGACTTCACACTCCAGGATGTCTGGCTATAGGTGAGTGATCTCACCATCATGGTTACCTGGGTCAATAAGATCTCTTTCTATAGTTCTTCTGTGATTTCTTACCACCTCTTCTTAATAACTTCTGCTTCTGTTAGGTCCATACCATTTCTGTCCCTTATTGTGCCCATCTTTGCATGAAATGTTCTCTTGGTATCTCTGATTTTCTTGAAGAGATCTCTAGTCTTTCCCATTCTGTTGTTTTCCTCTATTTCTTTGCATTGCTCACTTAGAAAGGCTTTTTTTGTCTCTGCTTGCTATTCTTTGAAACTCTGCATTCAGATGGCTGTATATTTCCTTTTCTTCTTTGCCTCTAGCTTTTCTTCTCTTCTCAGCAATTTGTAAGGCCTCTTCAGACAACCTTTTTGCCTTTTTTTTCATGGGAATGGTTTTGATCACTGCCTTCTGTACAGTGTTATGAATCTCCATCCATAGTCTTCCAGGCACTCTCTCTATCAGATCTAATCCCTTGAATCTATTTGTCACTTCCATTGTGTAATTGTAAGGGATTGGATTTAGGTCATACCTGAGTGATCTAGTGGTTTTTCACTAGAGAAACGTTCAGTCTTTTTATATTTTCTTTAGTGTTGTCCTTGCTGTTCTGGTTAAGACGGTGGATGTGTGGTGCTTAGTTTCAGAGTATGGCTCATTCAAGACCCAGCAGCAATGATGCACAGTTGGTAGGATTCTACTAAGAGGAAAAGGGTAAAATATGAATGAGATGCAAAAATAAACTCCCAGAGTGGGAAATCCCATATATGTAATTATTTAAATAGAAGTCAATCAAAATTCCTAGATAGGTTTGGTACAAATGGCTTCAGTGACATCTGAACTCAGTGGTTTAGACATGGATCTGTGAACAAGCTGACAGAGAAACTGACCTTTAAGTTTTCAGATTTTTTTGTGAAAAGTAGCAACACAGTAATTTAAAGCATTGGTCCAGGACGGCCCTAGAATGACTCTACAATTTCAAGTATACTCCGATTCCTGGAAAATAAAGAGACATTGTCCTAGCACTTTTCAATATGCATCATGAAACTTCTCCTTTAATCTTTCTCTTGATATAGTCCAGGCTTCACAAATGCTAGAGCCACCAAAATACAGATATTCACTGGAGAAGACAAAATCACTGTAAAATCTAGACTGGATGTCTTCTAAGCCATTGATCTGAAATTGCTGGCTGTGAAATCTTGGCAAAAGAATGTTTCTGCTGAGTTGTATATTTTATGATATGAAGGAAAGTTGAGAGAATACACAAATGTATGTTGTGCTCAGTTACAAACATAGCCATCTGCTTTCTTTTGGAAATACTAGCTTTGGGATATCCCATTATTAGTAACTGTTATTAGTAGATTCTCTTAAGGTGTCCCTGGAATGAGAGTTAAAGAGACTGAGCCTAAACCAGCAGAGGCTGGAGTAGATTTTGGGGAGCACTTCATCAGAGGTTCCCTGACCTCCATCCTGGTCTGTCTCTCCTGTCCCCAGCTGGGCTCTGCAGTGGGATTTAGAGTTCCCCTTCTAGTGGCTTTTAGAGCTCTCTGGGGCACCACTATTATTCCCCCCACTGCCCGTTTTTGATGCCACCTCCTGAATTGTGAATGAAACTTGATACCCTGAGGGCCTTCAGAATCCATCCCCATTCAGTCCCTTTTCCTCTGGAGTTGATGTATTGTTCAGTCACTCAGTCGTGTCTGACTGTTTGCAATCCCTAGTCCAGAACAGGGCTCCTCTGTCCATGGGATTCTCCAGGCAAGAATACTGGAGTGGGTTGCCTTTCCCTTCTCCAGGGAATTTTCTGGACCCAGGGATCGAATCTGGGTCTCTTGCATTTTTGGAAGATTCTTTACCATCTGAGCTACCAGGGAAGCCCCTATCCAGACTTGATAGATGAGGGTAACATACACCCCATGGAAATATCTGTACCAGGAAGATTGAAAGCAACTGCAGTTTTCTTCACTTAGGATTTTACATGATTTATCAACTCAATTTTCTATACTTGCATGTTGGAAAGAAAGACTAAATTAGACACAACTTTTCTCCTAGAAAATTGAATCTGTGTTTTCTGCATGTGGGCGTATTTATTTATGGTGTATACCCTTCCATTCCAAGACTTTTGGTAAAAGTCTTACATATTTTTTAAATGCAAGATAAGGTACTTATTTATATATGCATCCCAATGTCCAACCAAGTTCTTGGTATCCTGCTGATAATTAATGCTTATGGAATCAAATTGAGCCTAAAGTAGAGCAGAGAGTTTTTAAAACACATTTTAAATTTTTTTCAAATTTTATACTGGAGTGTAGTTGATTTACAGTGTTGTGTTTGTTTCAGATGTACAGAAACATGGTTCAGTTATTTATTTTTTATTTTTTTATTTTTATTTTTATTTTTTTGGTTCAGTTATACATATGCATAGATTATTATCTTTCAGATTCTTTTCCCATGTAGGTTATTACAGAATATTTCGTAGAGTTCCCTGGGCTATACAGTAAGTTCTTGTTGATTATTTTTTATGTAGTAATTTGTATAAGTTAATCCCCAACTCTAATTTATTTTCCCGCCTCCACTGAGCAAAGATGGTTTAAAGAAAGGAAATGATCATACCAGATGTCTGCAACAGAATGTTGTCATTGGACCATTATTTGCCTCTGAGCTTCCTAAATTCTGCACAGTATTCCCTTTGTGGTAAATTGTTCATGATTTAGTTTCTGACAAAGAAGCATATAACCTTTACCTTGAAAAGATATAAGAAGAATATAAAATTTATCTAAGCATGTTTCATGTAAAGAAGTGAAGAAATGTAATGATCAGTATCCTTGACTATGTTTTCTTTCTATTTGTATGAAAGAAGATACAGAAATATTTTTAAGTGAGCAATTCTCATGTACCCACTCTCAAATGTAGAAGGCATAATACGACACCATCCCATTTCAGTGAAGGAATTCTCTGTGGACCAGAGATAATACTGTTCAGGAATCCTCTATTTATATTACAATTTACTATGACAGAACTTGTATAATTTAAATGAATGAATCTCTATTAAACTATCATTTTCAAATATTACTGTTCTTGGCAAGTTCCCAGCATGGATCAGTTCATGAGTCTCTAACAAGTACATGTAGCCCAGCTAGTCAGTGATTTTTGACTAAAGAAACAATCCTGACGTGAAGAGGCAAGGTTGACCTTCAGTGGTGGGTGGGTTAGGAGCCTGATCTGTGTTGTTAACCGGATAGAAACCAGTTCATTTCGGTGCACAATTGAGGCACTTAGGTGCTTTCATGTAGGAACTCATGGACACAAGTCAATGACGTTTATCTGCACTTGGACTGTGTATGTGTGTATGAGTGTGTATGTGTGTTGTGTGTGCCCATGCACATGTGCGTGCATGTACTCAGTCATGTCTGAATCTTTGCGACCCCGTGGACTGTGTAGCCCACCAGGCTCCTCTGTCCATGGGATTCTCCAGGCAAGAATACTGGAGTAGGTAGCTATTCCTTTCTTCAGGGTATCTACCCAACCCGGGGATTGAAACCGGGTATCCTGCATTGCAGGCAGATTCTTTGCCCTGTGAGCCACGGGGGAAGCTCTGGGTTTGTTGGTGCTGCTATAAATTGTCACTGATTTCGAGAGGGTCTTCAACTTTCTCTGTATTTTCAAACTGCAGTGACTTCCATACATTTCTCCACCTTCTTCAGATCCAGGATGTTGCACCTCATTCTCTGCCCCATTCTCATTCTCACCCATCCCAAAATGTGACCATCAGCTAGGCCTTCCATCATCTCTGGGCCATCCATCACTCACTGGTCTCTCTTTTCCACCCACTAGTCCACCTTTCTATGACTGCTTCACCTTCTAGTTAAAAAAATTTTATTGGTGTACAGTTGATTTATAGTGTTATGTTTTGGGTGTATAGCAAAGTGAATCAGTATATACATATACATACATACATATATATATGTATGTATATCCACTCTTTTTTAAATTCTTTTCCCATATAGGTCATTACAGAGTATTGAGTAGAGTTCCCTGTGCTATACAGTAGGTCCTTATTAGTTATCTATTAATATTTTATGTTTGAAGTGCAGTTCCTCTGAACATTTCCCCCTTCACAGAAGAGTTTAACGTAAATGAATCTTATCATTACACTTTTTCATGTACATATAGGATCTGTAGTCAAGATAATTTGAGAAAAACAAAAGCTGTGTGAATTTAGAAGTTAATAGCCATTCAGAAAGGAAAGTCTCCCTATATATTACCCCATGTCTCCTTGCTTCCTTTATTTAACAGACTTTACAGTAATTCCACATTTAATATATCAAAAGAAGTTTTTTTAAAAGTTACTCTTGGACATATGATGGGTTTCTCAGGTGGCTTAGCGGTAAAGAATCTGTTTGCTAATGCAGGAGATATGGGTTCCATCCCTGTGTGGGGAAGATCCCCTGGAGGAGGGCATGGCAATCCACTCCAGTATTCTTGCCTGGAGAATTCCATGGACAGGAGAGCCTGGTGGGCTATGGTCCATGGGGTCGCAAAGAGTCAGGCACGACTGAGCAACTGAGCATGCACGCATTGGCCTGTGACACCAATTGTCCAATATGCAGATGCAGAAAGGCGTGATTTTATTGCCTTTGCTGCATTTCTACACTGTACTTTTTTATCAATTTGTCATATGTTTTTAGTTAAAAAAATGTGTGACTTTGAGCTTGAATGATCAGGTAATTCTAAATTAGAAATTTGAGGAATGGAAGTGCTATCTGTGAACAATTATAATCAGAAGAAGAGTTATTTCCCTGTCATTAATGGGATCTGAGTGGCGAAAGGATTTTTACATCTTGTATCAGCTGTGACATGTTGTTGCTTGACCAGAGGCTTTGTTTGTATCATCCAGTTGAACCAACCTGAATTTGCTTGTGTGACGGGGGGGGGGGGGGGGGGTGGTGTTTGTATGTCAGTTGGCAGGGGTGGGGGGAATCCCTCCAGAGAGGTAACCTACAATAAACATGAAAAAGATGTTTATAATAACATCAAGCATAATTGTATTATTTTAAATCCAAATAGACAAGAAGAGCCCTTTTTGGAACAGATGTATTATCAAAATTAAATTAAAGGAGAAGCAACAAATGAAATTATAATCTTACTGATATGTCACTTACCTCTATCTGGGGAATGTAATTTGATAAAGGTAGGTATGGATGGCAATGAGATTATCCACTCAAATGGAGAAGCAAGGATAGACTTCAGTCAAAAGTTTAATTTCTAATTAGAAAAAAATAAAAAATTATGTTCAATTTAAATTTCATTGCTACCATTAAAATGTATAGTTCTAGTAATTAAAAATAAATCAATTGTGAAACAAAAATAGTACAGGTGGAATAAACAAAAGGAGCTTAAAAACTATCCTATGCAGCCAAAATCATGCAGCCAGTAGTCACGTATGGATGTGAGAGTTGGAACTTAAAGAAAGCTGAGCACCAAAGATTTAATGCTTTTGAACTATGGTGTTGGAGAAGACTCTTGAGAGTCCCTTGGACAGCAAAGAGATCAAACCAGTTAGTTCTCAAGGAAATCAGTTCTGAATATTCATTGGAGGGACTGATGCTGAAGCTGAAGCAGCAATACTTTGGCCACCTAATGTGAAGAACTGACTCACTGGAAAAGACCCTAATGCTGGGAAAGATTGAAGGCAGGAGGAGAAGGGGACGACAGAGGATGAGATGGTTGGATGGCATCCCTGACTTGATGGACATGAGTTTGAGCAAGCTTCGGGAGTTGTTGATGGACAGTGAAGCCTGGAGTGCTGCAGTCCATGGGGTCACAAGAGTCAGACATGACTGAGTGACTGAACTGAACTGATTCAGCCAAAGTAAGTTTTTTATTGCAATTTTTACAGTTTATTATAAATTTTAATTTTTAACATCAAATAGGAAAAATGACAAAGCATATTTTTCACATAAATAATTTGAAAGGTTTAGAGAATTTATAGTCAACCACCAAGGAACATTTTTGGTGAAGCAAAGAGGGTGCATTGGGGTCAGAAAGCTGACATTTGGTTCACTGAATTGCTATTATTCCTTAAATGTGTACTTTTGCTTCTTCTCACTTAGATTTTGAAGTTCCCTTAATATACTAACCATTATAAAGTGCCAATTATAATGAGAAAGACAGTGTGTTATAAGCAAATAAAATGTACATTCTGATGGTAAACTTAGTAGCTGTTGTGTAGGCCTATGAACATAAGACCACCAAACCTCATAAAGAATAAAGATTTCAATATGCAAACAGAATGGTCATTGTTTTATTTTAAAAATATTCAATATACAAAAGTATGAATTCTCTGCAATCTAATTCATATGTTTAATGATATGAAGTCAAAATCTAAAAAGGAAATTCTGTAAATTCAAAGAAATTATTCTAAAGTTCACTTGAAGAAAGACTTTCCTGGTGGCTCAGGTGGTAAAAAACGTCTGCCTACAATGTGGGAGACCCGGGTTCAATCCCTGAGTCGGGAAGATCTCCTGGAGAAGGAAATGGCAACCCAATCCAGTATTCTTGCCTGGAAAATCCCATGGATGGAGTAGCCTGGTAGACTACAGTCCATGGGGTCACAAAGAGTTGGACATGACTGAGAGACTTCATTTTCCCTTCACTTGAAGAAAACATAATAATAATTTTTAAAATAATTTTTTTAAATTTAAATGTTATTTAAGAGGGACAGCTCCATAGCAAGCATAGATGTATTAAAAGGCAAATTAATCTATAGAGTTTTCTGGTTTAGACACAAAAACAGACCTATGAAACAGAAGAGTTTCCCAGAAATTTTCTTGATATTTTAGAAGTTAGTGATTAATGAAGAAGGCATTACAAAACAAAGAAGGTAAAGTAGAGTACTTTGTGAGTGGTACTGCAATAACTGATAAGAAATGTAGGGAAGGATGAATATGAAACCTTCTAGACTACGTGGCTGCTTTACACCGCCGTGTCAGTTTCTTCTGTAGAGCAAAATGTATCAGCCTTTATACATGTATCTCCCCTTTATTGGATTTCCTCCTCATTTAGATCACCACAGAGCTTTGGGCAGAGTTTCCTGTGCCGTACAGTAGGTTCCCATCAGTTTTCTATTTTATACATAATATCGATAGTATGTATATATCAGTCCCAATCTCCCAATTCATCCCACTCCATTCCTTCCCCCTTTGTTGTCCAGATGTTTGTTCTTTATGTCTTTGTTTCTGCTTTGCAAATAAGATCATTTTTACCATTTTTCTAGATTTAACATATATTTATTATATATTTTTTTCTCTTTCTGACTTTCTGCACTTTGTATGACAGTCTATAGCAATGACAATTGACAACGTCTCTGCAAATGACACAGTTTCATTCCTTTATATGGCTGAGTAATATTCCATTGTACACATGTACTGCGTCTTCTTTATCCATTCATCTGTTGATGGACATTTAGGTTGCTTCCATGACCTCGGTATTATAAGTAGTACTGCAATGATATGTGCATGTGGTCAATGGCTTTCTCTTTCTAGAAAACTTAAGGCAGCCCTGAAAATATATATTATGACTTCATAAATGGGAAAAAGACATGAATAATCATCTGGATCTTAAAGTGCTTTGGGAACTGTTACATGTTGGGAATCTATTTTCTTATAATGTTGAAAATATGAGAATGTACACATTTGTATATTTATTATTGTGAATAGACCTTTTTGGTTGCTGACTTTCAAGGAATTGCTTTTGCATCTCTTTTGATAGGCGTTTCCTAAAAAGAAGTGGCATGTGTCAAAAGAATAGCATATTTTGCAATGAGAAATGCCAATCAAATAGGGCGGTACATGGTGATTCTTGATTTTTGGCCCTAATTACATCTGTGACCAGTGACATTACCCAAAAAATAGAGGTTGAAAGGGAAAATTTGAAATCTCAATCTCACCCTGAAATGCTAGTTTAAAGAGGTGAACTGGATATTGAAATGGATGAAAAAATTGATATTCCACATTAGTTAGAATTTTGAGTCTTAAGGAATAAGAAACCAGGACTACTACTCTTCATTTTTGGTGACTCAGCCATTGGAAGTACTCCCGGGTGCACTTGAAGAATCCTGTAATTAAGAATTATGGCTTCTAAAAGTGCTGCCCACTTCAATAGGGTTCTCTTTGTCCCACTGCAGGTCCCTGTGAGTTAGTCTGAGCTCTCTCTCCCTGGTCAAGATTTATGATTTTTCTTTTAAATGCATTAGGCTCTAGGCACTAACACTGATGACACCAATGATGATGACAATGATAACTTCAACCAGATTTCTGGACAACTTAATTTTTCCAGTAGTGGGAGGGAGGAGGTCAGATGGCCAGAGGCTTGCACTTTGGGAAAGGGTGTAAATTGCAGAAGAAATGAGTTTGTATTGCTCTATACAGTTATAAAATTAGAATTTATCTGCCATGTCTTCCAGGAAGTAAAAGTCACAATTACAGTTTAATGGTAAAGATTATCCTTTATGAATTTTTCTTTTACATTATCAAAATATTTTAATGGCAGATAATATAAATTAGTGATAACCTAGTACATCTTATAACAACCAAAGCTTCTAATGTGCTTTAGGATTCATCTTATTGAGTTGATTCTCACAAGTTGTGTGGCATAGATCTGAAAGGCTTAACCATATTTTTATGTGAGGGAGTCAAGGTGTAGGGAGTCTTAATGACTTCCTTGGAGCAGAGAATGAGACAGGAAGATCCCCATGTAGGGGGAAACCAAAGCTGACACACCAAATAAAACAAAGTGAAAAGCCAAGCAAAAAGAAAAGAAGGGTATCTGGTTCTCATGGTCCTCTGCCAATTTCCCTTTTGTCTCACTAAGTCTTTAATAGTCTTACTATCTCAGAACTGCTCTCAACAGAGTCAGACATAATTGAGTCTTCCCTTGGTGCAACTATGTGAGAGGAGAAGAGATCAGAGGCGTGTGGCAGCAAAAGTCACAGGGGAACAGGTGTCGGCGCATCAGGGCTGGCTCCCCTGGTCCTCACAGTTCTCCTCGTTGGAAACCCTGGGAGGTTGGAGTTCTTACTTCATGAAGGATGGGAAAGATATCCTTCTCCAGGGATCTGCTCCCTTCCTGATAGTCATCCTGTGTCTTAATCACATCCGAGTGTCACTGGGAACTGTCCAGGCTCTAACGTCTTCTATTCTGTTCCATTCCTTCAGCGTCAACTCCCACCACCCCCACTTCTCAACCTCATCAGAATTCCACATCAAATCCCTTGTCACCTTCCTTTTCTCCTAATTTATTTTCTCATTTTGGAATACTTTGCATTTCTACATTTCCTGTGAATACAGAGTTCAGCTCTTCTTTTCAAGTTCAGCATTCTTTCTTCAATGCCCTTTATCCGTCTGCTAGAGCTACCCTACAAGTCATCATCCCTGAATCAGTCAGCCTTCCTTCCACTTGCACTCTGGTTTTGAATGATATGAAGAAAATAACACTGTTGTGTAGTTTGTTGCTGATACTTGGAGTCTACCATCAAGCCAGATGCATACAACTCTGCAAAGAGCTGATTCATTGGAAAAGACCCTGATGCTGGGAAAGATTGAAGGCAAAAGCAGAAGGGGGTGGCAGAGGATGAGGTGGTTAGATAGCATCACTGACTCAATGGACACAAATCTGAGCAAACCCTAGGAGATAGTGAAGGACAGGGGAACGTGCTGTACTATTGTCCATGGGGTCATAAAGAGTTGGACACGACTTAGTGGCTGAACAACAGCAACATGCAACTTTCAGCGGGAATTATTTTCTTGTTCTGAAGAGTGTGCATTGTCATTCCTCACAGTAGTTATTCTGATTCCTATGAGTCACTTGACGTCCTTATGTCACTAATGGCTTCTCATATACTGAATAAAAGTCAGGCCTGAACTACCCTAACCACTCACTCTCAAACCTCCAGGTACATCCCCATCCATGGTCCTCCTCACCTTCTCTCCAGTAGGGTTATATTTCTGCCTTATTGTGGTTTTCAACAGCTGCTACCACAGGCTATCCTAAAAACAGTCTGAATACCACTCCTTACTCAATCTGAGTGTTCTCTCTTGCCTAATTACCCTACAAGGCTTCCAAGATGAATAAAAACATGTTCAAGAACTGCCCCCTGCCATGCTCAGAATTCTCTAACGAAGCTATTCACGGTGGCATGGCTTGGCGGCGTTTCTTAGTCAGGTTTGCCAAGTGGGTAGACCAGGGGCATTCATGTGGGTCATCTATTCATTAGAAAGAAAGCACTTTCTATCCTTTGATTAGTCTCTTCTACTCCCCTAAACCACATGGATAAAAGGCACCTTTCTTCTTTCCTCAGCTGGGTTCCCAACTTCTTCTGCCATCCTTTTTATCAAAGGGAAATCTACAGGTTGTATTTCAAAGGCTAAGCATTATTTTTCCGTGCTAAGCAGAAAAGTAATTAAAGTCCATTACACAAAAGCTCAGTTTCTCTTTCGCTTCTCTTCAGAAGCTGTATCAATAACAAGGAAAATATAATCATGAATTTAAAAATATCGTTTTAACCAACGAGATCCTCTGTTAGAGTTACGGAGTGGCCCATGTTTGAGACCCTCAGGGATGTCAGTATTGTCCACTGGAAATTTGATAGCGATTTCTGGCTTTCGGCCTGGTGCCAGGTGCACGGAAAGTACTCAGTGAGTATTCATGACCTGAAGATGTGAATCCTGTCCACTGCATTGTTTCAGAGGTGAGAAAAGCTAACGGTACATCTCCAGAGAACATGTCACAGAGTTTGTTTTCTTCTTAGTAAACAAATGCAGTAGAGGAAACTAATGATGGTTGGGTTTAATCTGATCACAAGAAAATAGCATCTAGGACGTCTTTGTCAGAAGATTCGTGTTTTGTTTCGCTCATCGTCCCTGGGGTTTCTTTTTTATGGCAGGGATAGTACATAGAGGTTTGAACTCTTCACCCCGCCCACTTGTGCCTCTGAAGAAGCCGTCGCATGGTAACAAGTTCATGTCGCAGTTCACTTGAGCTGCCTGCCTGAGCTGGAGTGGGCTGAAGGAGCGTGCAGTGAAGTTTTGTGCCCTGGTCATGATTTGGACTATTAAAAATAAGGCATAGAATTCAAGGACATCTGGGGAAATGTGTTCTCCGATGGTTGATTTACTGTTTCTTTTGAAAACAGTTGTGTTCTTTGGTCATGGATTCTGTGACAATTAAAACGAAATCTGTGAAAATGTTGAATGATCCCTGGATGAGACTAATGACCTTGGAAGAATTCCACCGTAAGTTCTGCTTCCTATTCTAATTTGCTGAAGTGGTCACAGGACTCTTGAAAAACAGCCAATGACTGATGATGCAATTTTTGTCCACTCATTTTTTTTAATATGATTCTCCCCAAAAAACAGGTGTTTACTAACACCTAACTGTGCTTCAAGTTACCCAGGTGAGCATTATCTGGGACCAGATCATTCTAATTGCAGAACAAATTGCCTTGAAATGAGGACCCTTTTGGAAATTGTAGCCTAATGTGGTGAATAGACTTAAATGCATGATTTGGAAGCTCTGAGAAAATAGTTGACTTCCTTATGCATAGCACTGACAGGCACTCTCCTTGAGTGCTTTCTCTCAAATTGGATATAAAGCATCTTAGGTTGGAATCAACTTATTTTTCAAAACTTTAAACTTGAAAACTAACTTCAAATTCTAAGCTATTAGGATTGCAGAATCTTGTAAAATACATATTGGAAATATTGATTGATTAATAAAAATAATACAACATCTAAAACACAAAGTCTAATGCTTTAATTTAGTATTACAGGATTATAAATGTATGGAATAAAAATAACCAACATAGAATCACAGAAGTTGTTACAATTTTATAGGTTTAATTTTCAAGGGAGTATCTCATAATCTTCTCTTTCTGATTTCATATTTTAAAATTAAGTGTGATTAGAGCTGCCTGTTTCAGAATTTCTAGGAAAGTATAAAAAGGAACAGACTCCATTTGTCCCCAGCCAGTTACAGGAACTTGAGCAAATCATTGATTTTATATTTAAAGTAGAATAGGGCAAGCATGGGCTTCCCTGGTGGCGCAGACGGTAAAGAATCCACCTGCAAGGCAGGAGACCCATGTTCAATTCCTGGTCAACAAAATCCCCTGGAGAAGGGAATGGCTACCCACTCTAGTATTCTTGCCTGGAGAATTCCATGGACAGAGGAGCCTGGCAGGCTACAGTCCATGTGGTCACAAAGAGTCAGACACGACTGAACAACTAACACACAGAAACATACGCACACACCCACAGGGCAAGCATAGTCATCTACAGAAATACATCCCAGGGGATGGCATGAAAATGCATTGCTGAGGAGCTGTGTACATGTCCCAATCCATCTACTTAAGCATGTAATCCAGCAGAAAGGAAACCAATGCAGGAAGTTATGAGCGCTCTACCATCCCCATCAGAGGACAGAGGAGGTCCAGTTCACTTTGTCCTAATACAGTGCCAGAGAAGCTATTTTCAAATACATAGTTGAATCATCAAAGCTGATTTACCTTGCACAGGCAGACAGACACTTAACACGTATTTGCTGAAATGTAACTATGCAATTAGAATGAAGAAGGCACAAGGAATTGAGAGCCAGCAGGTGTAAAAAGGCTAGTTTTACTGTTGCTAATTGACCTGGGTCCTGGGCTGATGACATAACCACACTGGGACTAATAGTCTGGATTTAATTGTTTCACTTATGAGGTGTTTAAGCACCCCTGGTTGCCACAGGAAAGTATCTACCTCTGTTCTAACTTGCTTAGAGTCACAGCATCCTTCTGTGATTGTGTCCTTGGTGTATGGTTATCCATGGTGAAGTTCATAGGTCAGCAGAAGCTACTTAATGAATCACAAGAACATCCATTCTTAGGTGACCCAGACTTTGCTTTGGGAAGTCTCAGTTATAGTTGCAAAAGTGAGATATGGGAGGGAAATGTGGTTAAACCTCAGGTTCTGAGCTTCATTTGCCATGTGACTTTGGGTCAGTGAAGTGAAATAGTTATGGGATATTTCAAGGACCAGAAGGAGCATCTGGAAAGAAAATAGCATGTTGCCTGGCACAGAACAGTTTCTCCATAAACAGTGTATTCTTAACATCATATTTACCGTAGTACATCCTTCACCCTTGATTATACAAAGTTTAAGGCATTTTAAAATCTATCAGCCTTCAGAGTTACAAATCCTTGTTATTGCTGGTAACTATTTTGAAAACATCTTTCTATTAAATATGACTTTAAAGCTTTAATGGTTAGAGATCATTCAGCATAAATTGGGTTTTAGGAGAAAATAGAGCTAGAGTTGGGGCATTTCATAATATGTTGTGTGTGTTAGTTGCTCAGTCATGTCTGACTCTTTGTGACTCCATGAAGTGTAGCCCACCAGGCTCCTCTGTCCATGGGAATTCTCCAGACAAGAATACTGAAGTGGGTTGCCATTCCCTTCTCCAGGGGATCTTCCCAACCCAGGGATCAAACCCACATCTCCTGCATCACAGGCAGATTCTTTACCACTGAGCCTCCAGGAAGCCCAATTTCATAATGTATGTGGATATAATTTTGACAGGAGGATATTGCAAAAACTACAGCTACCTTAAAAATTCATCCCAGTGCACAATACAGTTGCTAATTAGAATAAACGTTTACCAGAACAGCTCACAGAGTGCTCACTGTCTTTGTTGTTTCTTGTTGACAAATGCACTCCTAGACACCACGATATTTTAAAATTTACTTTTGGTTGGAGGATAATTGCTTTAGTGTTGTATTGATTTCTGCCATACATCCACATGAATCAGTCATAGGTATACACATGTCTCTCCTCCCTCTTGAACCTCCCTCTCACCTGCTCCCCATCCAGCCCCACTACGTCATCACAGAGCACCAGCTGAGCTTCCTGCACTATACAGCAACTTCCCACTAGCTAGCTATTTACACATGGTAGTGTATATGTTCCAATGCTACTTTCTCAGTTAGTCCCACCCTCTCCTTCCCCTGCTGTGTTCACAAGTCTGTTCTCTATGTCTGAGTCTCTATTGCTGCCCTGCAAATAGGTTCATCAGTACCATGTTTCTAGATTCCATATATATGCTTTACTATTTGATGTTTGTCTTTGTCTTTCTGACTTAGTTCACTCTGTATTAACAGGCTCTAGGTTCATCCACCTCTCTAGAACTAACTCAAATTTGTTCCTTTTTATCAGTTCAGTTCAGTTGCTCAGTCGTGTCTGGCTCTTTACGACCCCATGGACTGCAACCTGCCAGGCTTCCCTGTCCATCACCAACTCCCAGAGCCTACTCAAACTCATGTCCATCAAGTCAGTGATGCCATCCAACCATCTCATCCTCTGTTGTCCCCTTTTCCTCTCACCTTCAATCTTTCCCAGCATCAGGCTCTTTTCCTCTTAATGGCTGAGTGATATTCCCTTGTATATATATGTACCACAACTTCTTTATCCATTCATCCATTGAAGGACATCTAGGTTGCTTTCATGTCCTGTAGATGTCACAATTTTTTCAAAGGGCAAGTTTTGACTTCCTTTCTAGAGACAATGGAAGCCAATCGTCTCTCTCTGCATGCTCCCTAAAAAGGCCTGTTTAACAGCCTGTAAATCTCCACAGGATGTAAGCGTGATGGTGTCACCAGGTATATATTGAAAAGATCACGACAGTAAGTCTAGTTAACATCCATCACCACACAGCTACCCTTTTATTTCATCATGAGCACTTTAAAGATCTCCTCTCACAGCAACTTTCAAATATACAATACAGCATTGTTCACTGCAATTGCGATGCTGTATGTTACATTATCAGGACATTTATTGTGTAAGTGCAAGTTTGTACCTTTGACCACCTTCAGACTTCTTGAGTTTTTGAAAGGTGGACTTTTTTTAAACCTTTGGCTGTATGTGGTGGTGGGTAATAATTGGGTTTCTCCCAAGAGCTTAAAATTAAGAGCAATAAAACAGCTCATAAGTTGAACTATTAAAGCAAAATGCACCACAGCTTCCTTATCCATTGGGGTGCACGTGTCTCTTTCAGATCTGGTTTCCTCGGTGTGTATGCCCAGGAGTGGGATTGCTGGGTCATATGGCAGTTCTATTTCCAGTTTTTTAAGAAATCTCCACACTGTTTTCCATAGCGGCTGTACTAGTTTGCATTCCCACCAACAGTGTAAGAGGGTTCCCTTTTCTCCACACCCTCTCCAGCATTTATTGCTTGTAGACTTTTGGATAGCAGCCATCCTGACTGGCATGTAATGGTACCTCATTGTGGTTTTGATTTGCATTTCTCTGATACTGAGTGATGTTGAGCATCTTTTCATGTGTTTGTTAGCCATCTGTATGTCTTTGGAGAAATGTCTGTTTAGTTCTTTGGCCCATTTTTTGATTGGGTCATTTATTTTTCTGGAATTGAGCTGCAGGAGTTGCTTGTATATTTTTGAGATTAACCCTTTGTCTGTTTCTTCATTTGCTATTATTTTCTCCCAATCTGAGGGCTGTCTTTTCACCGTGCTTATAGTTTCCTTTGTTGTGCAAAAGCTTTTAAGTTTCATTAGGTCCCATTTGTTTATTTTTGCTTTTATTTCCAATATTCTGGGAGGTGGGTCATAGAGGATCTTGCTGTGATTTATGTCGGAGAGTGTTTTGCCTATGTTCTCCTCTAGGAGTTTTATAGTTTCTGGTCTTACATTTAGATCTTTAATCCATTTTGAGTTTATTTTTGTGTATGGTGTTAGAAAGTGTTCTAGTTTCATTCTTTTACAAGTGGTTGGCCAGTTTTCCCAGCACCACTTGTTAAAGAGGTTGTCTTTTTTCCATTGTATATCCTTGCCTCCTTTGTCAAAGATAAGGTGTCCATAAGTTCGTGGATTTATCTCTGGGCTTTCTATTCTGTTCCATTGATCTATGTTTCTGTCTTTGTGCCAGTACCATACTGTCTTGATGACTGTGGCTTTGTAGTAGAGTCTGAAGTCAGGCAGGTTGATTCCTCCAGTTCCATGCTTCTTTCTCAAGATTGCTTTGGCTATTCGAGGTTTTTTGTATTTCCATACAAATTGTGAAATTATTTGTTCTAGTTCTGTGAAAAATACTGTTGGTAGCTTGATAGGGATTGCACTGAATCTATAGATTGCTTTGGGTAGAATAGCCATTTTGACAATATTGATTCTTCCAATCCATGAACACGGTATGTTTCTCCATCTGTTTGTGTCCTCTTTGATTTCTTTCATCAGTGTTTTATAGTTTTCTATGTATAGGTCTTTTGTTTCTTTAAGTAGATATACTCCTAAGTATCTTATTCTTTTTGTTGCAATGGTGAATGGTATTGTTTCCTTAATTTCTCTTCTGTTTTCTCATTGTTAGTGTATAGGAATGCAAGGGATTTCTGTGTGTTAATTTTATATCCTGCAACTTTACAATATTCGTTGATTAGCTCTAGTAATTTTCTGGTAGAATCTTTAGGGTTTTCTATGTAGAGGATCATGTCATCTGCAAACAGCGAGAGTTTCACTTCTTCTTTTCCTATCTGGATTCCTTTTACTTCTTTTTCTGCTCTGATTGCTGTGGCCAAAACTTCCAAAACTATGTTGAATAGTAGTGGTGAGAGTGGGCACCCTTGTCTTGTTCCTGATTTTAGGGGAAATGCTTTCAATTTTTCACCATTGAGGGTGATACTTGCTGTGGGTTTGTCGTATATAGCTTTTATTATGTTGAGGTATGTTCCTTCTATTCCTGCTTTCTGGAGAGTTTTAATCATAAATGGGTGTTGAATTTTGTCAAAGGCTTTCTCTGCATCTATTGAGATAATCATATGGTTTTTATCTTTCAATTTGTTAATGTGGTGTATTACATTGATTGATTTACAGATATTAAAGAATCCTTGCATTCCTGGGATAAAGCCCACTTGGTCATGGTGTATCATTTTTTTAATATGTTGTTGGATTCTGTTTGCTAGAATTTTGTTAAGGATTTTTGCATCTATGTTCATCAGTGATATTGGCCTGTAGTTTTCTTTTTTGTGGCATCTTTGTCTGGTTTTGGAATTAGGGTGATGGTGGCCTCATAGAATGAGTTTGGAAGTTTGCCTTCCTCTGCAATTTTCTGGAAGAGTTTGAGTAAGATAGGTGTTAGCTCTTCTCTAAATTTTTGGTAGAGTTCGGCTGTGAAGCCATCTGGTCCTGGGCTTTTGTTTACTGGAAGATTTTTGATTACAGTTTCGATTTTCTTGCTTGTGATGGGTTTGTTAAGATCTTCTATTTCTTCCTGGTTCAGTTTTGGAAGGTTATACTTTTCTAAGAATTTGTCCATTTCATCCAAGTTGTCCATTTTATTGGCATAGAGCTGCTGGTAGTAGTCTCTTATGATCCTTTGTATTTCAGTGTTGTCTGTTGTGATCTCTCCATTTTCATTTCTAATTTTGTTAATTTGGTCTTCTCTCTTTGTTTCTTAATGAATCTTGCTAATGGTTTGTCAATTTTGTTAATTTTTTCAAAAAACCAGCTTTTAGCTTTGTTGATTTTTGCTATGGTCTCTTTAGTTTCTTTTGCATTTATTTCTGCCCTAATTTTTAAGATTTCTTTCCTTCTGCTAACTCTGGGGTTCTTCATTTCTTCCTTCTCTAATTGCTTTAGGTGTAGAGTTAGGTTATTTATTTGATTTTTTTCTTGTTTCTTGATGTAAGCCTGTAATGCTATGAACCTTCCCCTTAGCACTGCTTTTACATGTCCCATAGGTTTTGGGTTGTTGTGTTTTCATTTTCATTCATTTCTATACATATTTTGATTTATTTTTTTATTTCTTCTATGATTTGTTGGTTATTCAGAAGCGTGTTATTTAGCCTCCATATGTTTGAATTTTTAACAATTTTTTTCCTGTAATTGAGATCTAATCTTACTGCACTGTGGTCAGAAAAGATGACTGGAATGATTTCAATTTTTTTGAATTTTCCAAGACCAGATTTATGGCCCAGGATGTGATCTATTCTGGAGAAGGTTCATGTGCACTTGAGAAAAAGGTGAAGTTGATTGTTTTGGGGTGAAATGTCCTATAGATATCAATTAGGTCTAGCTGGTCCATTGTGTCATTTAAGGTTTGTGTTTCCTTGTTAATTTTCTGTTTAGTTGATCTATCCATAGTTGTGAGTGGGGTATTAAAGTCTCCCACTATTATTGTGTTACTATTAGTTTCCACTTTCATACTCGTTAGCGTTTGCTGTACATATTGCAGTGCTCCTATGTTGGGTGCATATATATTTATAATTGTTATATCTTCTTCTTGGATTAATCCTTTAATCATTATGTAGTGTCCTTCTTTGTCTCTTTTCACAGCTTTTATTTGAAAGTCTATTTTATCTGATATGAGTATTGCGACTCCTGCTTTCTTTTGGTCTCCGTTTGCGTGAAATATTTTTTTCCAGCCCTTCACTTTTAGTCTGTATGCGTCTCTTGCTTTGAGGTGGGTCTCTTGTAGACAGCATATATAGGGGTCTTGTTTTTGTATCCATTCAGCCAATCTTTGTCTTTTGGTTGGGGCATTCAACCCATTTACATTTAAGGTAATTATTGATAGGTGTGGTCCCGTTGCCATTTACTTTGTTGTTTTGGGTTCACGTTTATAGAACCTTTCTGTGTTTCCTGTCTAGAGAAGATCCTTTAGCATTTGTTGAAGAGCTGGTTTGGTGGTGCTGAATTCTCTCAGCTTTTGCTTGTCTGTAAAGCTTTTGAATTCTCCTTCATATCTGAATGAGATCCTTGCTGGGTACAGTAATCTAGGTTGTAGGTTATTCTCTTTCATCACTTTCAGTATGTCCTGCCATTCCCTTCTGGCCTGGAGGGTTTCTATTGATAGATCAGCTGTTATCCTTATGGGAATCCCTTTGTGTGTTATTTGTTGTTTCTGTCTTGCTGCTTTTAATATTTGTTCTTTGTGTTTGATCTTTGTTAATTTTATTAATATGTGTCTTGGGGTGTTTCGCCTTGGGTTTATCCTGTTTGGGACTCTCTGGGTTTCTTGGACTTGGGTGGCTATTTCCTTCCCCATTTTAGGGAAGTTTTCAGCTATTATCTCCTCGAGTATTTTCTCATGGCCTTTCTTTTTGTCTTCTTCTTCTGGGACTCCTGTGATTCAAATGTTGGGGCGTTTCACATTGTCCCAGAGGTCCCTGAGGTTGTCCTCATTTCTTTTGATCCTTTTTTCTTTTTTCCTCTCTGCTTCATTTATTTCCACCATTTTATCTTCTACCTCACTTATCCTATCTTCTGTCTCCGTTATTCTACTCTTGGTTCCCTCCAGAGTGTTTTTGATCTCATTCATTGCATTATTCATTTTTAATTGACTCTTTTTTATTTCTTCTAGGTCTTTATTAAACATTTCTTGCATCTTTTCAATCTTTGTCTCCAGGCTATTTATCTGTAACTCCATTTTGTTTTCAAGAGCTGTGGTACATATATACCATGGAATATTACTCAGCCGTTAAAAAGAATTCATTTGAACCAGTTCTAATGAGATGGATGAAACTGGAGCCCATTATACAGAGTGAAGTAAGCCAGAAAGATAAAGAACATTACAGCATAGTAACACATATATATGGGATTTAGAAAGATGGTAACGACAACCCTATATGCAAAACAGAAAAAGAGACACAGAAATATAGAACAGACTTTTGAACTCTGTGGGAGAAGGTGAGGTTGGGATGTTTCGAAAGAACAGCATGTATATTATCTATGGTGAAACAGGTCACCAGCCCAGGTGGGATGCATGAGACAAGTGCTCGGGCCTGGTGCACTGGGAAGACCCAGAGGAATCAGGTGGAGAGGGAGGTGGGAGGGGGGATCGGGATGGGGAATACGTGTAAATCTATGGCTGATTCATATCAATGTATGACAAAACCCACTGGAAAAAAAAATAAATAAAGAAAGAAAAAAAAAAAGCAAAATGCAATAAGAAAGAGCAGAGCTATGAAAGCCTTAATGAGCCTTTCTTTCCCAGCCAAAGAAACAACTGATGAATATTTTTATAAGATAAAGACAGGCTTTATCCATGTCAATAATCAGAAGGCAGTGTGTGTGTATGGGGGAAAAGGGATGGAGAAAGGTATTGGTTGGCCATAGTACTTAGAAAAAGAAGCATCAGAGTGTTAAAATTTTGACACTGATCATTCAATAACTGATAGTTTTAGTGGAGTGGTATGTTTGGCCAAAGAGCCAGACAATAGAATTCCATTTTCAGGATGAATGACCTCCCAAGCAGATAGACACTGCAAACAATCCTAGACTCATGATATTATGTTTTCAGATCTCATAACAAACACGCCTGGTTCTGATTCTAGCATTCACCAAGAAATATTCACTTTAATGTTGGCCAACCCATGCAGGTGTGTCCACAGAAGAATGTGTGTGGGTCATAGCCTCATCAGTTCTGCCACAGTTTTTTTTTTTTTTTCCTGAGTGTACATCAGAAGAGTCATGTTGCATCCTAAGTCTACCACTTTGACTTTTGTGAGCTTGGTATTTTGAATACCCTCCTGAGACATTGGAGGAGGAAATGGCAACCCACTCCAGTATTCTTGCCTGGAGAATTCCATTGGCAGACAAGTCTGGTGGCTATAGTTCATTGGACACAACTGAGCGATTAGCAGTTTCACTTTACACCGAGCTAGACTCTAAATTTAGGGGCTTCCCTGGCAGCCCAGATGGTAAAGAATTTGCCTGCAATGCAGGAGACCTGAGTTCGATCCCTGGGTCAGGAAGAACCCTGGGAGAAGGGAATGGCAACCCACTCCAGTATTCTTGCCTAGAGAGTTCCATGGGCAGACCATGGAGTCACAAAGAATCGAACACGACTGAGTCACACACACACACCCATACCCACACACACACACACACTCTCACACCACACACACCTGAGATGCAGTTCTCATGGCTGAGCCTCTGGAGCTGAGGGCCCATCCAGGTCAA
The DNA here is from genome assembly GCF_910594005.1 of Cervus elaphus. Taxonomy (NCBI): domain Eukaryota; kingdom Metazoa; phylum Chordata; class Mammalia; order Artiodactyla; family Cervidae; genus Cervus; species Cervus elaphus. Next base: position 31,034,880 of record NC_057835.1, read on the forward strand.
TCTGCTGGTCACCCTCCCCGCCCCCCCCCCCCCCCCCCCCGAGACCTTGGGTGGCTGAGCAACTGTTTCTCCTGGGACCAACTGACCACCTGCATGTGAGTCCATTTGTTTTTGGATGTGGACCATTTTTAAAGTCTTTACTTAATTTGTTACAATATTGCTTCTACTTTATTTTTTGTTTGTTTGTTTTTTGCTTGCAAGGCATGTGGGATCTTAGTTCCCTGACCAGGGATTGATCTGCACCCCCTGCATTAGAAGGCAAAATCCTAACCGCTGGATCTTTAGGGAAGTCGCTGGAATTCCATTTTAAATGCTGTCTTACCTAGTCATTTTAAAAGAAGCAAACAGCTTTCCCCCCTTATGTTTTAATTCACTCTGTTCCATTAAAAAGGCAGCACAAATGGCTTTACTGTTCTGAAATTCAGTGAGATCAACAAGCCAAAATTTCATGCATAAACTTGTTCACTTTATTTCCTCTTCATGTCCTTTTCTCTTTCTTTCTTTCTTTTCTCTCTGTCCTTTTTTTGGTTCCCTCTCTCCCTCCTGCCTTCCTTTTCTGTCTCTTTATTTGTCTTTCTTTTCTTCCTTATTTCTTTCCTCTCCTCCCTTCCACATGCATTTTTCTTGAGCACTCTCATGTACCTGACACTATAAATACTAGCAGGAAAAAATCCTAATAATCTTGTAGGAAAAAGAGGTACATAATCAAATATGCAGCAAAGGGTTAAATATATTTTTCATTTGTGACATAAATTCTATTTAACTTCACAGGTCTGCATTAGGCTTCTCTGGTGTGCAAGCAGTGTTTTGGGTTTTGAGAAAGATGCCGAAAGCATAAGCTTGGCCTCAAGCTGTTGTGCTATTAAACATGTGGAGAAAAGAAGAAAAAACAACTCTAGGCAGAATGTGGGAAATCTTATGTGAATTGTACTAAGTGTTCTTATAGGCAAAGAGAGAGAACACTTCTAGCTAGAATGTTCTGGGGTAAGACGTGAGGGTTGGGTTGTATAGTAGGACTGTGTTGACTGAATTTAAATTGGGTGGAGAGGTGCATCAGGGCACTGGGGTTAAGGCAGGGTCATGGGGAGATAGAATGAGGCAAATAGAGCTGGTCAGAACTGATGGTGGTGCTGAGGCTTAGAGATAAGTGTAATAGGTCAGGAGAACATAGCATTGAGTTGGAAGCTGTGGTCTTAGATGAGCAGATAGGGCAGGTTTGGCTGGATAATTATGTTGACACCAGAGCCAAAGGTTGTCTTCTCAGAGAGCTGTGGGAGCAGCTAGTTGCTCTGAAAATTGTTTAAAGAAAAGTATACCTTTTTGATGGGCTTCCCTGATGGCTCAGTAGTAAAGAATCCACTTGCCAATTCAGGAGATGCAAGTTTGATCTCTGGGTTGGGAAGATGCCCGGGAAGAGGAAATGGCCACCCATTCCAGGATTCTTGCCTTGAAAATCCTGTGGACAGAGGAGCCTGGCAGGCTACAGTCTTTAAGGTTGCGGGAGTCAGACATGACTTAGTGACTGAGCATGCATGCACATAGCTTTTTGATGGTTTTTTTTTTTTTCTGGTGATAGCCCCAAGTGGTCTCTTCAATTGTACCTCAAAGGCTTGTTCACCTGACAGACCCCTCAGCCACCCAGGTTTCCTCAGTCTTCATGTCTGAGGACAATATGGCAATTTCAAACTTGGTATTTGTGAGGAATGACTTGTATTAATATTTCCTTCCGTCTGGGACACGGGTTAAGTATGGCTGTTAAGACAGCTGAGTCTGGGGCTAGGGAAAGCTGAGTTAAGGAATTAAAAGTTAAATTCACACGACAATGTGAGGAGTTTGATGGCTTGTCAGAAAAGGCCATGATCAAGAACTGTATTTTAGAAAGATTATTGGATATGGACATTTATGGGTACATGGCAGCATCTTTGGAAGAGATATGAGAATGGTCAACTAGAATAATTGTACTCTACATGAAAGGTCATCCTCATGGTTCATGGTGGAAATAAAATCAATAGGACTTGGCAATCAGTTGACTATAGGCAACAAATGAGAAGTAGGGCTCTTGTAATTCAAAGAGCTTGAGTCTAGGTGATAAGTCAGCTACTATAAAAAGATAGATCCCATCAGTTGAGGTAGGGAAATAAGCAAGTGCATGAGGAGATTTTTTTTTTTTAATGAGGAGATTTAGAAACAGAACTTTCAGATCTGCTGAAAAGCCTTGCATTTTATTTCACAGCTGAAAGTCTATCTGTGTATGTGTGTGCCTATTAAGTGTAGTGTCTCACTCTATGTGACCATGCAGACTGTAGCCCTCCAGGCTTTTCTGTTCATGGGCTTCTCCAGAAAAGAATACTGGACTGTGTTGCTGGATAGTCCATTAACAAATGGCAGGAGGTATTTGTTTACCTTCCTAATAAAATAGACATTATTTTGCCTCACTCTTTGGAAAAGTGAATCAATTATATAAACAATCGTATATTGAAATTTAAAAGGCCATTATTATTTGCTCCAGGTTATCTCGAAAGTTACTATCACTCAGATGTGTTTGAAAATATTTTGATGTTTTATCTAAAGAAAAAATTGTATCATTATAAAAATCAAAGTATCCACCATTATGGAGTTGTGCTCAATCCATATACCAAAAGTGGCTTTGCTTTATAAAAATGGTGTTCATTTAAATTTGGAGTTTGAATTTAAAAATAATAGTATTTGTACATCTGTTACATGTCCAAATTGACACAAATCTGTTTAATCATGATCAGGAGGTTATAAGGATGACACTGAAAAAAGATTTAAATGGCGGAAAAAATTTTATTTTAGTTTCTAAAGTATATATGCTTGTAAAAAGCAACTTCTTTTTATTGAGAAGGAAAACTGCTCTGAGTAAATGCTTCCTATTTTGATAATGTAGATACAAGTCACATTCAGAAGGGTTTGAAAAACTGAGGTGCAAATATATTCTAATCTGTGGCAGAAGATAAAACCATCGCTTACTGGGCTCAGGGAACACTTTATAAAGTTGTCAGTTCAGTCAGTTCAGGTCAGTTGCTCAGTCGTGTCCGACTCTGCGACCCCATGAATCGCAGCACGCCAGGCCTCCCTGTCCGTCACAAACTCCCGGAGTTTACTCAAACTCATGCCCATTGAGTCGGTGATGCCATCCAGCCATCTCATCCTCTGTCATCCCCTTCTCCTCCTGCCCCCAATCCCTCCCAGCATCAGGGTCTTTTCCAATGAGTCAACTCTTCACATGAGGTGGCCAAAGTATTAAAGTTTCAGCTTCAGCATCAGTCCTTCCAATGAACACCCAGGACTGATCTCCTTCAGGATGGACTGGTTGGATCTCCTTGCAGTCCAAGGGACTCTCAAGAGTCTTCTCCAACACCACAGTTCAAAAGCATCAATTCTTCAGCACTCAGCTTTCTTTACAGTCCAAATCTCACATCCATACATAACCACTGGGAAAACGATAGCCTTGACTAGACGGGCCTTTGTTGGCAAAGTAATGTCTCTGCTTTTTAATATGCTATCTAGGTTGGTCAAAACTTTCCTTCCAAAGAGTAAGCGTCTTTTAATTTCATGGCTGCAGTCACCATCTGCAGTGATTTTGGAGCCCAGAAAAATAAAGTCAGCTACTGTTTCCACTGTTTCCCCATCTATTTGCCATGAGGTGATGGGACCAGATGCCATGATCTTAGTTTTCTGAATGTTAAGCTTTAAGCCAACTTTTTCACTCTCCTCTTTCACTTTCATCAAGAGGCTTTTTAGTTCCTCTTCACTCTCTGCCATAAGGGTGGTAGTTAACAGGGTCTAAGTGATATTTCAAATGAAAAGTACTTAACTTGTTTGTCATATGAATGCTAATCCTAGACCTATAATCTCCCAATCCTTGAATCTGTTACTTCTGGAGACTCCAACCATGGAACTTTATATCCTTCAAGTTGTGTGTTTGTATGATTTTTAGTTAAATGTAGATAAATATGATCATTCAGATTCTTTGTATTGTCTGAAATAGAAGCATGTTCTGCCTCATAATTTAGCAGGAAGTTCAAGAGATACTCTTCATTCTTTGAGGCAGCTTCAGTTATGCATAATGAACAATATTTGACATATTAGTAGATCTCCACAAATTCCAAGTGATGCCTAAGTGATGAACTCTAAAAAAGACAGAATGTAATATCCCTGAAACTTGTCTCAGTTCAGTTCAGTCGCTCAGTCGTGTCCGACTCTTTGTGACCCCATGAACCACAGCATGCCAGGCCTCCCTGTCCTCACCAACTCCCAGAGTCCACCCAAACCCATGATGCCATCCAACTATCTCTTCCTCTGTCATCTCCTTCTCCTCCTGCCCTCAATCTTTCCCAGCATCAGGGTCTTTTCCAGTGAGTCAGCTCTTCCCATCAGGTGGCCAAAGTATTGGAGTTTCAGCTTCAACATCAGTCCTTCCAATGAACACCCAGGACTGATCTCCTTTAGGATGGACTGGTTGGAGCTCCTTGCAGTCCAAAACCCCACAATTCTGCTTGGAAATATATGTCTTGCATATTATACCTTAATTATAAGTTGTTTCCACAAATGTTGCTGTAAGAAAAATTCTAAAGGTGATATTTTATAAAACAGAAAGTGATTGTTCATACACTGTCAACCTAGTGTCAACTTGGCGTCAACCTGGTGACCTAGCAGCATAACTTGTTTGTTGTATTCTTAAAATGAAATAGGCTATACTTTTTTTTTTCAGATGACCCTCTTTATACTGTCTTAAAAAATGCCTTTGTGTGAGAGACAATTAAATGTTAAGAGGGGCGGGAAACTTTAAGTGAATGTTCAGTTAACAGAAAAATGTACTTAAAGAAGAAAGTAGATGGGGTTGGATTCAATTCCATATGACTAAAAGCAAAATATTGGTCATTTCTGATAAGTATTTAAATTCCATATGACCTTTTCAAAGCCATTTGGTTAGGAAGCCATTTTTGTTAGGCTAAAGGACAGAGAAGACACCTATGCTTAAAACATCACAAAGCAAATTGTAGATATTAATTCTAAAATTGTGGAAAAGAGCAATTTTATATGAGGTTTAGTGTATTTGGAAAGCATTTAGAAAGTAATTCTGTTACATAGATATTTCTACTCTACAGTGGGTGCTAGAGTGCTTAGAGCTTGCTTCTTATTTTTATTATTTTTTATTTATTGGTTTGTAAGCTGCTTAGTCTAAGATTGTTGTTGTTTTCAGTCACTAAGTCATGTTAGACTCTTTGTGACTCCTGTGAACTGCAGCATTGCCTTTCTTTGGGATTGGAATGAAAACTGACCTTTTCCAGTCCTGTGGCCACTGCTGAGTGTTCCAAATTTGCTGGCATATTGAGTGCAGCACTTTCACAGCATCATCTTCCAGGATTTGAAATAGCTCAACTGGAATTACATCACCTCCACTAGCTTTGTTTGTAGTGATGCTTCCTAAGGCCCACTTGACTTCACATTCCAGGATGTCTGGCTCTAGGTGAGTGATCACACCATCATGATTATCTGGGTCGTGAAGATCTTTTTTGTACAGTTTTCATTCCAATTCCAAAGAAAGGCAATGCCAAAGAATGCTCAAACTGCCACACAATTGCACTCATCTCACACACTAGTAAAGTAATGCTCAAAATTCTCCAAGCCAGGCTTCAGCAATACATGAACCGTGAACTTCCAGATGTTCAAGCTGGTTTTAGAAAAGTCAGAGGAACAAGAGATCAAATTGCCAACATTCACTGGATCATCAAAAAAGCAAGAGAGTTCCAGAAAAACATCTATTTCTGCTTTATTGACTATGCCAAAGCCTTTGACTGTGTGGGTCACAATAAACTGTGGAAAATTCTGAAAGAGATGGGAACACCAGACCACCTGACCTGCCTCTTGAGAAACCTGTATGCAGGCCAGGAAGCAACAGTTAGAACTGGACATGGAACAACAAAAGGAGTACGTCAAGGCTGTATATTGTCACCCTGCTTATTTAACTTATATGCAGAGTACATCATGAGAAACGCTGGGCTGGAGGAAGCACAAGCTGGAATCAAGATTGCTGGGAGAAACATCAATAACCTCAGATATGCAGATGACACCACCCTTATGACAGAAAGTGAAGAAGAACTAAAAAGCCTCTTGATGAAAGTGAAAGAGGAGAGTGAAAAGTTGGCTTAAAGCTCAACATTCAGAAAACTAAGATCATGGCATCTGGTCCCATCACCTCATGGCAAATAGATGGGGAAACAGTGGAAACAGTAGCTGACTTTATTTTTCTGGGCTCCAAAATCACTGCAGATGGTGACTGCAGCCATGAAATTAAAAGACGCTTACTCTTTGGAAGGAAAGTTTTGACCAACCTAGATAGCATATTAAAAAGCAGAGACATTACTTTGCCAACAAAGGCCCATCTAGTCAACGCTATGGTTTTTCCAGTGGTCATGAATAGATGTGAGATTTGGACTGTAAAGAAAGCTGAGTGCTGAAGAATTGATGCTTTTGAACTGTGGTGTTGGAGAAGACTCTTGAAAATCCCTTGGACAGCGAGAAGATCCAACCAGTCCATCCTAAAGGAGATCAGTCCTGGGTGTTCATTGGAAGGACTGATGCTGAAGCTGAAACTTTAATACTTTGGCCACCTCATGTGAAGAGTTGACTCACTGGAAAAGACCCTGATGCTGGGAGGGATTAGGGGCAGGAGGAGAAGGGGATGACAGAGGATGAGATGGCTGGATGGCATCACCGACTCAATGGGCATGAGTTGGAGTAAACTCCAGGAGTTGGTGATGGACAGGGAGGCCTGGCATGCTGGGATTCATGGGGTCACAAAGAGTGACTGAAACTGATGAGTTGAGGAAACTAGGTCCCAGAGATTTAATCAGTTTGATTTAGTTTATTCTGATAACCCATGGCAGATCTGTGCTTTCATCTCATGTCTGTGTGTGTGCTCATTTGTTCAGTTGTGTCCGACTCTTTGAGACCCCATGGACTGCAGCCCTCCAGGCTCCTCTGTCCATGGGATTCTCCAGGCAAGAATACTGGAGTGGATTGCCATTTCCTTCTCTAGGGAATCTTCCCTACCCTGGGATCCAACTGCATTTCTTGCATCTCCTGATTGTCAGGAAAATTCTTCACTACTGAACCACCTGGGAAGCCCTCTCCTATCAGCAAGCTAAGTTGCTTCAGTGCTGTAGACCACCAGGCTCCTCTGTCCATGGGATTCTCTAGCAAGAATACTGCAGTGGGTTGCCATTTTCTCCTCCAGGTGATCTTTGTGACCCAGAGATGGAACCTGTGTCTCCTGCATCTCCTGCACTGTCAGGCAGATTCTTTACCACTTGCATCACCTAGGTCTGACTACCAATTCCTTGATCATTTCAGTGCCTGAGACCACATTTGAGTGGGAGGCCAAGAAGTGAGCCCTGCCTGTGAAGGCTTTCAGGAGGATCGGCTTCCAGATCCTCAACTTCCATTCAATCATCCATAAAATTGATCTGCCTGAAATACACCTGTGTTTGGAATGGGGTACTTTCCCCACATCCTTGTTTGCAAATTCCATCCTCCCACTCTGCAAAATACAGACTGACCTTTTACCTATCTCTGATTTCACCATCATGTGTGGTTCCAAGAAGTAAGAAAAAAAGAAAAAATAGTGAAGAGTGAAGTCAAAAGAGAAAAATAAATATATATTAATACATATATGTGAAACCTAGAAAAGTAATGCAAATGAACCAATTTGCAAAGCAGAAACAGAGACACAGACAGAGGTAGGGCACAAACATGTAAACATCAAGGAGGCAGAAGGAAAGTGGGATGGACTGGAAGTTTGGCATTGACATATAGACATTACTATGTGTAAGATTCACACAGGGCATGAAAAAAGACAGTGCAATTTGTTGGTAGGACATATATTAAGTTAACCTTAAAAACACCTTCCAATATACATAAGTTCAGACAGACACTGTTTGATTCCGCTTGAATTTACAAAGATGGTAGCGATAACCCTACATGCAAAACAGAAAAAGAGACACAGATGTACAGAATAGACTTTGGGACTCTGTGGGAGAAGGTGACGGTGGGATGTTTTGAGAGAACAGCATCGAAACATGTGTATTATCAAGGGTGAAGCAGATCACTAGCCCAGGTTGGATGCATGAGACAAGTGCTCGGGTCTGGTGCATTGGGAAGACCCAGAGGGATCGGGTGGGGAGGGAGGCAGGAGCGGGGATTGGGGTGAGGAATACATGTAAATCCATGGCTGATTCATGTCAATGTATGGCAAAAACCACTACAATATTGTAAAGTAATTAGCCTCCAACTAATAAAAATAAATGATAAAAAAAGAGCTATCTAGAATAGTCAAATTTATAGAGTCAGAAAGTATGTTGGTAGATGCCAGGGGCCAGGGGGTAGGGATTTCAGGAGGGGGATTGGGGAATTAATGTTAAATGGGGACAGAGTTTCAGTTTAGGAAGGTGAAAAATTCGGGAGATGGGTGATTGTGAGAGTTACACAACAATATGAATGTATTTAGTGCCACTGAATTGTGCAGTTGAATATGGTTAAAGTAGTATGTCTTATATTATGTGACTTTTACTGCAAAGGACCATTTTTTGGTCCTTCTTTGGAGGACCAAAGAAAGGAGCATTCAAAATACTGATGTGAGTATTGGCAGAAAGAATGACAGATAGTGACAGAAAGTAAAAGTCTAAATTTTAGACAGATTTTTGCAAAGAAGTAAAGTAGTTTGGAAGTTTTAAGGAAAAAGTACCTATACATGAGAATGAAATTCTCTGGTGGGGGGCATGTGAAATGTCAATGTAAGTTCCAAGAGAGAAACTACACAAAATTTCTGACTTTTGAAGTCATGATAGCTCATGTCTGTTTTAGTAGCTGCTGGCGGATTCACTACTGTATGTAGATTAGATGGATATATTAAAAGAGTAATGTGGCAGTTTTATTTTTAAATGTAATTATAGTAAGTGAAAATTAACATCTTTTGCAACTACTCCATCTTTTTTGATGTCAGATACATAGAAATATGTGTGGGCCAGCAAGCATTACCCTCAATGGTGAAAAATTGAAAGCATTTCCCCTAAAATCAGGAACAAGACAAGGGTGCCCACTCTCACCACTACTATTCAACATAGTTTTGGGAGTTTTGGCCACAGCAATCAGAGCAGAAAAAGAAGTAAAAGGAATCCAGATAGGAAAAGAAGAAGTGAAACTCTCGCTGTTTGCAGATGACATGATCCTCTACATAGAAAACCCTAAAGATTCTACCAGAAAATTACTAGAGCTAATCAACGAATATTGTAAAGTTGCAGGATATAAAATTAACACACAGAAATCCCTTGCATTCCTATACACTAACAATGAGAAAACAGAAGAGAAATTAAGGAAACAATACCATTCACCATTGCAACAAAAAGAATAAGATACTTAGGAGTATATCTACTTAAACGAAAGACCTATACATAGAAAACTATAAAACACTGATGAAAGAAATCAAAGAGGACACAAACAGATGGAGAAACATACCGTGTTCATGGATTGGAAGAATCAATATTGTCAAAATGGCTATACTACCCAAAGCAATCTATAGATTCAATGCAATCCCTATCAAGCTACCAACAGTATTTTTCACAGAACTAGAACAAATAATTTCACAATTTGTATGGAAATACAAAAAACCTCGAAGAGCCAAAGCAATCTTGAGAAAGAAGCATGGAACTGGAGGAATCAACCTGCCTGACTTCAGACTCTACTACAAAGCCACAGTCATCAAGACAGTATGGTACTGGCACAAAGACAGAAACATAGATCAATGGAACAGAATAGAAAGCCCAGAGATAAATCCACGAACTTATGGACACCTTATCTTTGACAAAGGAGGCAAGGATATACAATGGAAAAAAGACAACCTCTTTAATAAGTGGTGCTGGGAAAACTGGCCAACCACTTAAAAGAACAGCATGTATACTATCTATGGTGAAACAGATCACCAGCCCAGGTGGGATGCATGAAACAAGTGCTCAGGCCTGGTGCACTGGGAAGACCCAGAGGAATCGGGTGGAGAGGGAGGTGGGAGGGGGGATCGGGATGGGGAATACGTGTAAATCTATGGCTGATTCATATCAATGTATGACAAAACCCACTGAAATGTTGTGAAGTAATTAGCCTCCAACTAATTAAAAAAAAAAATACACCAGAGTGTAATTAAACTATCAGAACTGAAAAAGTAAGATACACTTCCCTTACAATAAAAGACTATACAATTTAAAAAAAAAAAAAAAAAGAATGAAACTAGAACACTTTCTAACACCATACACAAAAATAAACTCAAAATGGCTTAAAGATCTAAATGTAAGACCAGAAACTATAAAACTCCTAGAGGAGAACATAGGCAAAACACTCTCCGACATAAATCACAGCAGGATCCTCTATGACCCACCTCCCAGAATATTGGGAATAAAAGCAAAAATAAACAAATGGGACCTAATGAAACTTAAAAGCTTTTGCACAACAAAGGAAACTATAAGCACGGTGAAAAGACAGCCCTCAGACTGGGAGAAAATAATAGCAAACGAAGCAACAGACAAAGGATTAATCTCAAAAATATACAAGCAACTCCTGCAGCTCAATTCCAGAAAAATAAATGACCCAATCAAAAAATGGGCCAAAGAACTAAACAGACATTTCTCGAAAGAAGGCATACAGATGGCTAACAAACACATGAAAAGATGCTCAACATCACTCAGTATCAGAGAAATGCAAATCAAAACCACAATGAGGTACCATTACATGCCAGTCAGGATGGCTGCTATCCAAAAGTCTACAAGCCAATAAATGCTGGAGAGGGTGTGGAGAAAAGGGAACCCTCTTACACTGTTGGTGGGAATGCAAACTAGTACAGCCGCTATGGAGAACAGTGTGGAGATTTCTTAAAAAACTGGAAATAGAAGTGCCATATGACCCAGCAATCCCACTCCTGGGCATACATACCGAGGAAACCAGATCTGAAAGAGACATGTGTACGCCAGTGTTCATCGCAGCACTGTTTATAATAGCCACGACATGGAAGCAACCTAGATGCCCATCAGCAGACGAATGGATAAGGAAGCTGTGGTACATATACACCATGGAATATTACTCAGCCATTAAAAAGAATTCATTTGAATCAGTTCTAATGAGATGGATGAAACTGGAGCCCATTATTCAGAGTGAAGTAAGCCAGAAAGACAAAGAACATTACAGCATACTAACACATATATATGGAATTTAGAAAGATGGTAATGATAACCCAATATGCAAAACAGAAAAAGAGACACAGATGTACAGAACAGACTTTAGGACTCTGTGGGAGAAGGCGAGGGTGGGATGGTTTGAGAGAACAGCATCAGAATATGTATATTATCTAGGGTGAAACAGATCACCAGTCCAGGTTGGATGCATGAGACAAGTGCTCGGGCCTGGTGCATTGGTAAGACCCAGAGGGATTGGGTGGAGAGGGAGGTGGGAGGGGGGATCGGGATGGGGAATACTTGTAACTCCATGGCTGATTCATGTCAATGTATGACAAAACCCACTACAATATTGTAAAGTAATTAGCCTCCAACTAATAAAAATAAATGAAAAAAAAACAAAAGAAATATGTGTGGGGTTGAAGAAAAAAAATAGGGTTATATAAACAAAGAATTTGATGATTGCTATCGATTCTGAGTGTGTTCAGATTAATGAGCCATCCTGTTGGGATCTTCTTTATCATCCTGCTACATAGGATCAACTTTGGGGAAGAAAGAGGAGGTAAATATATACAAGGATCCCACTCTCCCCGCCCTCTTCCCCATATTACTTTTAGAAATACACTTGGAAAGATGGGAGACAGGAAGTGTTCTGGGTTTATTATTGCAAGAATGATGATCTCCAAGAAACTACTGAAGAAGCATGAGGAGTTGAAGTCGAATATTTGAATCTTCTTCCAAACTAATTGTGGTGTATTTTCCTGCCTCCAGTTATTAGGAGGAGAGAATGGTTGCTAGTTATTTAACAAGAGGTATATGAAAGTGGATCTCTGGTGAGATCCACTGACCTGGGAACCTATTTTGTTTAAATTAGCTCCTACTTCCCGTCTTCCTGTGACCAACTATTTCCAGCAAAGACGTGAGAACTGCTTAACTTTTTCTCTGTCTCTATGCCAAGCTAATTATGGATATGGAGCTTTAATCCATGATATTGTTGCAAAACACTCACATGTGTAAGCTCTCTCAAGTTTTCCTTGTCATTGATTGAAGAGGTAATGGAGACTGTCCTTCAGGAAGGGCTTCCCAGGTGTCGCTAGTGTTAAAGAATCTGCCTGCCAATGCAGGAGACGCAGGAGATGCGGGTTCGACCCCTGGGTTGGGAAGATCACCTGAAGATGGTAACTGCAACCCGCTCCAGTATTCTTGCCTGGGAAATTCCATGGACAGAGGATTCTGCCAGGCTACAGTCCATGGGACAGCAAAGAGTGGAACACGACTGAATGCACACACAAACACACACGCACACATACACACAGATACTCCTTCAGGAAATCACTTCTACAGGCTGAATGAAGTTAGTTCATGGCTCCAAGCATTTAAATAATGAAAGTTGTGTCTTTGAAATAATAAGACTTTTTGGGCAGAATTTCCTTTAGCATTTAGATTTTTCTTCCCTTTTTTTCTGGAAGCAGGAGGAAAATGATAGTGCAGGTGTTGCTACATAACCAGCATATAAACCTCCCTGTGATGTAAGTCAGAATGTTTCTTTGGAAGTGCAAGTGCTCAGGGTGTAAAATGTCAGCAGTTCTGAAAAAGCTGGTATTAATTATAAGGAGCTCAAGGGCAAAGAGTAGATGTTACCGACAGGAATGATAGACACAATGGGCTGAATGCTTGAAAAGGTTTTTCTATTTGGGGGAATATTTACCTGTTTCACTCAGGTTCAATAAAGCATGAGAGTCTGTCCTTTCAGACTGTGCTATAAGAATCCTAGCACCTAACACATCTAGAAGGATGTAGACGTTAGCCCAGCTGTTCACAGTGCCGTAAGCTCACATGCAGACCAAATACCATGCTACTAATGGTTCCAAACCTCCATGCTCTTTTGTTCACTTATTTATTTGCAAAACATTTGTTGGGAATACTGTGAACAAAGCCCTAGGAAGTTGCTGCCGACAAGATTAAACCCTCTCTGTGGCCTGGAGGAGAGACACAACAGTGCTTCCTATTAAAAAAGACCTGCAATAAAATGTATGCATGCCTTTTTTTTTTTTTTAAATCAAAATTGCTTCTGCTCATTGTCTCTTGGGGTAAGAATGATTTTAAGTATCCTTTAGTGAGTACATCTACCTTCTGAAAAACTCTCTCTCAGGTTCCTATACAGGCATTCAGAATAAGGCCATGAATGAAGGGAAGACTTAAAATATTCTGCATGTAAAGCAATACTGAATCAAGGATCGAAGGCAAAATCGGACACATTTTTAAAAAATTTCTCAATTACTAGGCAAATTTTAGATGTTTCAGTATTTAATAGCACCCCAGAAAATGCTCCTGCTGTATTAAATTATCCTGCTAACCTCATCCAGAGTCACAGTCTTGTTTGTGGGCCAGTGTGTGTTGCCATTTTCCAGGCCTTCAGTTGGGTCCTATCATTCCCATCACACTGAATGAATGAAAAGGCCTCCTTCTTGCTATACTGAAAACCTCAAGACTTGTGAAGAAGCCAAACTCCTGCCCTTGACTTTAAATTAATGGGCCCCTGGAGACAGACTTAATTCTATTGACAGGAAGCCACTGCTTTCTTGTGAAAGGAATTCTCCATTCAGAGATCATGACCTGGCTCTAACTGCAGTGCTAGCCTGTACCACATGCTTCTTCCTCCTTGGCAGAAGGAAGATCTAAGCATGAGCCCCCACCTCTAGACCCCAACTTGTTACATTGGAATTTGGAACTTTCTTTGATAGGTAGTGTTTAGTTATAAAAAGGTCCCCTGTGATGGTTATGTCTTGCCAAATAACATATCTGCCAATAATCAAAACATTGCTTCCTTTGCTGAAGATTTAAAATTTTTTTTTAATTTAAATTTTTTTAATTCCAGAAGCATTTTGTATTGGGGCATAGCTGATTATACCCCAATACAAGCTAGGCTTCAACAGTACCTGAACCAAGAACTTCCAAATGTTCCAACTGGATTTAGAAAAGGCAGAGGAACCAGACAACAAATTGCCAACATCTGTTGGATCATAGAAAAAGCAAGAAAATTCCAGAAAGACATCTACTTCTGCTTTATTGACTACACTGAAGCCTTTGACTGTGTGAATCACAACAAACTGTGGAAAATTCTTAAAGTCTGGGAATGCCAGACCATCTTACCTACCTCCTGAGAAATCTGTATGCAGGTCAAGAAGCAACAGTTAGAATAGGACATGGAACAACAGACTGGTTCCAAATCAGGAAAGGAGTACTTCAAGGCTGTGTATTGTCACTCTGCTTATTTAACTTATTTAGCTTGCAGAGTACATCATACAAAATGCTGGGCTGGGTGAAGCACAAGCTGGAATTGGGATTGCAGGGAGAAATATCAATACCCTCAGATATGCAGATGACACCATCCTTATGGCAGAAAGTGAAGAGGAACCAAAGAGTCTCTTGACGACATTGAAAGAGGAGAGTGAAAAAGCTGGCTTAAAACTCAACATTCAAAAAACAAAGATTGTGGCATCTGGTCCCATCACTTGATGGCAAGTAAATGGGGAAACAATGGAAACTGTGACAGATTTTATTTTCTTGGGCTCCAAAATCACTGCTCACTGCAGATGGTGACTCCAGCCACAAAATTAAAAGACGCTGCTCCTTGGAAGAAAAGCTATGACAAATCTAGAAAGCATATTAAAAAGCAGAGACATCACCTTGCCAACAAAGGTCCGACTAGTCAAAGTTACGGTTTTTCCAGTAGTCATGTATGGATGTAAGAGCTGGACCATAAAGAAGGCTGAACACCAAAGAATTGATGCTTTTGAACTGCGGTGTTGGAGAAGACTCTTGCGAGTCCCTTGGACAGCAAGGAGATCAAGCCAGTCCATACTAAAGGAAATCAACCCTGAATATTCATTAGAAGGACTGATGCTGAAACTGAAGCTCCAATACTTTGGCCACCTGATGCAAACAGCTGATTCATTAGAAAAAACCCTGATGCTGGGCAAGATTGAAGGCAGGAGGAGAAGGGGGCAACAGAGGATGAGATGGTTGGATAGCATGAGTTTGAGCAAGTTCCAGGAGATGGTGAAGGACAGGGAAGCTTGGAGCGCTGCATGCCATGGGGTCACAAAGAGTTGGACACGACTGAGTGACTGAACAACAAAATATCCAATTAACAGCATTAGGGTAGTTTCAGGTGAACGGCAAAATGACTCAGCCATATATTCTCCCCCAAACACCCCTTCCATCCTGGCTGGCACATGAGCAGAGTTCCATGTGCTATACCATGGGTCTTTGTTGATTATCTGTTTAGACATCCCTTATATGTGGAATCTAAAAAGAAATGATACAAATGACATTACTTACAGAACAGGAAGAGATTCACAGACTTAGAAAACATACTTACGGTTGCCAGTGGGAAGGGATAGTAAGGGACTGTGGAAAGGTTATGCAGCAGATATTTTTAATATGTGTTTTACACTGTATTAATGTTAGCAGACTCGTATGTGACAAGGATCTGTAGTCATGAACACTGAACCCAAAATTCTCTTGTGAAGAAAAATGATCTTTATTGCAGGAGGTTAAATCTCGAGAGCTGTAGCTCATGTAAGTTGCAGGTGAGGTGATTTCCCCAGCTTGCTTGTTTTCTCTACCTGTACTCAGTTTGTAGGACCTTGCTGGGGGCAGAAGAGCCAGGTGTCTGGTGTAAATAGATCACAGAGGAAGACTTAATAGATTTTTAAGACACAGTTATCATTTAGGACATACTTCTTTTTTCTGATAGGAAGAGCAAATCTGTTTTAGCCCATGTTATCTAAGTAACAGCCCCTGCTTGACTGTTGCAGTTGTTTAAAAAGGATGCTGGAAGGAAAACCCTATTGAAAATGGAATTCATAGGAAGCTCTTACATGTAAGTTTTCCAGAGTGCTACAAACAAATTGTAATGTAAACATAATGGCATGAGTAGTAGTATTTAGAGATTTCTGTTACACTCATTCAGAAGACTTTCTGCACAGGACCTAGCTATTAAATGTCTTGACCTCAGTTTCTAGGGTAGCCTCAGGGATTCGTCAGGATTTGTTGCAAATGCTAAGAGATGCATGATCTTTCACTTTCTTGGAGTCATCCAACTATCCTTACATCATTGGGGTTGATTCAGCAAGGGAAATATTTTTTAAAGATCATTTATCTTAGATAGTTGGAATGAAAGGATGACCTGCTTCTAACGTCCAAAATGTAAATGCATCTGGAAGAAGCATGCATGATTCCTTTGGGAAGGGCAGGAATCAGCTATGTGGCCATGTATGTTGAGTGCAGCTGTGTAATGATGTAACTGTTTTTGTACTGGTGACTGGTGTCCAGTTAGAAAAAGAATCAGTCTTCTTACTTAAATGCAGGTAACTCTGTGAAACAAGCAGCAGTTTTGAAAGTGGACTGATTTGTTTTCTGTCAAGTTTCTGTTACAAGTACATTCAAATTTTGTCTTTAGCGGGTGAGTGGAAATATATCAGCAATTTGTTCTCAATGATTCCTATAGTATATTTGAAAATATGCCTGCACAAAACAAATGTTTTCATGCAAACCCATGTTATCTATTGAAAGCACTTTAAATGGGCGTATTCAAACACTTGCTGAATAAATACTAAATGCTGCTGCTGCTAAGTCGCTTCAGTCGTGTTCAACTCTGTGTGACCCCATAGACGGCAGCCCACCAGGCTCTGCCATCCCTGGGATTCTCCAGGCAAGAACACTGGAGTGGGTTGCCATGTCCTTCTCCAATGCATGCAAGTGAAAAGTGAAAGTGAAGTCGCTCAGTCGTGTCTGACTCTTCGCGACCCCATATACTGCAGCCCACCAGGCTCCTCCGTCCATGGGGTTTTCCAGGCAAGAGTACTGGAGTGGGTTGCCATTGCCTTCTCCAAGTACTAAATGAGGGACCTTCTAAGTTTTGAAGGTCATGTAAAGATAAATGAGAAAATTAGTTAAGCTATTAAAAACAGATGACAACATAGATGGGGAGAAAATGTTTGCAAAAGATATACCAGATAAGGGACTTCCTTGGTGGCTCAGTGGTAAAGTATCCATCTGTCAATGCAGGAGACGTGAGCTTGATTCCTGGGTTGGAAAGATCCCCTGGAAAAGGAAATGACAACATACTCCAGTATTTTTGCCTGGAAAATCCTATGGACAGAGGAGCCTGGCGAGCTACAGTCCTTGGGGTCTGAGAGTCGGATATCACTGAGCAACTGAGCACGTTCAGTGATTATGATGTTGAGCATCTTTTCATGTTCTTGTTGGTCTTTGTATATCTTTTTAGGATGGATGTCTGGTCTAATCCTTTGCTCATTTTTGAATTGGTTGTTTGATTTTTGTTATTGAGTTTTGCACTCCATCTCCAGAATACACACACACACACACACACACACACACTACACACACACACACACACACACACACACACACACCAGATTTTAATCCTTCATCATACATATAATTTGCAAGTATCTCCTGTTCTGTGGAGATATCTCCTACTTGGTTGATTTTGTTGATAGTGATAGTATCCTTTGATGCAAACAAGTTTTAAATTTTCACTTTCAATTTATTTTTTCTTCCATTGCCTGTGCTTTTGCTGTCATATCTAAGAAATCATTGCCAAATCCAATATCATAAATCTCTTGCCCTGTGTTTTCTTCTAAGCATATTGTAGTTTTAATTCTTGCATTAGGTTTTTGATCCTTTTTGAGTTAGTTTTTGTATATGATTTTAGACGAGGGCCTAATTTCCTTCTTTTACAAGTGGGTATTAAGTTTTCCCAGCACTATTTGTTGATCATTTTCCCCATTGAACAAGTTTGGCATCCTTATTGAAAATCATTTGACCAGGTATGTGAGAGTTTATTTCTGGAATGTCTATTCTGTTGGTCTAGATGTCTGTTTTTAATCTAGTATAACTCAATTTTGATTTCTGTGGCTTTTCAGTAAGTTTTGAAATCATGAAATGTGAGTCTTCCAGTTCTCTTCTTTTCAAGATTGTTTTGGGTTTTCAAGGTCACTTCAAACTTCATATAAATTTTAGTATAAATTTTTCTGTTCATGAAAAAAATGTTATGGGGATTTTTATAGGGGTTGCATTGAATCTGTAGAATGCTTTGGGCATTTTAACAATATTAAGTCTTTTAATCCATGAACATAGGACATCTTTCCATTTATTTATGTCTTCTTTAATTTCTTGCAACAGTAGTAGTTTTCCTTATAGAACTTTTAAAAAGTAGTGTTATTTTGAAGCAATAATCTTAATAATGAATTTTTTTCTTTTTGGTTCAGTCCTTAGCACATTGGGCTTCCCTGATAGCTCAGTTGGTAAAAATCCACCTGCTATGTAGGAGACCCCAGGTTGATTCCTGGGTCAGGAAGATCCGCTGGAGAAGGGGTAGGCTCCCCACTCCTGTATTCTTGGGCTTCTCTTGTGGCTCAGCTGGTAAAGAGTCTGCCTGCAATGCGGGAGACCTGGGTTCAATCCCTGGGTTGGGAAGATCTCCTGGAGAAGGGGAAGATTATCCATTCTAGTAGTCTGACCTGGAGAATTCCATGGATGGGTGGCAAAGAGTTGGACATGACTAAGTGACTTTCACTTTCACTTTAGCACATCACCAAGCATAACACAATGTTGCATTGTGCATTGATCCATCTATTATGATGGCTTATTTTATTGGCAGACAGAGAACTCTTTGAGCTTCCCAGGTGGCACTAGTGGTAAAGAACCCTCCTGCCAATTCAGGAGACAGAGGACATACACACTGGTTACATCCCTGGGTCAGGAAGATCCCCTAGAGAAGGGAATGGCATTCAACTCCAGTATTCTTGCCTGGAGAATCCTATGGGCAGAGCAACCTGGCAGGCTACATACAGTCCATGGCGTCACAAAGAGAAGGACATGACTGACACATGAGTGAGCACACACACACAAACATACACATAGAGAAATGCTTGTTGGTTTTACCTGTGGCCTAAACATTCATTAGAACAGTTAAATGACATTTACTGCAGTACAGCTAGAAAATAGTGTCAGTCGACCAGTCCATTACTAAAATAATTTAGTTTTTGAATTACTTCTCACTAAGCTCAGCATTGCCTTCTCCAGAATTCACAAGTTCAATGAAAAGCAAAATAGTTTAATATCCTTTGCCTTGTTTATGGGTCTCATTTTCTTGCTTAATGAACCTGTTATTTCAGACATTGTTTTCCTTTACCTTTTAATCAGCTTAAATGTATCAAAATACCCATAATAAGACAAGTCCAATTACAAGTAAAGCATGAAAATCTATGGGTAACAATATTTCTTTCTTTCCCTTTTCAATGTGTAAAAAGATGATGTGAATATTATGTCACAGAGCTTTCCTGTCTGCTCAGCCTTCTGGGGAAAAAATAACCACACGCCATTAAACCAGTCCTCATTGTGCCAGGTATCTTATGCAAAAGAAGACCTTAACATCCCAGAGATCCATTTGCTCAGTCCCCTAGCCCCCTCTTGTCCCCCTCTCTCCCCACCTTCCAAGCCCTCAGCATAGCCCTGTTAAAGTAATGGGGAAGTTTGTGCCCCTTCATACCTGTTCTCCCCTTGACTGCCCCGCGCTCCAGTTAAGGCCTACACATCCAAGACCCAGCTTATGTGTCGCCTCTGCTTGGACAGATGCCCTGGGATCTCTGACTCCCATCTCTGCCAGGTCTCACCCCACTATATTATAATTTGTGAATCACATGATAGTCGCTCCTGCGGGTAGGTGAATGAACTCCTTGAAGGCAGGAACCATCCCTCACGTGCCTTGTAGCATCAGCATGGGATCTAACATAAAATAGACAACAAACGCATGTGCAATGGCTACGTGGCTAGGAGGAGCATTGCATTCAAACATCCCACTTCTTTTTCTGGAAAAAAAAAAAAACCATCCGAAGAAGAAAGCACAGAGTGTAGGAAGCCTTTGTTCTGCTTTCAGAGTTGGGAAAGCTTGAATAATTCTTTCTTATCAGCTCTGGGAATGAGTTTGATTTTTATCCTGGATGAGCTGTAAAGTGTGTTAATGAGCATTAGAAGCAAATATCTCCCAACCAGAGTTTTAACAAGGAGTTTATAGCTCTAGGACCTGTAGGTTATTGTGTATCTTTGTCTTTGTTTGTGAAAGACCAATTAAACAGTGCTTTGGAAGAGTTGTTTTAGAATGTTTTTTTTTAAAAAATCCTTTTTTTTTTTTTTCGTTTTTAACTCTGTCTTGAGATAGGATTCAGCTGATGTCTCTTCTCAGAGGAGATAGCTTTGAAGTCAGGGAATTCCCCAGCTGAATGACCTGGGCAGAAACATGCTCAGGCTGATCATGATATGAATTTGAAGGGAACAATTAAGGACTTGTTTCCATTTTGATTCTAATAGGAAGCCTTTTTACTTGTGTGCCTTTCAACCTGTCTACATTCCTTCTGAAACTTCAATGGAACCTCATGTCAGAGCTGTTAAAAGGACTTTGGAAAAGGAATGTGTGAAATCATAAATGCTTCAGAAGTAAGAAAGTGTTTCCCAGTCCATTATATTTTTAACCCCTTGTTTCTGCCTAACAGACTCTGTGAAAGGTCAGTAAGAATGTTTTAACAGTATATGCTTTAGACTTCCAGGAGGACATAGTGTTTCTCTTCTACATATCCACTGTTATTAAGTGACAGGCGTGGTGTTTTTTGAGTTGATATTTTGAGTAAAAAACAAAAACCCATCATTGGAATTGTGCTTGCTAAGTCGCCTAAGTTGTGTCTGTTTCTGAACCACTAGGCTTTCCTAGTGGCTCAGAAATCATTAAACATAAGCTAAATTGGAACCAAAATTTCAAAACCTTAAGTTAAAGAGAATATACCTGAATGTAATTTGGGATGACTTTCTCAACTAGACTGATGAATAATATAATACCATCTGCATAGTGGCTTGTGATTTTCAAGGAAAATTTCCATACAGCTTTCTCATTTTTCATCATAATGATTCTGTGACATAGGTAATAAGATCCTTTAATTCTGTGTAAGAGAGACTGAAGGCTGAGAAGGTTCCATGACTTAAGGACCTGTCTAAAGCTATAAGTGAACTGCGCTGTGAACTGAGGTCTACAATCACAAACCTCTGTTTCATCTACTTGACAGGACTCGATGTTTCTGTTCAGATTTTCAGTTATTCATTTCTTTATGAAAAGTTTTTCTAGTGCAATTTACAAGACGATTTTCGAAGGTGCACAAACTAATACTCCTGAAAATATTTTCAGGTCTCCCATTACACTAGTATAGCAATGTGTCATTTAACTATCTTTTCCCCTGAGAAATTAATTTTTTAAATTGTATTAAAAAAGCTAAAGTTACCTGTCCCTGAAGGATATTTCCTTCAAGTACTCCTTGGCATTTTTGAATCTGTGGTTCGTTTCACCTTTTATGACCCTAGAAATTAAACGATTCTTGGCTGTACATCAGAAGATTATCATGTAGTTATTATTTATTTTTATAGCTCAGGTGAGTCTGGTACTAACTCATTGCAGTGCATGTCCCATTGGCCAAATGAATACAATCTGGAAATATGACATGAATTTTTAATGATAATAAGGCAGTAATTCTGTATTCTTCATAGGTGTAGCAGAGGCTACTTAAGGGAGGTTTAATGTCATTTCAGAAATACTGTGGATGCCCTTACTGAAATCCTTACTGAAATAGTCACATTTATCTGATCTTTTCCTGAAGTTAGGTATAAACAGTCAAACTTTGGAAGAGGATTTACTCAGCATTAACTTGATATATCATTTTTCCTAGCTATACCTATTATCATTCAGTTAAAATAAGCAGCATACATTTTCTCCTATTTTTAGACTGATAGGCATTCTGAAGTCTTGATAGAAATACAAATGTACATCATTAAATGCTTTACCTATGACTTTAGGCTCAAGTATCATTATTTGAAAGTATTTAGAATGAGTAACTAAAAGCCATAGAAAATGTTCAAATCTCATTTTAGAGAATAATTACAGTTATCCATCACCAAACTGCTGGCAAGTAATGGCTTTGTCTCATTGGATTTTTATCCCTTTTTATGGTGCTGGCCCTTCCTTAGGTGTGAGGTCTATAAGCCATTCAGTGGATTTGAAAGGCTGGGAGGACTGGATGCCTGGAATCTCCCAGTCCTGTGATTTCAAGAACCAGTATAATAAAGCATTGGTACAATATGGAGAATTAGCCTAAATATTTGGAATTTGTGCATGCCAGGCTGTGCGTGCATGCATCTGTGTGCTCAGTTGTGTCCAGCTTTGTGCAACCCTCTGTCCATGGGATTCTCCAGGCAAGAATACTGGAGTGGGTTTGCCATTTCCTACTCCAGGGGCTCTTCCTGACCCAGGGATCAAAACTGCAGCTCCTGCACCTCCTGCATTGGCAGGCAGATTCTTTACCACTGAGCAATCTGGTAAGGCCAAAACAACACCCATTTGATTATATCTCAGGATTTTGTGGGCCAGAACTTGGGCAGAGTTTGGCTGGGCAGTTCTCTGTGTGGCCTCTATGGTGTTCTTCAATGAGTGGCTCTGCTGGAGAGTCAAAGATGGCTTCATTCAAGTGAGAAGGCCATGGGTTCAGGACCTTTTCACATGCTTTCTTGAACAGGGTAGTTGGAGGTCTTATGTGGTAGTTTGGGGTTACAAAAGTAGGTAACCCAAGAGACAGGAACAAGAAACTTTGTGTCATAAGAGCCAAGCTCCCAAATTTGCACAGTATAGCTTCTACCATATTCTATTGCTCTGTGTAGTTACAGAGCATCCCCAGTTTTAAGAGAAGATGGGGGCACTTTCTATGGAAGGACTGTTGTCCAACTTCTGGCCACAGATTATTTGTGAAACAAAGAAGCCTTTTTATCTAGTTGAAAGAGTTTATTAAACACAACATATGATTCATAGAGGCCTTCTTTCCTTGCAGAGAGGGGCTAAGATGGATAACCCTTAAGGTTATTAGAAGCCCTATTAGACTTGCTGTCAGATTTTTTGAATTAAGAACAAAGAAACACCCATGAACTTATTTACCCCATGGCAAGTTTTGCAGGCTGAAGCCTGGATTTAGCCTTTGTCCTGAGCCCATTTCTGGCTTTGTGAAGTCTACTGCTGGACCAGACTGGTATGAGAAACAGTTTTATTTTCATATCCAGGCAACCCTCAGTTCAGTTCAGTCACTCAGTCATGTCAGACTCTGCGACAAAAACCAGGCAGCCCTGGTTTCATTATATTTCCTGTAAATCCTGCTTACAAACTCAACAATTCCTCCTTTAGTTCCTCTATCTTCTCTTCTTTTACCCTCAGTAGCTAGAAGCCAGCTGGCTCTTTCTCTGTTCTGCCTGTTAATCTTCCCTGCCAGGCTCACAAATTCATCCAATTTCTTTTGTGTTTTCTTCATTATCACACCAGACACTAATGCCAACCTTTCTGCCAATACAGTAAAAGTATCCCATGTTCTCCAGTCTCCGAGAGCATATTTTCATTGTCCTTCAAGGCTTCACTAGTAGTCTTTTCAAGGCTCTTGCAGCTTTCACTAACACCATCTTTCAAAGTCTTTCTTTCCACTAACATTCTCCTTGAAGCACTTCTAGCTTCTTTCCACTGCCTGATTCCAAAGCCATTGAACATGTCATAGATTTTATACAATAAAGTCACACTTCCAGGTTATGAATTATATTTCAACTTTCAATTATTGTTTTAAAAATTCACCCTAAAACAAGTGGTTTAAAACAACAACCATTTTATTATTCTCCATGGTCCAGAATATCCCCTGGAGAAGGAAATGGCTACCCACTTCAATATTCTTGCCTGGAGAATTCCATGGACTGAGAAAGCTGGCAGACTACAGCCCATGAGGTCACAAAGAGTCTGATACCTGAGTGACAAACACAACAACAGCATGGTTTTCATAGATCAGAAATATAGGCAGAGCTTGGCTGAGCGATTCTTCTGCTCTGTGTGGTGTCATCTAGGGTCATTTGGAAGGGTGTAGCATGATCTAAGAATAGGGGTGAACAATCTTTTTTGTGAAAGGCCAGATAGTAAATATTTTAGGCTTTGTGGGACACATTTTATATTAGTTTCTCAACCCTTCTGCTGAAATGTAAAAGTAGCTACAAATATTATGAAAATAAATGACCATGGTTATGTTCTAACATTTAATTTACAAAATCATGCATCTGTGCTGTGGGTCATAGTTTGGCAGCACCTGACCTGTAATATCTAAGAAGGCTTCCTACACATGCCTTTTATTTTCATGAAGATGGCTCAAAGGCAGGGCTCAGCAGGACATCTCCCATCATTTAGATAGTTATAGGCCTTTCTCTGTGGTTTCCCCAGCAAGGTAGTCCCACTTCTCACATGGAAGCTCAGCACCAAGAGTGAGTGTTTCCAGAGACAGGAAGGGGGAGCTGCTAGGCTTGTGAGGTTTAGATTCAGGAAATGAGCACCACGTATGTCATCACTTCTGCCATTTTCACTGGTCAGTGCAATTGCATAGACCTTCCCTTCCAGGGGAGGGAAAGGGACACAACCCTTAAGGACAGTCTTAATGGAAAGAGTGTCAGACTTGTAGCCAGGTTTTTAAAATTAAATTATAGTTGATGTATAATATTGTATTAGTTTCAGGTGTATGGCAAAGTGATTTGAATATTTTATATCTATCAGTTCAGTTCAGTCGCTCAGTCGTGTCCGACTCTTTGCGGCCCCATGAATCGCGGCATGCCAGGCCTCTCTGTCCATCACCAACTCCCAGAGTTTACTCAAACTCATGCCCATTGAGTCGGTGATGCCATCCAGCCATCTCATCCTCTGTCGTCCCTTTCTCCTCCTGCCCCTAATCCCTCCCAGCATCAGGGTCTTTTCCAATGAATCAACTCTTTGCATGAGGTGGCCAAAGTATTGGAGTTTCAGCTTCAGCATCAGTCCTTCCAATGAACACCCAGGACTCATCTCCTTTAGGATGGACTGGTTGGATCTCCTTGCAATCCAAGGGACTCTCAAGAGTCTTCTCCAACACCACAATTCAAAAGCATCAATTTTTCAGTGCTCAACTTTCCTCACAGTCCAAGTCTCACATCCATACATGACCACTGGAAAAACCATAGTCTTGACCAGATGGACCTTTGTTGGCAAAGTAATGTCTCTGCTTTTTAATATGCTATCTAGGTTGGTCATCACTTTCCTTCCAAGGAGTAAGTGTCTTTTAATTTCATGGCTGCAATCACCATCTGCAGTGATTTTGGAGCCAAAAAAAATAAAGTCAGCCATAGATGTTTCCCCATCTATTTGCCATGAAGTGATGGGACCAGATGCCATGATCTTAGCTTTCTGAATGTATATATATATATATATATATATATATATATATAGTATGTATATATAATTTTCAGATTCTTTTCCAGTACAGATTATTAGAAGATATGGAATATACTGCTATACAGTAAATCCTTGTTGTTTATCTAGTTTATATATGGTAGTGTGTGTCTGTTAATCCCAAACTCCTAATTTATCTTGCTCTTCCCCTTTTCCCATTGGTAACCACAAGTTTCTTTTCTATATCTGTGAGTCTATTTCTGGTTTATAATATATATATATAACATATATATATATTATATGTATATGTAACATATACATATAAAATGTCTTAACTATTGTAAATTAGTACTGCTATGAATACTACAGTGCATGTATCTTTTAGAATTTGAGTTTTTGTCTTTTCTGGATTTATTCTCAGGAGCAGAAATGCTGGATCATGTGGTAGCTCTATTTTTAGTTTTTTAAGGAACTTCCATACTGGCTCTACCAATTTACATTCTCTTGTGGCTGTCTTTAATCCAACACAATGCATGACCTTAATTCAGTTCACAGATGAATAAGACATTTTCCGCCCCTCAAGGCACTTACATAAGAGTTGGAAACAGATATGTAGTTAATTCATTGTCCACTGAATGAATTTCACAATTAATCCATTATCTGCTGAATTAATTTCACAACTGCAGTTTGATTTCATAAAGTGAAAAGCAACAGTCTAGAAAAGGCAGAAGACAGTCTTGTGGGTCATAGTTGCACAATAACTTACTGTTAAAACTTATTTTTTACAGATCTGGGAATTGATTTAATAGGGGAATATGAAAGAACATTTCACAGCAATTCTTTGCCCAATGGCTTCTCTGACAAAACATTGACCCAGTATCTTTTGATATATGTTATTTGGTTCTCTGCCAATGATGGCTGTTAAAATTGAGCTATTCTAATATGACATTAGTTTGAAGGAGCCATAAATTCTTGCTAGCTTTGGTAGGTTGTGAATATACCATTGTGTCCTTGTGGAAGTCATTACATTTTATGATAAGAAAACTTTATAATTTTTTTCTAAATTATGAAGAAGTTATATACTCATGCTGAGGATTTGAAATGGGAAAAATATGGGGAAAACAAGGGTTTACTGAGTGCTTGAAATGCAACAGCAAACAGAACAACACAACTCTGCCATCACAGAACTTATATTCTGCAAGGACAGAAGAAAACAAGTCAACAGACAAAACAGTTATAAGTTGGGACGGATGCCATGAAAGGAACAAACATGAGCTGAAATTGAGAATATTGGGATCAGCCCTTGACAAAGAGTGCCAGGGAGGGCCTTTCTGAGCAGGTGGCAATTGAGAGAGTAAAGGATGAGAAGATATGCCTGTGATTAGACCAGTGGGAAGAACATTCCAGAGAGTGAGTAGAGGCTTCAGCATCAGGATGTGGTTTTTGTGTTTGGGGAGTCAAAACTCCAGATTGAGTGAAGCCTAGAGAGTTAGGCTTGGGAGATGTAAGAGTTGAGATGGAGAGGGAGGTGGACAAGAACCCATCCGCAGGTCCTAGGGCCACAGTAGGGAGTGTGGAGTTTTTATCCCCTCAGCTCAATAGGAAGCTATTTAGATATTTCTGCAGGAAAAGGCAATGTCCAGTTTATGTTTTAAGAAGTCCTGTTTGACTGCTTTGTACAGATTGACCTCGAGAGGAACGAAATTGGACATGAGAACACTGACCTTATTCCTTTTGAACTATTTTCCCTCTGTTCCTGGTGAATTTAAGGTTCTTGCCTCCTGGTGAAAGAATTTGGAGACAAGCAGGGAGGCATGCTCAGTTGTGTCCAACTTTTTGAGACTTCATGGGCTGTACCCTGCCAGGCTCCTCTTTACTGTCTGAGTCAAGTAAAGGGAGAATTTATTTAAGAAAAATGTGCTCTCAGAGAGGGCTTCCCTGGTAGCTCAGACAGTAGAGAATCTGCCTGAAATGTGGGAGACCCGGGTTGTTTCATCCTTGGGTTGGGAAGATTTCCTGGAGAAGGGAATGGCTACCCACTCCAGTAATCTTGCTTGGAGAATTCCACAGTCAGAGGAGTCTGGTGGTCTACAGTTCATGGGGTCACAAAGAGTCAGACACAACTGAGTGACTAACACTTTCATGTTCTCTAAGAAAACTAACCATGAGTGATAATCAGGAGAGCCAAAGACCTTTAGAGAAGTGAATGAGTGGTTGATAGCACTCAGTTCTGAAGAACCAGCGCAAACATCTGTCACAGACAGACAGAGTTACATGTGATGCTTTACAATACAAACTCGAAGTTGGTTCTGGAGAGCATAGTGGTGGAGGATTTTAATATGAAGATTTCTGCTGTAAATTCAGCTCACTGGAAGCAGAGCACTTGGCTTGTCTATGTTCTCCATAACTCAAAAGGAGCTTTTGTTGAATTAATTCTATCCAAAGAGGAAAGGGTTTCCCTGATAGCTCAGTTAGTAAAGAATCCACCTGCAATGCAGGAGACCCTGATTCGATTCCTGGGTCAGGAAGACCCACTGGAGAAGGGATAGGCTACCCACTCCAGTATTCTTGGGCTTCCCTTGTAGCTCAGTGGGTAAAGAATCTGCCTGCAATGTGGGAGACCTGGGTTCCATACCTTGGTTGGGAAGATTCCCTGGAGAAGGGAATAGCTACCCTTCCAGTATTCAGGCCTGGAGAATTCCATGGACTGTATAGGTCATGGGGTCACAAAGAGTTCGACATGACTGAGCGACTTTCACTTTCCCTTTCTTTTTTTTTTTTATTCATTTATGTTTATTGGTTGGAGGCTAATTACTTTACAATATTGTAGTGGTTTTTGCCCTACATTGACATGAATCAGCCATGGATTTACATGTAAATCCACTTTCCCTTTCAAAGAGGAAACCATACTGGTGCTTTAAATCTTGTGGAAACCTCAGGAGCCCATGATGCTATTAACTTAGAAGTCACAGTGAAAAGAAAAAGAAGTGTTGGGCATCTCCAGACCTGAATCCTACTTTTTCTAAAAAAGATATTAGAAAAAGTTTAGAAAAGAGGGTTCATTTCCATGTTCAAAGATTCTAAAGAGAGAGATTTTCTGGAAATGATAAGAGACTTTCAAAATCCAAATCCTGAATGCAGAATTATAAGTGACCCTAGGGGATTTCAAAGAGTAAGAATTTCTGTGGGAATATAACTGGATCCCTTTTAAGTCAATCTTTTGAAAGGAGATGCACATAAAAAAATCAAAGGAAAGGTGCATAACTGATTACAGATTCTGAAAAAAAGAGAAATAAATGTATAAATATAATGCCAGATAACATAAAGCCTACAGTGGTGGGGTGTTTTGAAAAATGTTCAGAAACTTAACTAGTTTTGCAAAGCTGGTTGGAATAAGAATAATAAGAAGGATATTATAGGTCCATTTCTGGGTAGGTAAATATGAGGCTAGAGAATGAAAATGAGAAATCAAGAACCACTTATGCTTCATTTCTTCCATAATTGTCCAAGAGAATGAACTTTACATTGGACCAAAGAGACTCTTCCTCGTATACTTAGGGGATCAGATGGTGAGAAAGCATTTGGTTGTTTAAGTCAAACCTCAAACAGAAGAATTGTTAGGTCTTAAAATGAGTTTGAATGATTTTAGATTCACTGTCAGTGTTTTTTTTTTTTTAAATACATTGTTGTCTAAAAACATACTAGGTTACCAGCAATAAGCAATCTTGATCCTAATTTCCAAAATTGAGAAAGGATAAATTGAAGCAACTCTAGGTTAGTATACTGTTGATCTTCCCTAATATTAGGAAGCATAAGATGACTACTTTTAAAAAAATGTTGTAATAACTAGGGCATCATATGGGTTCACTAAGATCAAGTCATCCAACTTAAACTATTTTCTGTCTTTTGTAAGGCTGCTATTTCCAGAAAGTACACTTACCATATTTGAAGATGACACAGTCTTTTAGGCATTGCAGATAAATTTAGTGACATTACTAAAAAAAAAAAAAAAAAATTTAGTGACATTACTAAAATTGAAAAATATTTCTGTTGGCTTGCATGATGGAAAGAAACAGACAAGATAATGTATATGTAAATCAAGCACCCAAGCACCAAGGAGGGAATATGTATTTAACAACATTAATGTCAGAGGTTTCAGTTGCTCACAGTTTGTGTGGGAACCAACTGTGTGTCTCTGGCTTCTAAAAATAGGTAACACAGTCTTCTATTGCTCTACAGGTTTGCTGAGATTAGCAAAGTTTTCCACTGAGCAGTTCTTATCTGGTGGAGCCAGCTTTTAAGACAAACCCTAATAAACTAGAATTTCCTCACCCGAGGATACCGAAAACCATGTTGTATGATGAACTTTTGAAGTAGTTGGAGATACTACTCTGGAAATGATAGACATGATGATTGTATCACATTGTTTTTTCTTTTTTCCACTTAATACTATGTATTTAAGATTCCTCCATGTGTTTTCATGGCTTGATAGTTCATTTCCTTTTAGCACTGAATATGGCATTATATTTTAATCATGGTAAAATATAAAAATATATTGCCTTTGAGAGTAGTAAGCTTTTTCATCACTGAAGGTGATTGGTTGGAGGCAGGGTACAAAGAGTTATAAGGACAGAGAGATTTAGAGACAGATAAAAAATGTTTTTGAGAACTATCATAGAGCTGGAGAGACTGGAGGTAGAACCCTAACTCAGTCACTCACAATTTTGTCACTTTGTAGAACCCTGACTAGCTGTGTCACTTTGAGCAAATTATGAGTTCTCTGTCCTCAGGTATCTGATTTATAGAATATAAATCACGGTTCCTTGGCTAACAAACACATGAAAAGATGCTCAACATCACTCATTATCAGAGAAATGCAAATCAAAACCACAATGAGGTACCATTACACGCCAGTCAGGATGGCTGCTATCCAAAAGTCTACAAGCAATAAATGCTGGAGAGGGTGTGGAGAAAAGGGAACCCTCTTACACTGTTGGTGGGAATGCAAACTAGTACAGCCGCTATGGAGAACAGTGTGGAGATTTCTTAAAAAACTGGAAATAGAACTGCCATATGACCCAGCAATCCCACTCCTGGGCATACACACCGAGGAAACTAGATCTGAAAGAGACATGTGCACCCCAATGTTCATCGCAGCACTGTTTATAATAGCCAGGACATGGAAGCAACCTAGATGCCCAGCAGCAGACGAATGGATAAGGAAGCTGTGGTACATATACACCATGGAATATTACTCATCCATTAAAAAGAATTCATTTGAATCAGTTCTAATGAGATGGATGAAACTGGAGCCCATTATACAGAGTGAAGTAAGCCAGAAAGATAAAGACCAATACAGTATACTAATGCATATATATGGAATTTAAAAAGATGGTAACGATAACCCTATATGCAAAACAGAAAAAGAGACACAGATGTACAGAACAGACTTTTAGACTCTGTGGGAGAAGGCGAGGGTGGGATGTTCAGAGAGAACAGCATTGAAACAAATATACTATCAAGGGTGAAACAGATCACTAGCATGAGACGGGTGCTCAGAGCTGGTACACTGGGAAGACCCAGAGGGATGGGATGGAGAGGGAGGTGGGAGGGGGGATTGGGATGGGGAACACATGTAAATCCATGGCTGATTCATGTCAATGTATGGCAAAACCCACTACAATATTGTAAGGTAATGAGCCTCCAATGAATAAAAATAAATGAAAAAAAAAAGAGTATAAATCATGGTTCTTAATTTGAAGTGATGTTAGAACAACCGAGTAACATGAAAAATATGAAATTGCCTGGAACAGTTTCTGTGGTTTACCAAGTGCCCATTACGTGTTAATTTCTGTTGAAAAGTACCTTTCAGCCCTTTAGAATTTATGATTCTAGGAAGTACCCTCACCTGAAAGTAATTTATTTTGTAATAAATTTATATAAAGTGACTTGTGTGAAGATATATTTATTTTGAGATACTGTGCAGGAGTCCTGGGCAACCACGGAAGAAACGGAGTTGCAGAAGTCACGTTCCAGGCTGGAGACAGAGAACTTCCTCCTGGGCTGGGTTAGTGAGAGTCATGGATGAATCTATAGGATGAAGCTGCTTGGTTGCTCAGAGACCAGGTGTGAAGGCTGGCAACACTTACCAGGCCAGGAGATGGAGTGAAACCAAAGATGCAAGGAAGAGTGGGAGGGAGAACATATTGGAAACAAAGAATTATGCCACTTGAATAAGTCAGACTTCTAACAGAGCAGGGGGTTTTTAGAGAAGTCAGGTAAAGGTGGGGCCATAGGCACTGAGATGCTTTTATTTCACCCCTCATGCTGCTGAGCTTCACCTCCTGTTTGTCACCTGCCTGGCTGGCTAGTGAGCATCCATTCTTCTCTCACTGCTCTCCTCCAGGTCTCCTCTAAGGCTTTTCCAGCAATGCTTGGTAGAAATGACAGCTTCTTTCTGTGTCCTGTACACATTCCTCCCATATCACATGGACCATTTTATTCACTCACACTGATTCCAACCTATTAAACTTCATGTGCTTTGTAGGGAGAGGCAGTGTCTCCTCTGCCTCCCTGGGAATTAATGGAGTAAATGGTTGAAATACAAAGATGAGCAGAAAAGGAGGCTGAAAGATGGGCGAGTCAGTCAGACTCTCTGGAGGAGTCTTTGAGGGGACAGAATTAGCTGAGCATCATCCTCTTAAAAGGCCTCATTTCTCCCAGCATTAAAGATAATTGCCATTTGATCTAGATCTTGAATAAGCAGATAGAAGACTTTCATGCTAGCTAAGTCACTTCAATTGTTTCTGACTGTTGATGACCCTATGGACTGTAGCCCGCCAGGCTCCTCTGTCCATGGGATTCTCTAAACAAGAATTCTGGAGTGCGTTGCCATGCCCTCCTCCAGGGGAAGATCCTTGCTTTTTATTTAGTGAGATGACTTCGGATCTCACACCCTCTGAATTTCAACTGAATGTCCAGCCACCACCAGGACATAGCTTGTCATGTCCCTGCCTTTCTCACTTCCACACTGGAGATTCCTTGGGGCCAGCGATTCCTTGGGTCCACGAAGGCACCGTTCATCTCTGTAATTCTTCCACTACATTCCTTCCTAGCTAATGGCTCCCATAACATAGGCACCCCATTAGTAATTATGGAGTGAATGAATTAATGATAAAAGTCTCAGATATTCAGGCTTTACCAACACCCACTGCATAATAATAACTGTATTCCAGCTTCAGGAACCCAGACTTACCCTTAGTACAGACAGGCAGATTGATGACTCGGAGGTCTGTACCAATAGGAGGAATGAGTCCATCTGCCTTCTTATTACTTGATCAGCAGTTGAATCAGATCAACAGCCTAATCCCCAGATGTAGTGTAGTCTGTGCCTTTCAGATTAAAGTCTCCAAAGCCTCAGTGTGTGGTCCAGCCCCAGGTAGGCCTGTGACATCAGTATAAGAATTCCTGACAAGGGTTAATTATGCCTCAGGTGAACCTTTGCCTGCTTTACAAAAGTTAAAAAAAAAATTTCGACCATTAGACAGGGTTAGTTTAAGTCTAGTTTAATTGTTTCTGTGTGGACTCTTAGGAAGAAATATTAACCCAGGGATTTTAATGCAATTAGAATTTAAATTCTACTTTCTGCAAAGAAATGAGTTTTCATTAACACTACTGATCTGTAATGGTTTCAGAAATCCCCAGGATGCCAAAGCATGTATTTGATTCAAAGCCTGGATTCTTCTCAGTGTGAATTTCTTCATTCCAGTACGAATATATTCATTCATTCAGCCATTATTCAAAAATTTTTTAATGTATGAATGGTAAATTATCTGTTTTCTAAGGACACTGAGGCTGTAAGAGATAGTTGCTGTTGCTGTTTAGTCATTAAGTTGTGTCCGACTCTTTGCCACTCCATGGAATGTAGCCCGCCAGGCTCCTCTGTCCATGAGATTCTCCAGGAAAGAATACTGGAGTGGTTGCCATGCCCTCCTCCAGGGGATCCCTAGGACTTGATCCTTCATTTCCTGATCAGAGAATTGTAAACTCCTCTATTTTACTGGACACTGAGGACGACAAGGAGATCAAACCAGTCAAACCTGAAGGAAATCAACCCTGAATATTCATTGGAAGGACTGATGCTGAAGCTGAAACTCCAGTACTTTGGCCACTTGATGCAAAGCACCAACTCATTGGAAAAGATCCTGATGCTGGGAAAAATTGAGGGTAGGGGGAGAAGGTGGGTGACAGAGGATGAGATGGTTAATAGCATCACTGACTCAATGGACACGAATTTGAGTGAACTGCAGGAGATAGTGAAGGACAAGGAAGCCTGGTGTGCTGCAGTCCACAGGTTGCAAAGAGTTGGACACAACTTAGTAACTAAACAGCAATACTCATATTTTGTTAATTTTTATATCATAACATCTATTTCAGTTCCTGGCACATAGTAGGAACTCTGTAAACACTTATTAATGTGCGGACAGATTTCCTAATCTTGTAGAGAAATTTTTCTCAAACATGAATGAATACTTATCAAATGTGGAGAATAACATTATCTTGTGGCTAACATCATTGATATTGAAACAGCCATAGTTGCAAACTTTAGATAAAAAATAGACCAGCTGGTTTAAGATGTCAGAGGTTATCATGTTGATAGACATTTTCAGCTGCTGGAAGAACCTTCAAAACTAAAGCTGTGTTTGAATGGTGTTAGAGAGGAAGTGAGTGCGCATGAGGTGTCTGAGAAAAGACTGATCACAGCTCAATCTGAGATGTTTACGAGCTGAAGTTTTAACCGATTAGATCAGATTGTGTTTTGAAAAGTAAATGGAAAGCATACAGGTCTCTGATTTTTGTTTATTTATTTATTTATTTTTAAGAAAAGTGGGCGCAAAACTCTGTTAGATGTGGCATTCTTTGGAAAAACAACTTTAAAATTATTAAATAATAAAAACATAAAGCAGAAGCATTGTTATTGCCAAAGCTGCTTCTATTTTTATTATTAATCATATGTACTTGATGAGCTGGAAAGAGAACCGAAGATTACTTAGCCCAAGCTGTTTTTATTCTAGACACGTGAAGGAATGTTTAGAATTTCAAGGACAGTGAAGGGTCTGAGATTTCACCCTACTCACAGACTAGCCAGTTGGCTTGTCACAGGGACATGGATGCTGGCAGGAGATTCCAGACTCCTGAGTCAGAGGTGGAAGACAGGTTGCTACTGAAGTGATTGTAGCCAGTGTGTTAGCATCTGTGCACTCGAATCCTAAGCCTCTGGTCCCACAGGGGAACAGTGCCAAATCTACCCCCACACAGGGGGCTGCGTTCAAGGACAGGAGCCCAGAGCTTAGGTACTGAATCTTTCGAAGTGGTCCCAAAGCATGTTTGCCCTTCCCTCTGTAAGGAGACTGATCTTTATTACGTGGGGAATAAACATGCTTGTCCTTTTCCCTGGAGGGAAATACTCTCTCCATCTTCCAAGGCTATTTGCTACCCAGATATCTTTGTAAACATAGTCCAGAGAAAGGGTAGTCAGCATCCCGCCATCAAGATCTGCAGAAATTCAACAGCTCCGTGGAGATTTGTTTCCCAGAAGTGATGTCTCACCCATAGGCAACCATAAAGCTGTTTTCGAGCCTAGAGTTTTTTTTCACACCACCGTAGTATTTCCCTGTAAACACCCCAAGTCACAGCACATAGAGCTTTTCATTTTCTAGAAACCTTGTTTCTCCCAATTTGAGACGCAACCTTTGAAATCTTTGTGATGCAATTTAGAGTCTGTACCATATGTCACTCCTAACTGCACATTACTTTACTGCCTCTCTTGCTTCCAAGGTCAGCGTTGGTTTCACAATTTCAGCTTTGATAGGATCTAGTCAGGCACCTCTTGAGTCAACGAAACAGTGGTAGTAGTGAAGAGTGGATGGGATCCAGACATCAAAGAAGCCTGAATAAAGGCAACTCAGCATAAAACATGACTCTACCACTTTTTCAGTAAGAGGAACTAATATTTTTAGCCTATCTAAATGTCTAACTCTTAGAGATGTAGGTGAAAATCTATGGCTTATTTATAACTCTTAATTTATAATTTTAATTATTCATATATACTTAAAGCCACATTTGCAATTATGTGGCATATTAGTAATGCTGCTTTTTCTCTCATTTTCTGAAACGATGTCATTCAGATTCTTCACTTGTATTTCAACATTAGAGCCACTTTGAAAGTGAAAAGTGAAAGTGTTAGTTTCTCAGCTGTATCTGACTCTTTATGACCCCAGAGACTAGCCACCAGGCTCCTTTGTCCATGGAATTATCCAGGCAAGAATACTGGAGTGGATAGCCGTTCCCTTCTCCAGGGGATCTCCCCAACCCAGGGATCAAACCCAGGTTTCTTGCATTGCATGCAGATTCTTTTGCTGTCTGAACCATGAGGGAAGCCCATTTGGGCCACCAGGGAGCCACTTTGGGGTCATCTAATACAGTATTTTATGACTATCATTTCTACATTCATGTACATTTTTAAAAATTCAATAGATTTGTTTCTGTGTATGATGTTACCATTATATATTTTATCTCATGCCATAAATATATTAGGAAAGTTCCTTATACATCTATGTTGTAGCTATGTGTGTAGTCTCTAAAATATAGCAATACCATATGACTTTTCAAAGTGGTATTTAAAAACTTTGAATACCATAACTGCCAAAGGTGTGGAGACATAAATCGAAGCATTAGTCCTAAGTCCAGGTTACATTTCTTGGCTTCCCCCTTTCTATCAATTTATTCAGCCAAGCACCAGAAACATCTCAACCAGAATCGGCTGAGAACATTTCAGGCTAATGCAGTTTCTTCAAAACACATACAGAGTCCCAAACCATCAGAGATTTAATATAGAAACATTTTCTCTTTACTGTGCGATGACTTAAGGGGTGGAGGGTAATTTCACCTTGTTATGCATGTAGTTTTAGCCTAGTTTAGTAGAGTAATTTGAAATTCTGATCTAGTTTTTCTCATCATTCAAATACACAAAACTGTGTATACTGCTTAAGTTTTGGAGTTGGTATGGGTGTGAAAGAAGTTTTTTTTTTTAAGTTTTATTTTGATGTGGACCATTTTTAAAGTCTTAATGATTCTTTACAATATTACTTCTGTTTTAAGTTTTGGTTTTTGGCTTTGAGGCATTTGGAATCTTAGCTCCCCGACCAGGGATCTAAGCTGTACTCCCTGCCTTGGAAGGCAAGGTCTTAACCACTGGGCCACCAGGGAAGTCCCGGAAAGAATTTATAAATTACAGTTTCCATGTGCACGAGTGTTTGTTCATGCTGTTCCTTCTCCTTTATTCTCCACCTAGATTTGTTGGCACTGTATCACCCCAGCACCAAAACTTCAAATTTGGAAAGTATCTTTAATATACCCCTTTGTCAAACTAATTACCAAGTCCTGCCGATTATTTTCTCTTAGATGGATCCTAGTCTTTATGTGTCTCTCTTCCCAACTACTGCTGCCTTCATTCCAACCTTGATCATCTTGTCTTGACAGCCTCCGTGATATCCTTGCAGCTTCTTTTTGCACAGCCATCAGAGCAATCTATCTTTCATGCACATCAAACCATGTCACTCCCAGGTTTAAAAATCTTTAAATGTCTCCCATTTGCCTGAAGTCATACTTCAAGTGCGTTTTGTGATACTAGGTTTTACAAAGAAGTATTCTCTTAGAAAAGAATTCGATAGTAAAAAGAAAATTAGAAATTCTATAGGGTATATTTAAAATTCTTGTTGCTGAAAAATTCTAATTTGCATATAAAAGGCTCTTAGAAGTCCTGGGATAAAGACATCTTGAAGTTTTTCCCAAATAGCAATATATATTTCCAAGTTATTTGGTAATAAAATTCTTTTGTTTGGCAAAACATCTGGTAAAGCTCTAAGAAAGGCAAGCCTGCAAAATAATGCCCAAACTCCTCAGTATGGACCAGGGCCCCCTTACTCCCTCTATCTTCACCTCTCCTCTCCTGGACATTGCTTCCAAGTTCCAGTAACTCTCAGCAGAGTTGATAAGAAAAAGAGAGGGATTTGATTTCCTCAGAAATTAAGGGAGAGTCTACATTCTTAAAATGCTAGTAAGTTAAATTATTTATTAGTTCTACTATATATTTAAAATTGTTCTTAGATAATAACATATGACCCAGTCTTTTTCTTTGACACATATAAATGTTATCAGGCTGTTTGTTCTTTGAAGATTGCATGGGTTTCTAATTTTGGTTGATATTTTAAGAGGAGACACTGGATTATATTACAGATTCATGAGGATTGTATGTGTGTTTAGTTGCTAAGTCCTGTCTGACTGTTGGCTACCCTTTGGCCTGTAGCCCATTAGGCTCCTCTGTCCATGGGATATCCCAGGCAAGCGTACTGGAGTGGGTTTCCATTTCCTTCTCCAGGGAATCATCCTGATCCAGGATTGAATCTGTGTCTCCTGTGTCGCAGGCAGATTCTTTACCTGCTGAGCGACTGGGGAAGCCACACTATGGGGATAACAGATAGAAAAGTCTATCTAACTCATCAAGCCCAAGTGTTGTTCATGTCTCAGGCACACACATGGAGGAAAGCCTGGAATTGTGTCACTGACAGTTTCACCAAGAAGTACAGAAGTTTATAAGATTGAGAGTTGAAGTTCATTAATGTTCTTTGACTTTTTTTTTTTAATGCTCAAAGAACCTGAAGATAGTTTGATAATGAGACTGTTCTTCATTTCCAGATTGAAATTAGACATGATTAGGAATGCTGAAGTACTGGGCAGGTCAATTGTGCACCATTATTAGAGCCATTTAATGCATTTTAATGGTGGTTGATAAGGTACAAAATGCTACGTAAGCCAAAAGAAGAAGTTTTATTCCATTATATGTAAGCATAGATATGGATGAGCCGACATTTGCATTTTTTATGCATTAGTTCAAAAAATTAAACATATTCTTTGAGATATGAATTGGTAGAATATGTAATTTCTGAGCAATGAGCATTGCTGAAGCCAGCATATCAAGCCCCTTAGACACGGATTATCCTTTAACAGTGAATTCAGGAAAAGATGTCTTCAGCATTTGCGGTCCTGAAGAATCATGCTCTGAGTTATAAAGTCAATTGCTTGTGTGACTAGCCTATTCACTTATTTTCTCAAATTTATTAATAAGTATAAAATAATAGCTCACATGTGATTGTATTATTTACATCAGGCTTACAGAGTTCATTGATTTATATAGGTAAACAAGCAAACAAACAAAAGAGTTCAAAGACATTTTGTAGGGGAGTTTCCATTTTTTTAGCTATGCTTTTAAAGTCTGTTACTAATTCCCATGTACTTTAGATAAGATTCCAAACTTTGAACATTATTTTTCAACTTCCCTGGTGGCTCAGACAGTAAAGAATCTGCCTGCAATGCAGGAGACCTGGGTTTGATCCCTGGGTCAGGAAGATCCCCTGGAAAGGGAATGGCTACCTACTCTAGTATTCTTGCCTGGAGAATTCCATGGACTGAGGGGCCTCATGGGCTACAGTCCATAGGGTTGCAAAGAGCTGGACACGACTGAGCAGCTAACACTTTTACTTTTTCTTAAAAAAAACTAAGTGTTGGGATTGGACAAAATCAGTAAATATCGTTCTTTCTGTCCTTTGTGTTCATCTGGTTTGGAAATCATTGAGACGCAGACATAGACAGAGATCATAATAGCACTTTTTGCTTTTTACCTGATGAAGAGCTATTGAACTGCATAGTCTATGTCTGTCAGTAAGTAAAGTGGATGTATTAACCCTTCCTGATCCCCACACTAGACTGGGACCACTGTCCCAGAGGGGAGATTTGGATCTGAAAAGCAGAGACACTTCCCCAGGGTTGCTACCTCTGTTTGGTCCAGGGGAGGAGGACAGTTGGAGACCAAATTCCCCACGCTCCACCCAGTCAAGAGGCCAGGTGGCTGCCATCCGCTGACTGGTCTCCCTATGACTCTATGCTTTGTGGAGAGTAAGCAGGCTGAGGTCACAACGAGTCTTCTCTTAGAAATCAGCAAGCATCCTCCCACTTAGACACTCTTCACTGATGCTCCTGCTGTGGGTACCACATGAGGTTTATTAGGGGAGGACACCCCTGCACACTTTTCTCCGAAGGTGCCCCAGCGCCGTGTTGTCACTGGAGCAGCAATGGGAAAGCCTCGTATGCCTCCGTTCTGTTCCTTGTGTAAAAGCTGCATGGGGCTTGGTGGTAGTGTTCCTGACCCCTGATGTCAAGCTCCTCCCGGCTTAGGAACATCTCTGTGACAGGTCTGTGAGCCACGCTGCGGCTCCTCAGGGCCACCCACACCCAGAAACTCACCTGGGCACAGTGCTGTTTTACTGCAGTTTCCCTTGTCCTTGAGCCCTGTCCAGAGACCTGGGTGGGGATACAGCCAGGCAGGAGGAGGGGAGTGGTCTGTCCAGATTATGGGGTCATGGGGTCACTGTTGCCCTGAGCAGCCGGGTCCATTGTGTAAATGACTGAGCATCTGCCTATGGGTTTAACATGTGGTTGGGCTGGTTACTGGCGGAGGTTCCCAAGCAGCTTGTGCTTAGCCCCTGATGAAAGTGTTGAAAGTGTTAGTCACTAAGTCGTGTCCGACTCTGCGACCCCATGAACTGTAGGCTCCTCTGTCCATGGGATTCTCCAGCCAAGAATATTGGGGTAAGTAGCCATTTCCTTCTCCAGGGCATCTTCCGAACCCAGGGATCAAATCCAGGCCTCCTGTACTGCAGGCAGATTTTTTACCATCTGAACCCCTGAGATTTAATCTCAAAGAAAATTGCAATCAGGACATAACCAGGCAGGATTTACTAAAAAGAAACCAGCTTTTGACCATTTGAAGTAGGAAAGAACCCTTCCGTGATAGCTGTTGAGAGCATAGGAAGGCAAAAATTGTTCATAAACCTCGTGGTGGTTCTGAACAGCACGGATCTTTACTGTTAATGGATTAGAATGCAGCCAGCTCGTGTGTTTAAAACAGGCAAGGCACAGTTCTAAGAGCTTAGCATGAATTAACTCATTTAAGATGAATTAACTCATGTGCAGTCTCGGAATAGCCCAATGAGTTTGTACTAACATTATTATAATTTTTATCTTCATATTATTAAAAAATGGAATGAGAGTCATGTAAGGCTAAGTAACCTCCTGAATTTCATCAGGTTAGAAAATGCCGGAATCAGGATTACAACTGGTCTTTAAATTAGCCAGAGCATATAACACCTACAAGCTGCCACTTTTCATCAGTCTGGTGTGATTACTTGAAATCCCTAATAAACTGAGTCCAATGCTAGAAAGTGAGTCTGTGACCTGTGGTTGTTTAGTAAGTTGTAAAGGAAATATAACAAATGCCATTTATTAGAAAGAGTTTTTAGTGTTGGTTTGATTTCAGCAGCATTTTCAGTAAATGAAATTTTTTATGTGACTTGATCTTACATTTATGGATCATTTGCTCTCCTTTGCCTTTAATGTTTCTGTTTGAAGTGCTACATGATGTATTTAGATGTTTACTGCTTTTTAAGTTGATCTTTTCTTCCTTCTATTAGCATAGTAAATGTCTTGAAAGAAGTATTTAGCAATAATAGTAACTCATTAAATATTTGTACAATGATTAAATGAAGTTAAAAAGTTATTTATTTAGTCTAAAGTGCTCCATTTTCTTTCTCACTATACTTTTAAACTGAGAATAGCTCTCACTGACTCAAAATTTTTAGGGAGGGGAGTTGAAACAAATGAATTATTGAAAATTCCTGCAGGTCTGTGATTTTATTAAATGTTGTACCTAATGACTCATATTCTTAATACACATATGTGGTTAATGATTCATGTTCTGAACATTAGTATGTACTTATTTATTTTTAATTGATGTAATGTGAAGTGAGCAGTGAAGAGTTAAGTGTTTAAAAAGATTTTCTGTACCATTCCCAGCAGGTACAGTAATGAGAAAACTTGTGAATGTTTCTTTCTACTTCTAGGCTTTGTACATGTGGTTTCCTCTGCCTTTAGTGCTCAGTTCCTCCTTTCCACCTTGAAAACTCTTGTTCTTCTTTTGTTCTTAACTTTCCATGTGTCTTCCTCCAGGAGGCGTTACTGGGCCCTCCAAGATGAGTCAAATACCCATTCTATATTACCTGCTCGTGTGCATATGTTCAGTCGCTTCAGTAGTGTCGGACTCTGTATGACCCCGTGGAATGTAGCCCGCCAGGCTCCTCTGTCCATGGGATTCTCCAGGCGAGAATACTGGTGTTGCCATGCCCTCCTCCAGGGGATCTTCCCGACCCAGAGATCAAATCCGTGTCTCTTATGTCTCCTGCATTGGCAGGCAGGTTCTTTACCATTAGCATCACCCAGGCCCCTTTTGTAATGCACCATAACTTGCTCATCTTTTG
Source organism: Cervus elaphus (assembly GCF_910594005.1). NCBI lineage: Eukaryota > Metazoa > Chordata > Mammalia > Artiodactyla > Cervidae > Cervus > Cervus elaphus. The sequence continues at coordinate 31,076,894 of NC_057835.1, forward strand.
GTCTGTTTTTCCACAGGACCCCATAGTTCTTGATGACTGAGGTTCTTTCCAGTACCTAGTACTAGATACGCTGTAGCAGAGCATTTCAATAAATACTGAATGAGTGAGTGAGTGAATGAATGAATGAAGGAGCACCAGGAATATGCTATCAGAGTCACTCTTAAGCAATATAATGTGATTTAGAAAATAGAATAAGAGCAGGAGGCAGTTTTTAGAGGGATGAATTCAGAATGTTCCGTATAACACAAATGTTTATAATGGCTTCCAAAGAGCTAGATGTGTATGTATCAATGTATCCCAAACACTTCCCAGAGCTTTTGTGTCAATTCCAGAAGCAAGGAGGATGGAACATAGCACTGGGGAAAACAAACACAGACAACACTTGATGAGGAAACAGGAGCTGCAAAGAGAGGACTACGTGTCAAACTGAGGGACAGTTCTCTGTGGAGAAACCCAAGAGGCATTGGAAGCTGCATGAGAAGCAGACAGGAGAAACTGCAGAACAAAAGCAAAAGCATACAGTTCCAGTAAAAACAGATGGACACCGTTAGAGGAAGATAAAGGAATAGTGTAGGAGGGCAGGAAATCAGAGTATGAATAACAATATATAGGTGGTGTTAATGGTAAAGAACCCACCTGCCAATGCAGGAGACATAAGAGGTGCAGGTTTGATCCCTGGGTTGAGAAGATCCCCTGGAGGAAGAAATGGCAACCTACTCTAGTATTCTTTCCTGGAGGATCCCATGGACAGAGGAGCCTGTCAGGCTACAGTCCATTGGGTTGCAAAGAGTCAGACACAACTGGAGCGACTTAGCATGCATGCAAAGCTCTAAAAGTTGCTGTAGTAACTGAATACTGTTCTGAAGAACTTGTAATGGCAAAGTGCCCTGGAGCATGTACTTGGGGATGATATTCCCATTCATTTCCTGGGGCTGCCTCTGTGCACTCCTAAGGTATCTTTTTGATTCTCTTGACAATTATCTTGACAAGAATTCTCTTGAGAATTCTTGAGAATCAAGAATCAGCGTGATGATGGCCAGGGTCTTATCACTGGAGATCACTTTCTTGATTGTGTCTAGCTTTTTCATCTACAGTTCCAATTTCATCCTGCCTCAGTCCTCACAGTAGGAACAGTGGATGCTACTTAACTGTCTGGGATGATGAGCATTCAGTCTGTCTCCTCAACGTACTGGTCTGCAATGTTGTCCTTGGAACTGTTCTTCTCTTTGAAGATTTGTGTGAAGCTGCAATGCTGTCCCATTAAATGAGCATATCAGCTATATGACAGTATATCCCAAAGTGCTACTCAAATGTTAGTGATTATTATTTGGGTAGATAAAATATATTATTCAAAAATTACAATGCAAAACAATATGTTTCAAGTTCCTTAAACTGCCAGAGAAAGGAGATAAGCATTTCTGTCTGGAGTCATGGAATAAAAATGCCAGAGATTAGAGAAAAATTGTTTTGTGTCTAGTCCATCAGCTAACTTCTAGGCAAACAAATATTTATAATAAAGTCTATTGGATAATCTACTACCTCAGTGACTGGTGCTACTTGAAAGAGAGACATAGTTTCTTTTCCAAGCAGAAGAAATGAATTGCTAGTCTGAAATTAGAAAGGTGTTTAATTAGTTCTTATTGTCTTTCTGTTTTTCAATACTGGTTAGAAATTATGTAACTTACGTAGAATCATGCACTGTACCATAATAATGGGGAATGGTTACTCAGAGGATATTTTTCATTTGATTTTCCTTCTGTAGAGGTTTGTGTGAGTTTAAAATTTTTCATGTATCATTTTCTTTAAAACCTATTGGAGAATAAGGAAAAGCCAATGTTTATTGAGCATGCTAATGAGTGAATGAATAGTTTTCTATATGTGCTCTGTTGTATTCCTATTTAAATGAAAGCACTGAAACAAATTAGGGCATTACTTAATGTGTATATTAATAGATTCAGGCTTTTTAAAGTACAAAAAGTCAATTAGCAAATCGAGACTTAGAGCAATGCCTTAAAGGTAATTATAAAACTTCTGTGAAAGTCTTTTTTTTTCCAAATCATTTAACTTCTATAACTTGGAGATTTTACAGGAGAGGGTTTACGATGACAGTGTAGGAAGATCTCAAACTCACCTCCTGCCATGGACAGAACAAATCTCTAACTACGTGTGGAATGATCCCCTCAGAAAGGGATTTGAAAACTGAGTGAACGGAGCTTCCACAACAAAGGGTGAAAGGATAGCATCAGGACATGTAGGAGAGGCAGAGAGAATCTCACCAAAGGCGGGGGGGGGAAATCCCATCCATGGAAGCCACAAGTGGGAGAGATCACAGAGATACAGATATTTTCCCTGAAGAGTGAGAAATTCTGGCTCCACTGGGCACTCCAACCCAGAAATCCTGCACAGGAAAGTCGAGCCCCCTAAATACCTGGCCTTGAAAACCAACAAGGCCCATGTTCAGGAAATCACAGGATTGCAGTGGACGGACAAACTCCCTCTTTAGGGGCCCACACCCAGACTGATGTGACCCCAAACCATTATAGGGAATCTGACTCTTCTAGTCTTCCCATACTAATTAGTTTTATTTCCTATGGGATATTTCAATTCTATAGGTCACTTTAAAGTTTTTCTTGCTTCGATTAATTAAAATATATGTGTTCTAAAATTTTTATTTGCAGATTCATTGTCCAGGCTGCCCTTCAAGACAAATAAATAGAGCTTAGTGGTGATTTGTTGTTAAAAAATTGAGATCTAACAAAGTACTGCTGTGTAACTCTGAAGATATCAAAGGGTGAAGAATCAAAATAGGTGGCATCTACAAATCAAAGTCTAGATACTTTGTTTTTCAAGTCATATTTCTTCATTTTTATAATTGAGAGGATTGTTTAAAAAGATTTGATCTTATTATAGGGTGTTATTATTTTTATATTTTTTCAAACACGTAGAAAAATATAGAGAAAAAACTGAAACACCTGTGCATTTCTTGCTAAACCTATTCTCTCCCATCCCCCAAATGGCAGCAAGTGGTGTTTATTTTTTCCAGTAACCTTTTAAAATTTTATTTAATGTTTAATTGGGTGATAATTGCTTTACAATATTGTAATGGTTTCTACCATACATCAACATGAATCTGCCATGAGAATACATGTGTTTCCTCCCTCTAAAAACACCTTCCCACCTGCCTCCCCATCCCACCCCTCTAGGTTGTCACAGAGGACCAGCTTTTCCCAGTAATCTTTTCATACTTTATATTTACGTACTCATAAAGAGTATGGTATTGTTTTGCGTATTTAAGCTTTATTTAAATATTAGTGAATAAAATTTAAATATGTGCCGTAAAACACTACTCTTGCTTTTTCTGCTGAACCTACTCTTTTTGAGATTTATTCATCAATATGAAGCTCTAGTATATTTTAATTTCTATATAGTATTCTATATAGAGGAATGGACATCTATGTTGTTTCTACTTTTTATTCTTACAAACTCAGTTGCTACAAGAATTTCTCTAAGCTTGTGTGTGTGTATGTTGGTCACTTAGCTGTGTCTGACTCTTTGTGACCCTATGGACTGTAGCCCGCCAGGCTCCTCTGTCCACGGAATTCTCCAGGCAAGAAAACTGGAGTGGGTAGCCATTCCCTTCTCCAGGTGATCTTCTAACCCAGGGATCCAACCCAGGTCTCCAGCATTGCAGGCAGATTCTTTACCATCTGAGCAGTCTGTAAACTTATAGGAGGGAAATGGACAAATCACATAAGCACGAAACTTCTAGTTTACCAAGTTCTAATGTTATAATTTGCACTGCTCCCCACAGGATTACAGAGTGCTTATTGCTATACCATCACTGAGGACTTTCTGAGAATTAATTTGTATTTATCTTTTGAGTATGAAGTTGTATCTCAGTGTTGTCTTAATTTGCATTTATCTGGTAGTGTGAGCTTGGCATCTGCGTTTGCTCACCATATTTTTAAAAGTATTCAATAAAAGTGTACTCATTAAAAAAGAGGATAAAGAAAACTCAGGAAGAAAAATATTGCCTGTAACTTTATTGTTTATGGAAGACAATTAGTATTTTACATATTAATGCTTTTTCTTATTATCCTGTTTTTCTTTAAATATCTTTACTCTGTATCTTTGAATATCTTTCTTTCTTTGAATGTCATATTCAATATATAACTTTATATCATATATTGATTTTAGACAGAATTAATTCAGGAAGATTAATGTTTTTTAACATTCACATGTTCTTGATTGAGTTCAAAAATATTTTTTACAGGGTGAATTTTTAGTCTTCAGTATAAAAGAAACATTGACATGTGTTTTTCAACAGATCAGTTATATATATATATAATGTACGTATGTATGTATGTATGTATATATATTCCTTGAGTGGGCTTCCCTGGTGGCTCAGTGGTAAAAAATCTGCCTGCAGTGCAGGAGCTGCAGAAGATATGGGTTTGAGTCCTGGGTCGGGAAGTTCCCCCCCCACCCCCGGAGGTGGGCATGGCAGCCCACTCCAGTGCTCTTGCCTGGAGAATCCCATGGACAGAAGAGCCTGGGGGGGCTACAGTTCATGGGGTCGCAAAGAGTCAGATACGACTGAAGTGACTCAGTACACATGCATGCAGTCATGCATTCCTTAAATGTGTTGATTTATTTAACAACTTGACTTTTTTGAATGGAAAATAGAGCCTTTTTGACAATAATTCTCCTAGCACCATGTTCGATATTGTTAGTTAAGGAATCTTAACAAGATTGAAACCAATACTACCTATTGTAATAAATAATCACGAAAATTACAAAACATTATATTTGAACCATGAGCAGGAATGTGGTTTAAGAAACTTATTTTTGTGTGGCTGGTAGTGCAACAGATCCAGAAGAAAAGGTGCAGGAGTTTTGCAGAGTCCAGTTGCCCCAGGCTGCACAGAGTACCTTGCAGTTATTTCCTCTGAGATTTAAACCCAGTTAAGGTAGACCCACCAATCTGGTCTTATCTGAGGCCTGAGTTGTAGATTTGTTTCTTTTCAAGATTGCCTGCAGTAAATCTCAAAGAACATCTGTGAACAGGGGCACATAAGTGCAATGTGTCCGGAGCCCCAGCATGACTTGGTTTATTCCCCCTCTCGGTTTACTACAGCAGTAATGATGTGGCTGACATCTCACCATGCTGCCTTGTTCGTGAGCCTCTGTCAACATTATGCTTCTGTCCTTCTGAACTTAATGCCCCAGGGAAGCCAGATCCAGGCAACATACTTTGTTATTTGTTGTTGTTGTTGTCATTGTTTTGAAGGCTGTTTTCCTAATTCTCTTTCTCCCTTCATCCCTCCTCTTCCCATTGTCTTTGTTTGTACTGTTACTTCATTTTATTTTATTTTCTTTTTCTTTGTCCTTTTAAGATTCATCTACACTGAGGTTGCTGTCTGTTGCTTTTTGGCTGGAGTGAAATTAGTGCTTGCATACATAGTGAGAACACTTTTGTTGATTTCCAGAATAAAAGGCTTAGTTCCATTTTCTTTTCTTCATGACTTCTACTTAAGTTATTGGTTCTTCCTCAGAAGCAGCTTCAACCCATAGGTTAGGTTGCCATTTTCTGCCCTCCATACTTAACCACAGTTTTCTTCTTTTAATATCTTTGACTTTTCTTCTGAATTCTGGGAGAGCTTTCCATGTGCTCCAGTCCTTGGTTTTATTTTCTGCAGTGTAAATTCTGAACTGTAAATTTCTATTCTCCAATGTGGATTTTAAATCAGCTTTTGTATTTGGTAGTAATTTTAATATTCTTGAATTCATTCCTTAATTCACACAACCCTGTTACATTGCATACTGTTGATTTTAATTTTTGCCTCTTCTTTTTAGGCACTAATGAGAATGCCAGAAGTTTCTAAACTTTCCTCCTGATTTCTAGGGTAAATTATCTTCAGTGATTTATCTACCCATCTACTTCTTGCAGACTAGGCTCCCTTTTGCTTCTCAACAGAAGTTTATCAAAATACTTTTGCTTTTCTGTTTTTCTTTTTTTTCCTGTTCTTTAATATTTGATGTATAAATGTGTATCAAAGATATAACTTAGTTCTGGTTTTATTCAATCAACATAAACTGGCTTTCCACTCTGATTATATTTCCCGAGATTAAAAAAAGTCATATTAATTAGCTGAGTGGCCTGGTAGGTTAAAACAAAGAATTTATGAAGACTGTAAATCTGGGTGTCTATCTTTTCCCTTTATCTATTTAAGCAATTGCTTAAAAAGAAAAAAAAAAAAAGAAAGCTGTATTTATATTACACAGACATATAAGTTTTAAGTAATATTTAATTATATAGAGAAGGTGCATTATTAATTTTTACTATTATTTCTCTAAAAGACAAAATATAATTACTAGATGTATCTTGTTTTAATACTATTTTTTTAAATAGGTAGAGGGTTAGTTCATTATTTTCTCTGACCTTTGGTCCTATTGTATTTCCTTTTTGTGATTCTAACAAAATATATGTTTCTATGCTTGAAGGAGGAGAAAGTTGTCAGTTGAATGAATATCTTTAGACATTTATCTGGTGGTAGATATTCACACTACACATTTTGTGTCAAAATTAAGTATCCTGAGCAGTCAGTCTTATTTAACCAGAGATGTACTTTCTTGTGGACTTCCTTGATGGCCCAGTGGGTAAAGAATCCGCCTGCAATGCAGGAGACACAGGAGATTGGGTTCAGTCCCTGGGTTGGAAAGATCCTTAGGAGGAGGAAATGGCAACCCACTCCAGTATTCTTGCCTGGAGAGTCCCCATGGATTGAGGAGTCTGGCAGAGTTTTGGTAGATAAATTTGAGTTGTATATGCTTGTTGGTATGCTGGCCTCATCCTAAAAAGGTATTGTTGTTTGATTAATTTTTATTTTATGTTTCCAGGTTGTCTTAGATAGCAACCAATTATACTCTCATAAAACCACAACTTCATGAAGTATTTACAGAAGAGCAGAACACACATAAAGACAGAGAGATAGATCACTTTTTGTAACAGTCTGTCAAGTATGGGCTATAGTTAATATTTCATTAAATCCAATTTTCGTGAAGATGTTTATTTTTAAAACAGTATCTAGTATTTATTTCCATCATGGCACACTTATAAAGTTTTCAGTACTAAGGGAGACTAAAAAGGAGCTCTTGTTCCATTTTGAGAAACAAGCTGAATATATTTAGCTAGATGTACAGGTAGAATCAAACATATTCCATTACCAATGTCTCTTTTTTTTTTTTTTTTTTACTTCTGCACTATTAGGGTCTAACAGACTTTGTTACTAAAAATGTGTGCACTAAATGAAGAAAAATAGTTTTTGATGTGGAAGTGATGGTAACCTTTGAAAGAAGTGATCTGTCTTAAAGTTTACAATAGCAAGAGAATGAAATAAAAGTGCTAACAGAAGATTAAAAAAAATTCATATTACAGACAAGTATAATCTCAAGGACAGAGGCTCAAAAAAGGAATGTAGCTTATGTGTGTGTCTGACTCTTTGCGACCCTGTGGACTGTAGCCCACCAGGCTCTTCTGTCCATGGGATTCTTCAGGCAAGAATACTAGAGTATGTTTCCATTTCCGCCTCCAGGGGATCTTCCTGACCCAGGACTTAAACCCATGTCCCCTGCATTGGCAGGTGGATTCTTTACCCCAGAGCCACCTGAAAAGCCCATTCCTGATGGTAGAATAAGCAAATTCTAGAAAGCAGCTTAGCAAGACATTTTCTTAAAATGTAGAATTTATATATTTCCTTTGACTCAGAAATCCTGTTTCTAGAAAATTGAAGGAAGATAACTGGATTATGTGAAAATATCACTAGAAAGAGAGTCACAGTGGAGCTGATTATGAGAGTTAAATGCCAGAGTCTCTTTTCGTCCTAGATAAATAGTGGTTACTCTAAAGGGCCGTCAAACTTTAGATGAATTTTGAAAAAAAAATAATTATTTTTTAATTGACAGATAATAGTTTTACAGAATTTTGTTGTTTTCGGTCAAACCTCAACATGAATCAGCCATAGGTATACATATATCTCTTCCCTTTTGAACCTCCCTCCCATCTCCCTCCCCATCCCACCCCTCTAGGTTGATACAGAGCCCCTGTTTGGGTTTCCTGAGCCACACAGCAAATTCCCATTGGCTAACTATTTTACACATGGAAGTGTAAGTTTCCATGTTACTCTTTCCATACATCTCACCCTCTCCTCCCCTCTCCCCATGTCCATAAGTCTATTCTCTATGTCTGTTTCTCTACTGCTGCCCTGTCAATAAATTCTTCAGTACCATTTTTCTAGATTCTGTGTATATGCTTTAGAATATGATATTTATCTTTCTCTCTCTGACTTACTTCTCTCTGTATAATAGGTTCTCGGTTCACCCACTTCATTAGAACTGACTCAAATGCATTCCTTTTTATGGCTGAGTAATATTCCATTGTGTATATGTACCACAACTTCTTTATCCATTCATCCGTTGATGGGCATCTAGGTTGCTTCCATGTTCTAGCTATTGTAAATAGTGCTTCAGTGAACAATGGGATACATGTGTCTGTTTCAGTTTTGGTTTCCTCAGGGTTTATGCCTGGGAGTGGGACTGCTGGGTCATATGGTGGTTTTATTACTAGTTTTTTAAGGAATCTCCATACCGTTTTCCATACTGACTGTATCAATTTGCATTCCCACCAAAAGTGCAAGAGTGTTCCCTTTTCTCCACAGCCTCTCCAGCATTTATTGTTGGTAGACCTTTTGAAGATGGCCATTCTGACCAGTGTGTGGTGATATCTCATTGTAATTTTGATTTGCATTTCTCTAATAATGAGTGATGTTGCACATCTTTTTGTGTGTTTGTTAGCCATCTGTATGTCTTCTTTGGAGAAATGTCTGTTTAGGTCTTTTTCGCATTTTTTGATTGGGTTGTTTGTTTTTCTGATATTGAGTTGTATGAGCTGCTTGTATATTTTGGAAATTAATCCTTTGTCAGTTGTGTCCTTTGCTATTGTTTTCTCCCATTCTTAGGGTTGTCTTTTCACCTTGCTTATAGTTTCTTTTGCTGTGCAAAAAAGCTTTTAACTTTAATCAGGTCCCACATGTTGACTTTTGTTTTTATTTCCATTACTCTAGAAGGTGGGTCATAGAGGATCTTGCTTTGATTTATGTCATCGAGTGTTCTGCCTATGTTTCTCTCTAAGAGTTTTATAGTTTCTGGACTTACATTTAGGTCTTTAATCAATTTTGAGTTTATCTTTGTGTATGGTGTTAGGAAATGTTCTAATTTCAGTCGTTTACATGTAGCTGTCCAGTTTCCCCAGCACCATGAATTGAAGAGGCTGTCTTTGCCCCATTGTATATTCTTGCCTCCTTTGTCAAAAATAAGGTACCCGTATGTGCATGGGTTTATTTCTGGGCTTTCTATCTTGTTCCATTGGTCTGTATTTCTGTTTTTGTGGCAGTACCATATTGTCTTGATGACTGTAGCTTTGTAGTATAATCTGAAGTCAGGAAGGTTGATTCCTCCAGCTCATTCTTCTTTCTCAAGACTGCTTTGGCTATTCGAGGTCTTTTTGTGTTTCCACATGAATTGTGAAATTTTTTGTTCTAGTTCTGTGAAAAATGCCATTGGCAATTTGATAGCGATCACATTGAATTTGTGGATTGTGTTTGCTGGTATAGTCATTTTCACACTAATGATGCAATATCTTCCCATCTGTATATGTCGTCTTTGATTTCTTTCATTAGTGTCTTATAATTTTCTGTGTACAGTTTTTTGTCTCCTTAGATGAGTTTATTCCAAGATATTTAATTCTTTTTGTTGCAATGGTGAATGGGATTGATTCCTTCATTTCTCTTTCTGATTTTTCATTGTTTTATATAGAAATGCAGGTGATTTCTGTGTATTGATTTTGTTTCCTGCAACTTTGCTAAATTCACTGATTAGCTCTAGTAATTTTATGATACTATCTTTAGGGTTTTCTGTGTACAGTATTGTGTCATCTGAAAACAGTGAGAGCTTTACTTCTTCTTTTCTGATCTGGATTCCTTTTATTTCTTTTTCTTTTCTGATTGCTGTAGATAGGACTTCCAAAACTATGTTGAGTAATAGTGGGAAAAGTGGAAACCGTGGTCTTGTTCCTGATCTTAGGGGGAATGCTTTCAGTTTTTCACTGTTGAGAATAATGTTTGCTGTAGGTTTATTGTATATGGCCTTTACTATGTTAAGGTAGGCTCCTTCTATGCCCATTTTTTGAAGAGTTTTAGTCATAAATTGGTTTTTTATCTTTCAGTTTGTTAATATGGTATATCACATTGATTGATTTGCGTATATTGAAGAATCCTTGCATTCCTGGAATAAACCCAACTTGATTATGGTGTATGAGCTTTTTGATGTGCTGCTGAATTCTGTTTGCTAAAATTTTGTTGAGGATTTTTGCATCTATATTCATCAGTGATATTGGCATGTAGTTTTCTTTTTTGTGTGTTGTCTTTGTCTGGTTTTGGTATCAGGGTAATAGTGGCCTCGTAGAATGAGTTTGGAAGTGTTCCTTCCTCTGCAATTTTTTGAAAAAGTTTTAGAAGGATAGGCATTAGCTCTTCTCTAATGTTAGATAAAATTCTCCTGTGGTCCTGGGATTTTGTTTTTGGGGAGATTTTCGACCACAGCTTCAATTTCAGAGCTTGTAATTGGATTGTTCATAATTTCTATTTATTCCTGGTTCAGTTTTGGAAGATTGAACTTTTCTAAGAATCTGTCCATTTCTTACAGGTTATCCATTTTATTGCCACATAGTTGTTCATAATAGTCTCTTATAATCCTTTCTATTTCTGCATTGTCTGTTGTAACCTCTCCTTTTTCATTTCTAATTTTGTTGATTTGATTCTTCTCTCTTTTTTTCTTGATGAATCTGGCTAAAGGTTTGTTAATTTTGTTTATCTTCTCAAAGAACCAGTTTTTAGTTTTATTAATCCTTACTAGTGTTTCTTTCATTTCTTTATCATTTATTTCTGCTTGGTCTTTATGATTTATTTCATTCTACTAAATTTGGGGATTTTTTGTTCTTTTTCCAGTTGTTTTAGGTGTAAAGTTAGGTTGTCTATTCGATGTTTTTCTTGTTTCTTGAGGTAGGATTGTATTGCTATAAACTTCACTCTTAGAACTGCTTTTGCTGCAACCCACAGGTTTTGAGTTGTTGTGTTTTCATTGTCATTTGTTTCTAGAAGTTTTTTGATTTCCTTTTTGATTTCTTCAGTAATCTGTTGGTTATTTAGAAACGTGTTGTTTAAGCTCCATGTGTTTGTGTTTCTTACAGTTTTTTCCCTTGTAATTGATATCTAGTCTCATAGCGTTGTGGTCAGAGAAGATGCTTGATATGATTTCAATTTTCTTAAATTTACTGAGGTTTGATTTGTGACCCAAGATTGTGGTCTATCCTGGAGAATGTTCCATGTGCACTTGAGAAGAAATTGTATTCTTCTGCATTTGGATGGAATGTCCTAGGATACAAATGAGATCCATCTCATCTAATGTATCATTTAAGACTTGTGTTTCCTTATTAATTTTCTGTTTTGATGATCTGTCCATTGGTGTGAGCGGGGTGTTAAAGTCTCCTACTATTATTGTGTTACTGTCAATCTCTCCTTTTATGTCTGTGAGTGTTTGTCTTATGTATTGAGGTGCTCCTATGTTGGGTGCATAGATATTTACAATTGCTATGTCTCTCTTGGATTGATCCCTTGATCATTATATAGAATCCTTCCTTATCTCTTGCAGTATTCTTTATTCTATGGTCTATTTTGTCTGATATGAGTATTGCTACTCCAGCTTTCTTTTGCTTCCTATTTGCATGGAATATATTTTTCCATCCTCTCACCTTCAGTCTTTATGTGTCTTTAGGTCTAAAGTGGGTTTCTTTTAGACAGCACATATATGGGTCTTATTTTTGTATCCATTCAGCCAATCTGTGTCTTTTGGTTGGAGCATTTAATCCATTTACATTTAAAATAATTATTGATTTATGTGTTCCTATTGCCATTTTCTTAATTGTTTGGAGTTTGTTTTTGTAGGTCTTTCGCTTCTCTTTTACTTCCTGACTATGTAAATCCCTTTAACATTTGTTGTAAAGCTGGTTTGGTGGTAATGAATTCTCTTAATTTTTGCTTGTCTGTAGAACTTTTGATTTCTTCTTTGATTTTGTGTGATATCCTTGTTGCATAGAGTAATCTTGGTTGTAGATTTTCCCCTTTCAGTACTTTAAATATATCCTGCCATTCCCTTCTGGCCTGCAGAGTTTCTGCTTAAACATCAGCTGTTAAACATATGGGATTTCCCTTGTATGATACTTGTTTCTTCTCCCTTGCTGTTTTTAATATTATTTCTTTGTGTTTAATCTCTATTAGTTTGATTAGTATGTGTCTTGGTGTGTTTCTCCTTGGGTTTATCCTGTATGGGACTCTGTGCCTCTTGGACTTGATTGACTATTTCCTTTTCCATGTTGGGGAAATTTTCAACTATAATCTCTTCAAAAATTTTCTCACACCCTTTCTTTTATTTTTCTTCTTTTGGGACCTCCATGATACAAATGTTGGTGTGTTTGATATTGTCCCAGAGGTCTCTGAGACTATCCTCAATTATTTTCATTCTTTTTATTTTGTTCTGTTCTTCAGAAGTTACTTCCACCATTTTATCTTCCAATGCACTGATTCTTTCTTCTGCTTCAGATATTCTGATATTGATTCCTTCTAGAGTATTTTTAATTTCTGTAATTGTGTTATTTGTCTTTGTATGTTTATTCTTTAGTTCCTCTAGGTCTTTGTTGATTGATTCTTGCATTTTCTCCATTCTGTTTTGAAAGTCTGTGATCATCCTTTCTCTCACTATTCTGAGTCTTTCTCAGGGAGTTTTCCTGTTTCCTCTTCATTTATTTGGACTTCCGTGTTTCTAGTTTGTTCCTTCATTTGTGCATTATTTCTCTGCCTTTTCATTGTTTTTTAAAAACTTACTGTGTTTGAGATCTCCTTTTCCCAGGCTCCAGGGTTAAATTTTTTCTCCCTTTTGGTTTCTTCCCACCTTAGGTTGGTGCAGTGGTTTGTGTAATCTTCATATTGGGTGACATGCTAATTTTTTTTGTTTGTTTATTTTTTCCTCCGATGGGCAAGGTTGAGTGAGGTGGTAATCCTGTCTGATTGGAATGATTATTGGGTTTGTATGTTTATTTTCTTTGTTGTTTGGATGAGGCATCCTGCACAGGGTTCTACTGGTGGTTGGGTGATGCTGGGTCTTGTATTCAAGTGGTTTCTTTTGTGGGAGTTCTCACTGTTTGATACTCCCTAGGGTTAGTTCTCTGGTAGTCTAGGGTCTTGGAGTCAGTGCTCCCACTCCAATGGCTCAGGGCTTGATCTCTGGTCAGGAAGGAAGATTCCACAAGTGGTTTGTTATGGCACGAAGTGAGATTAAAACACATACTCAAAAATGAGAAGCCAAAGATGCACCCCAAACTAATGGCAGTTACAAAATCAGCCAAATAATGATTAAAATAATGGATACATACAACATCCATAAGCAAAATCAAAACAGCCCAACAAAAATAAAGTACAATAGATTGACCTGGTGAACAAAGGAACCCAAAAATTATATCTACCATTTATGGACAAAACTAACTAAAGCACAAACTGGAAAACAAAACTAAAGCAACATGCCAACTGGGGAATAAAGCAATGAAAACAAAACTAACAAATATGTTGAGAGGAAAGGAAAGAAAGAAAAGAAAGCAATAATAGATATGCAAAGCTAAATAGAGATAGATAAAGAAGATTTATACACATTAAAGGTTAACTTCAAGTTGAAAAGTTCAGTAGGAAAAGCAAACAAAGGAATAAATGTAGAAAAAATAATAGGTTTTAAAAAATTAAAAATTGAAAAGAAAAAAAAAACAAAAACAAGAAAACTCCACAGAACTGCAAAAGTCCCGTGTAGAGCTAGAGGTTTATAACAACAATAAAAAGTGTGATTGAAAAAAAAAAAGAAGAAAAAACTCAAAGGCATAATTAGATTTCGTAGTGCCAATGAAATTGACAACTACAATGGAGGGTGGCAGGGGAAGGAAAAAAAAGAAAAAGAAAAATACAAGAGAAACTGCAGAACAAGTCAAAACATAAGAATAATAAATGTTTTCCTTGAGTCATTGCTATAAGGATCCTTTCCCTCTCTGGGAGTAATAGTCTATCTCACCTCCCTAGGATGCCTTCCAACACTGTGCTACTCTGGACCTGCTGTGGGGGCAGTTGAGATTCTAATCTGGTCCTGCTCCTGGGTGTTTTTGCCTCCAATGTCCACAGCTATGAGAACTAGTGCATTTTCTTTTGTGGGAGCTCTCAATGTCCTTTTATATAGTCTGTAGACACCGAGGCTACCTAGTTGATCAGTTCAGGTCAGTCGCTCAGTCGTGTCCAACTCTTTGGACCCCATGAATTGCAGCATGCCAGGCCTACCTGTCCATCACCAGCTCCCGGAGTCCACCCAAACCCATGTCCATCGAGTCGGTGATGCCATCCAACCATCTCATCCTCTTTTGTCCCCTTCTCCTCCTGCCCTCAATCTTTCCCAGCATCAGGGTCTTTTCCAGTGAGTCAGCTCTTCCCATCAGGTGGCCAAAGTATTGGAGTTTCAGCTTCAACATCAGTCCTTCCAATGAACACCCAGGACTGATCTCCTTTAGAATGGACTGGTTGGATCTCCTTGCAGTCCAAGGGACTCTCAAGAGTCTTCTCCAACACCACAGTTCAAAAGCATCAATTCTTCAGCGCTCAGCTTTCTTTATAGTCCAACTCTCACATCCATACATGACCACTGGAAAAACCACAGCCTTGACCAGATGGACCTTTGTTGGCAAAGTAATGTCTCTGCTTTTTAAAATGCTATCTAGGTTGGTCATAACTTTCCTTCCAAGGAGGAAGCATCTTTTAATTTCATGGCTGCAATCACCATCTGCAGTGATTTTGGAGCCCAGAAAAATAAAATCAGCCACTGTTTCCACTGTTTCCCCATCTATTTCCCATGAAGTGATGGGACTGGATGGCATGATCTTAATTTTCTGAATGTTGAGCTTTAAGCCAACTTTTTCACTCTCCTCTTTCACTTTCATCAAGAGGCTCTTTAGTTCTTCACTTTCTGCTATAAGGGTGGTGTCATCTGCATATCTGAGGTTATTGATGTTTCTCCCAGCAATCTTGATTCCAGCTTGTGCTTCCTCCAACCCAACATCTCTCATTATGTACTCTGCATATAAGTTAAGTAAGCAGGGTGACAACGTACAGCCTTGACGTACTTCTTTCCTATTTGGAACCAGTCTGTTTTTCCATGTCGTTCTAACTGTTGCTTCCTGACCTGCGTACAGGTTTCTCAAGAGGCAGGTCAGGTGGTCTGGTATTCCCGTCCCTTTAAGAATTTTCCACAGTTTGTGGTGATCCACACAGTCAAAGGCTTTGGCATAGTCAATAAAGCAGAAATAGATGCTTTTCTGGAACTTTCTTGCTTTTTCTATAATCCAGCAGATGTTGGCAATTTGACCTCTGGTTCCTCTGCCTTTTCTAAAGCCAGCCTAGTTGCTCATGTGGATTTAATCTGCAGCTTGTACAACTGATGGGAAGGTTTTGGGTCTTCTTCCTTAGCCACACTGCTCCTGGGTTTCAGTTGTGGTTTTATTTCCGCCTCTGCATGTGGGCCATCCACTGGGGTTTGCTCCGAAGGCTGCCCTGGAGGACTTGGGTCTACCCCAGTGAGGGTCAGGTGCAGAGGTGGTGCAGCTGCTTGGGTTGCAGCGGTTCTGGCAGCACCAGGTACTCAGGGGAGTTGGCGGCTAGGGAAGCAGGATATATAGTGCTCTAGAAGGGTATGGCAGCCAATATTGACCCATACGCTCCAGTATTCTTGCCTGGAGAACCCCCACTGACAGATAGGCATGGCAGGCCACAGTCGACAGGGTCGCAAAGAGTTGGACATGACTGAAGTAACCCTGCATGCATAGACACAGGGCTTTTTTTTTTTTTTGTCTGTGGTAGGTCTGTCCCAGTGAGGATTGAGTGTGAAGGTGATGCAGCTGCTTGGGTCGCGGGTACCCTGGCAGCGCGAAGTGTGCAGGGATGCAGACTGCCTTGATTGCTGGAGTTATGGCCCTATCAGAGTCTTTTACTGAGTCTCTGGTAGCTGTCGATCAGAAGACCTTTTTGGCTAGTCTTTCTCTGTAGCTCTGCCTGTTTAGGCACTTAGAGGGCTCCCTTGCCTGGGGTCTTTCTTTGTTGTTCCATGTTAGGCAAATACAGGGGCCCCCCTGGCTGGGGTCCTACTCTATAGATCCGTGCATCAGGCATTTAAAGGGGCATGCTGGGTGGCGTCCTACTCTGTCGATTGGGGCATCAGGCATTTAAAGGGGCATGCTGGGTGGGGTCCTACTCTGTAGATCCATGCATCAGGCATTTAAAGGGGCATGCTGGGTGGGGTCCTACTCTGTAGATCTATGCATCAGGCATTTAAAGGGGCATGCTGGGTGGGGTCCTACTCTGTAGATCCATGCATCAGGCATTTAAAGGGGCATGCTGGGTGGGGTCCTACTCTGTAGATCCATGCATCAGGCATTTAAAGGGGCATGCTGGGTGGGGTCCTACTCTGTAGATCGGGGCATCAGGCATTTAAAGGGGCACTCTGGGTGGGGTCCTACTCTGTAGATCCATGCATCAGGCATTTAAAGGGGCATGCTGGGTGGGGTCCTACTCTGTAGATCCATGCATCAGGCATTTAAAGGGGCACTCTGGGTGGGGTCCTACTCTGTAGTTGGTGAATCAGTTACTTAAAGGAGCACCCTGGGTGTGATCCTACTCTGTGGTTCTGTGTGTCAGGTGCTTGATGGACCAGCCACTCTGTTGTTCAGCTACCAATGCTGGTGTGTGTGGAGAGAGAGGCTATGGTAATGGCTCCACCCCCTACATGTGACTCAGCAGTATCACCTTCCTTCCACGGCTGCCTAGCTTTCGTCTACAGGCATTTCCCACCGCAATCTCCTCTCTCACGTCTGCTTGGTCCATCTCTCCGCAGTCAGCAGCAGCCCTCACTCTCGGATTGTCCACAGTCCCTAAGCTCCAGCTCCCAGCTGCTGCGCCTTCTAGGGGACCTCTGTCCCTGTCTGGGGTACGTATGACTGCAGCAAGAACTTTCTGATTCTCATTCCGTTTTGGCTGCCAGAGATCAGCTGTTTCATTCTCAGCCTTAAATGTTTCTCCTCTGACTTAGACAGTTGCCCCAATATGGGGACCAGGCCCCTGCTTCAGTTCTCCCACCCACCAAAGGCAGGTCCAGTCCTAGTAACACTCGTGTTTCTCCCCCTAGTTCCTTCATCCTACGAGTTTTGTGTGGTCTGTATATTCTTCTCTGCTGGTCAGGTACTGCTGTGTGCTCCCAACTGGTGTTCTGCGTGCACTCCAAAAATGTTTTAAGTTGCATGTTCTATCATCAAACAAGTAAAATATGGATTAGGAAATTTTCCTAGCTGGAAAATACCCTGATGCTGGGAAAGACTGAGGGCAAGAGGAGAAGGGGGTGAGAGAGGATGAGAAGGTTTGATGGCATCACTGACTCAATGGACATGTGTTCGGGCAAACTCCAGGAGATAGTGAAGGACAGGAAAGCCTGGCGTGCTGCAGTCCATGGGGTAACAAATAGTCGGACACGACTTAGTGGCTGAACAATGACAACAACAACTTAATTCTCCTAACTTTGTTTTAAAAATCAATATGACTTCATAGCAAATAGAATTCTTAAAGCAAATGTTAGAAATCTTGCCTACTTACCAATATTTTGGGGTATTCTTATTCTCATTGAGAGAGGAGAGATTACACACAGCTATTTTTTCCTGTGTCTTATTGTACTCTACCATTTTAGATCTTTAGAACCCTCTTAAACCAAGTCTTTTTGATGAGTTATTTCAGATGTATAGTTTAGTTCCAATGAAACACCTTTACAGTTGGAATAATGAATCATTTGATGTAAGGTTAAAATGAAAGTGAAGAAATCAAAAACTTCCTTAAAATGAAAATTGTTACATTTAATTGCACTGAGGAAATGAATTGTCATTAATTGCAGCTGTCCATCTACAAAGGTACTTGTAGACGGACACATCTACAAGTGTCACAAAGGTGTTCATGTCACTTCGGTACATTGTGGACTTGACTTCCAATGTCCTTTATAGAAATTATACTTCTTGAACTCAGAAAGTCACACTTCAAATACAGTTCTCAAAATGAAAAGTGTATTGATGGCCAGCTTTGGAATAAAATGACTTTGTGCTAGTGCTATTCATTAAAAATTCCTTTTAAAGTATATTCATTGCTCAGCTACAGACCTTCTACAGCATCTGAGTATATAACTCACTAATATTGGCAATGGCAGCCTAACTCTAATTTGCCTCAGTTTGCAAAGTTAAAATTATGCTTTGGTTTCCTCAGGAGTGATGCAATTTCTCAGGTGTCTTAGATTTCAGGAGTATAGCTTAAGAAGGATTGTTGAGCAGCTTTAAGCAAAATGAGGAGTTTTTTCCCTCCTGGGAAAGTTACTGTTAGTTTTCAGCTGTGAGCTTGAACCATGCAATGAGGGCTTCTTAGTGGCAAATTGCACAGTGATGCAGTCAATGTTTATGATTTTTTCTTTATAGCTTCACCACTCCAGCCAGTAAACAAAATCTTGGCAACTTAAGCAATCCTAGAGGGCAGGAATGGGGAAAAGGATTGGTGGTTTGAAAGGAATCTACAAAGCCCAAGTTGCTGGAACTTCAAGTAAATGGGTGTTAAAATCAGGCATTTTAACCTAACTTGAGTCAGCAGTGTTAAAGCATGTTACCCGCCTACACCATTTACGTGAAGTAAAGTGTATCATTTGAAAACAAGCTTCACTGACCCAAGGAAAGATAATCACAACTGAAGATGCCCTGGAGGAGCAAATGGCAACCCACTCCAGTATTCTTGCCTGGGAAATCCCATGGACAGAGGAGCCTGGTGGGCTACAGTCCACGAGGCTGCAAGAGTTGTACATGAGTTGGAAACTAAACCACTACCACCACCAAAACCTGCTGCTGCTAAGTCGCTTTAGTCATGTCCGACTCTGTGCGACCCCATAGATGGCAGCCCACCAGGCTCCCCCGTCCCTGGGATTCTCCAGGCAAGAACACTGGAGTGGGTTGCCATTTCCTTCTCCAATGCATGAAAGTGAAAAGTGAAAGTGAAGTTGCTCAGTCGTGTCCAACTCTTAGCGACCCCATGGACTGCAGCCTACCAGACTCCTCCGTCCATGGGATTTTCCAGGCAAGAGTGCTGCAGTGGGGTGCCATTGCCTTCTCACCACCAAAACCTACATGCTCGTAAAGAGAGCTGTATGGTTTATTGACAGCATTTTACACTTTTGCTGCCTTTTTTCGTGGGTTTATCCATCCTTTGAATAGTTCATTTTCATTGTTTCTGATGTGTAAATATTCTGTTCTTATGACGCTAAGTAATCCATGCTCCTCTGTTGAGATGCAGTATTTGAAATGAATGATTCTTAATGTTGCATTTAAAGTTAATCATGTAGGTTTTGAATTAACCAGATCATTTTTTCACCCCTCAGCAAATTTTATCATATGCAAGCCATTTTAGCTCAGAGATTTGAATCTGTCACCTTTAAAATAGGAGCAATGTGATCAGATCTATGTTGCTCATGGTGTAAAGATCAGTTTTATCAGGTCTATGAACACTGTGAGCTTTAAGCCAACTGTTTCACTCTCCTCCTTCACTTTCATCAAGAGGAGTTTTAGTTCCTCTTCACTTTCTGCCATAAGGGTGGTGTCGTCTGCATCTCTGAGGTTATTGATATTTCTCCTGGCAATCTTGATTCCAGCTTGTGCTTCTTCCAGCCCAGCGTTTCTCATGATGTACTCTGCATATAAATTAAATAAGCAGAGTGACAATATACAGCCTTAACATACTCCTTTTCCTATTTGCAATCAGTCTGTTGTTCCACGTCCAGTTCTAACTGTTGCTTCCCGACCTGCATACAGGTTTCTCAAGAGACAGGTCAGATGGTCTGGTATTCCCATCTCTTTCAGAATTTTCCACAGTTTATTGTGATCCACACAGTCAAAGGCTTTGGCATAGTCAATAAAGCAGAAATAGATGTTTTTCTGGAACTCTCTTGCTTTCTCGATGATCCAGTGGATGTTGGCAATTTGATCTCTGGTTCCTCTACCTTTTCTAAGACCAGCTTGAACATCTGGAAGTTCACGGTTCACGTATTGCTAAAGCCTGGCTTGGAGAATTTTGAGCATTACCTTACTGGCGTGTGAGATGAGTGCAATTGTGAGGTAGTTCGAGCATTTTTTGGCATTGCCTTTCTTTGGGATTGGAATGAAAACAGACCTTTTCCAGTCCTGTGTCCACTGCTGAGTTTTCCAAATTTGCTGGCCTATTGAGTGCAGCACTTTCACAGCATCATCTTTCAGGATTTGACATAGCTCAACTGGAATTCCATCACCTCCACTAGCTTTGTTCATAGTGACGCTTTCTAAGGCCCACTTGACTTCACATTCCGGGATGTCTGGCTCTAGGTGAGTGATCACACCATCGTGATTATCTGGGTC
Source organism: Cervus elaphus (assembly GCF_910594005.1). Taxonomy (NCBI): domain Eukaryota; kingdom Metazoa; phylum Chordata; class Mammalia; order Artiodactyla; family Cervidae; genus Cervus; species Cervus elaphus. The sequence continues at coordinate 31,097,544 of NC_057835.1, forward strand.
ATGAAGATCTTTTTTGTACAGTTCTTCTGTGTATTCTTGCCACCTCTTTTTAATATCTTCTGCTTCTGTTAGGTCCATACCATTTCTGTCCTTTATTGAGCCCATCTTTACATGAAATGTTCCCTTGGTATCTCTAATTTTCTTGAAGAGATCTCTAGTCTTTCCCATTCTATTGTTTTCCTCTATTTCTTTGCATTGATTCCTGAGGAAGGCTTTTTTATTTCTTCTTGCTATTCTTTGGAACTCTAAGATCATGGCATCTGGTCCCATCACTTCATGGGAAATAGATGGGAAAACAGTGGAAACAGTGTCAGACTTTATTTTTGGGGCTCCAAAATCACTGCATATGGTGACTGCAGCCATGAAATTAAAAGGCGCTTGCTCCTTGGAAGGAAAATTATGACCAACCTAGACAGCATATTTAAAAGCAGAGAAATTACTTTGCCAACAAAGGTCCGTCTAGTCAAGGCTATGGTTTTTCCAGTAGTAATGTATGGATGTGAGAGTTGGACAGTGAAGATAGCTGAGCGCCGAAGAATTGATACTTTTTAACTGTGGTGTTGGAGAAGACTCTTGAGAGTCCCTTGGATTGCAAGAAGATCCAACCAGTCCATCCTAAAGGAGATCAGTCCTGGGTATTCATTGGATAGACTGATGTTGAAGCTGAAACTCCAATACTTTGGCCACCTCATGCAAAGAGTTGACTCATTGGAAAAGACCCTAATGCTGGGAAGGATTGGGGGCAGGAGTAGAAGGGTACGACAGAGGATGAGATGACTGAATGGCATCACTGACTCGATGGACAATGGTTTGAGGTAACTCCGGGAGTTGGTGGTGGACAGGGAGGCCTGGAGTGCTGGGATTCATGGGGTCGCAAAGAGTCAGACACGACTGAGCAACTGAGCTGAACTGATGACCACTGTGAAGTATGGTACAAATACTGCATGCTGACACTTGTAAGCACTGCAGATTTTTCCTTTGAAAACATGTTTGAAACTGACAGCTATCTTGCCCTGGAAATGAAAAAATGTGAACCACATGTCATGCTCCTGATTCCAGGAAGCGTCCTGTGGATAGCACCTAAAGTTGAGGTCACAGTGGATCCAGATGCTAGCTAGGCTAGGGAGCCCCAAGTCCTTTATTTAGCTATTCTGAGCTTCAGTGGGATTTTGATTTATCAGAGCAGATAAAACCTTAGGACTAGTGAATGTCAACCCTGTACTGTGCTTAGTTGCTCAGTCTTGTCCAACTCTTTGTGACCCCATGGACTGTAGCCTGCCAGGCTCCTCTGTCCATAGAATTTTCCAGGCAAGAATACTGGAGTGGGTTGCCAATTTCTTCTCATATCTGTATCTATAAAGCACAATATGATAACCCTGTACAAAGACCTACATTTTATACAGATAAAGCTTTCTTAACTTCTTCCATGAAATTCTCTCATTAGAATACTTGAGTATATAAACATAAGTTTTGATGAGAAGGTTAATGTAATGGAAAATTAACAATAGAATAAAAACACATTTTGCTACCTAATTAGCATCTAATTAGAACTAAATTTTCATTTCTATTATGAAAAAATGTTGATTGCAGAGAACATGCACAGTCTTCTTTTTTAAAAAAATTCTCCCCTGTCTCTTTGTCTCTTTCTCTGCCTCTCTCAAACACACACACACACACACACACACACACACACAGAAGAGCATAGTTTCATACACATAACACAACTTTTTCTCTATCTCTTATTCTTCCCTGAAAACAAGCCTTCCATATTCCTTATTTAGGGTTTTAAAAATTATCAAAGACTTATTTCTCTTCTAAATGCTTTGTTTCTCAGAACTATTTTCAATCTAGCATCTGTTTTTTGTTTTTTTTTTTAATTTTGTTCTATTATGAAGAACACTGTAGTTGTTTTCAACGGGCTCTGCATATACACATGCAACTTTAGGAGTCAGAGAAGAGACTGCTGAAATGGTAACCATTTTCCAGTGCATGATGGGTATTAATGTGCTGTTCTATGTTACTGTTTATGATGTAGAGAATATGCAGCGATGAACTCTAGATGTAACATGGATAGAAATAACCTGTATTTCCTTTGGCACAGATTCTCCACCAGGAACTCTTGTAGGTTATCTCCTCGTGCTCACATTCCTAGAATACAGTTGAGGGTAACGGGACCTAGGCAGGTCTCATTGGTTAGTAGAACTAGGTCTTGAGTCTCTGTGTACCTTCAGCCATTATATCTCACTGACTGAGGCAGCTAACTATATTTAGGGAAAACTGTTGGCAGCAAAGATTATTAAATAGCAAAATTGTTTGGTGAAGGAGCTTGATGACTGGTATGTTAGCATAGTTTAAGAACATGACAAAACATTTTTGTTTGAAGTGGCTTAGGTAGACTTCTGACAGCAGAAGGAAAAATAGACACTGTAACCTTTAATCTGAGCCAGGATGTCATGAGAAGATTTTTAAATCAATAAATATTTCTCGCTTTCAAAAGATAAATGAACTTACTTGCATGCCTCAATAGGATAACCGAGATAATGACTTGGACTTCTTTTGGACTTGGACCACTTTTTGCCATAACTGAATTGTTCCTCTTAGTTACCACTTTCCTATGATGAGCTTTTCCATCTCTTTATCCAGCCAGATGACAATGGGGATATAGGCTAGAGCATTCTAGGGGTATCCACCTCTTCTGGCTTATCAAAAGATAAGACCCTCACAACCCAACTAATAAGGCAGGAATTCCACAATGGTGGCCCTGAACAGGGCTGGTAGCTCCCTGGCTGGTCTCAGGAGAGCCTTGTTGCAGGAAGCAAGTAGGAATGACCGTGTCAACTCTGGGAGACTAGCAGTCTTTCAGTACCAACCCCTGAGTTCCCAAACTTGAGTAATTTCTGTTTAACATTCATGTGAGATAAAGTGAGGCCGAAACAAAGGAAAAGCTCCTGCAATTATTTTAAAACATTATAGTAAAAGCCTTGGTTTCAGCTGCTCCTAAAATGTGGGCACTTAAAGCTGATCACAACAGGTGAGCTCAATCAAACGTTCATGTGTGAAATACAAGCTCAGTTGTAAGCCATTCTGAAGAACTATTATGCCAATAAAGAGCAAATGGTAATGGATTTTTTTTTTTCCTGTAAGGCACAAACAGGGACTTTGTAATTTACTTCTTATGGGGCCTATTGAAAAAAAATCCAATGTGATCTCCTTTCGAGGTTCTCTGTTTTTAAAAATATCAATTACTTGGTTTTGTAATTAAAACATAAATTATGTATGCTTTATTCCATGTTACATTCTCTAGAATCATAAAGGTGAATAAAGCACTATTTCCATACTTTACAAGGCCCTTTATTGTTTCTGAATGTTTGGAACTTGAGTTTGCTTTTTCTTCCCCTTGGCATTGACAATTTTTCTTGTAGTTACAATTTTTACTTACTTTTTCTTTGTAGGAGAACCTTTAAGAATGCTGAAATCCATTTTCTCCCCATTCACCAAGACATTTTTATCTTGCCAATCAAATTCAGGCTGAAATTTTACTCCTTCTCTGCCTGAAACTTCAAGCATGTATACAACCACTTTATTGGAGGATGCCCTTCTATTGTTTCCTTCATTGCCCCCAGGAGTCAAACATCTAATCCTTTAGGTTTACAAAGTATTGTTTGACTAGGATGGCGCTTTATTTCTAGTAAAGGAAAAGTACTTCATAAATTAAGTAGAACAAGGAAGTGAGGTGGTGTTTAGTAGTGTAAAGGTACATTGTTTTTCCATGCCTGCCCTAAAGTAAGTGACATGGACATTTATATAAAGAGCTAAATTAAATGAACTCACTCCAATCAAGGTCTCTGATGGATGGAAGAGAGAGAATTTGATCCACAGCGAGGACGAAAACCCAGTCTTCTGGCTCCTGGCTCAGTGTTCTCTCCAAGCTATGATGGTTGGTTAGTATCAACAAATACATACATGCTCATGAGTTCTCCCCTAGACATGAATATCTTAATAATATTGTTACCAATCTACATGTGCAGGCTGATCACTCCCTCTTCTAACTTCTGGTGAAACTCCATCAATATTCGGCTGAGTTCCTTTGTTAAGGAAGACAGGGGAACTGGAGACCCCTCCTGGTCCAAATGGTGAAGAACAGTCCTTTATTTCTTGGGACTGTCATGCATTTGGCCTTCCCCAGTGGTTCAGCGGTAAAAAAATCCACCTGCCAAGGCAGGAGACATTGGTTCAATCCCTGGGTTGGAAAGATCCCCAGGAGAAGGAAATGGCAACTGACTCCAATATTCTTGCCTGAAGAATCCCATGGACAGAGGAGCCTGGCGGGCTACAGTCTGTGGGGCCGCAAAAGAGTTGGGACATGACTTAGTGACTAAGCAGAAACAATATACAACACTGTCAAACACATGTTCTATGTAGTAATTGCATTTATAATTTCCAGAAGGTCTCTTACAACAAACTACAATGATATTACATATCTATAGATCTTTGCTTGTCCTTTGGCATTGGTGCTTACATTCAGAAAAGACCCATTCTTTTATGGAGGTCACGGATGAAGAGAGACCACATTTTGCTCATCATCACCTTTGTTCCTCTTCAGAATGATCGTACCTCCAGTTTGGAGGGGAAAATGCACAAACCTGTCTGCTGGGATTATATCCCCCAGTTTGGCACTGGTTTTGGTGCTGCTATTGCACTCTGGGAAAGTCACTTAACTACATTCTGTATCTGTAAAATGAAGGCACCAGGCTAGGTTAAATATGCACTGATTTCATTCTAAAATGCCACATGACTATAGTAAGATTAGCAGTAGTTATAATTTTAGGCATACTGTTCTGTGTACTTTTCTGTCTTATCTCGAAAAAGGAGAAGCAATTACTCTGCTTATGGTTTCTTGTTGCCTAGGTAAATATCTGGCAACAAGAAGATTCCTCTTTTATGTAAATAAAAAACTTGGTGTTTTTAGCCTAGATAAATTTAACCCATATTATGGCCTTGCTATTTAATGATATCCTGGAATATCAGAAAAAAATTATTGTCTTATCATAGAACACTAATTCTTAAAAATATTTAATAATTTCTCCAAACGTTTGCTTTTAAATTGTCATAGACCTTCATTTACTAACGTCAGACTAAAAGAATATGTAATATCAGTTTCTGTGAATCAGCATTTACATTATAAATGTCATTGTGAAAGTTTTACACATTGAATGAGATGTCTTCATTTTTATTAATGTATTTTAGGACCCCTAAAAGTGTTTTTTTTCCCCAGGTTAAGTAATTTATATTGGTCATTTTTTACATATAAAACCTGCTAGATTGCTTTATCTTTGTTCACTCATAAATAATAGCCATCTTCAATTTAATAGTTGAACATTATATGTGGGGTATGCATTTATTTCATAATTTTGAAAAGAAAATCTAAGAAAAAAATATTTATCATGTTTGATTATTGTCTGTTCACATCCAACAAAGTAATATGTGGCTGCCAAAAAACCCTCAGTATTTGAGGAAAGTCTTTGCACTTAAGTGGACCGATGTGTGTGCTTAGTCGCTCAGTCATGTCTGACTCTCTGCAGCCCCATGAACGGTAGCCTGCCAGGCTCCTCCATCCATGGGATTCTCCAGGCAAGAACACTAGAGTTGGTTGTCATTAATTGCAGTTCACACCTAATTAGCTACTTTTATCAAATCCTGGCCATTATCTTGCACACCAAGTTCTACTTCAGGCACTTTACAATCATTATCTAAATTAATTTTTAAAACAGCCATCAAAGTTGCATTATCCTAATTTTAAAATAAAGACATCAGAGCTCAGTGAGTTTGCACAACTTCCTTAAGTATCTTGTCTCCAAATGGAGATTTAAACTGATCTGTCTGCTGTCCATTATGCTAAGCACGCTGCAGGGCAGAAGATGTGCCATCCCTTTTCCACTGTCTGGTCCTCCCAGTTGTAAGGAAATATCTAGTCAACCAAAAACTCTGTGGTCAAGGGAGCAGTTGAGTTATCATCCTTCTTAATGGGCAGGACTAGTGCCTTGTCCTCCTAAGCAGAGACTTTTCTAATGGAGCTGGAAACAGAACTGGAGCAGGTATGGCCTATGTTGGTCTCCTCTGCTTAGTTGCAGTAGAGAAACTGCCAAGGAGAGATACTCTGCCTAAAGGATTCTAGCCAGCGGGGATGGAGGTGGCTATGCAGAAACTGGACACTCAAAAATCCTCAACAGAGGAGGACAGAGCACAGTGTCGTCCACAGAAGAATCATATCCAGAATCTCACAACAGGCCTAAGTCTTGCACCTGAACTCCTTACCTCCACCCAGCAAAGAAGAAGGGCCCCCAGGTTGCAGGCTGTCACCTGGAGTTTGATTCCTTTTCCTGTGAAGACAAGCAGGGAGAAATAAAGGTGAAAATGTCCTTCCTGGTACCTCGCTGAGGAGAAGAGGTACTGGTACAGATTATTTCTGTAGCAAGAGGGCCTGGCGATGGAGAACCTGTCTGGCTATTCCTGGGCAGCCACAGCTGTGCTGAGCTGAGGGATGCTCTGGGATGCTCTCTTTTTAGTGTATAGAAAGGGCTTAATATCACGGGATGATTATCTCATTCCTCTTCCTGACATCTTACAATAAACATATTGGCTGACAAGAGAAACTCAGAATAAATTTGTATAGCATACCTGCTTCCGAGGTGGTGCAGTGGTGAAGAATCTGCCTGCCAGTGCAGGAGACACAGGAGACTGAGGTTCGATCCCGGTTTGGGAAGATCCCCTGGAGGCAGACATGGCAACCCACTCCACTATTCTTGCCTGGATAATCCCATGGACAGAGGAGCCTGGCAGGCTATAGTCCATGGGACTGCAAAGAGTTGGACACAGCTAAATGACTGAGCATACAGCATATCTGGATATAGGAATGCTGTACAGATGGAGATCAAGGAAAAAATATGCAAAGAAAGCAGGATAACTGTTTATTGAATGGTTCCGGATGTAGTTTAGTGGTTGAGAGGAATGCAATTAAGTTTCCAGGCTGCTTTAGTATCGTTTATTGTACAGTAGCAGTAATGGCTTATCTTAGATGATGTTGTTTTGCATAGTTTTATTGAGAATAATGGAATTCAGTTCAGTCTAAGGAAAGCCTGATCTGCCCCTGCAGGAATGGCCAGCCTGGAAGCCACAATTGTCTGTGCCAGTGCATGCGTCTTTTTCTCTTGGCACCATTGAAAGTTTCCTGGGTTGCCCTGGGGAGGTCAGCGTCTCTGTTAAAGCCTTAATGTTCAAAGGGGTGGCTTTGTTTAAAACATTCCTTAGAAGGAACTTAAAGGAAGTAACACTAACTTGGTAGATGGAAATAACAATCAAATTCAGGGTGTGGAATAAAAAGTCAAAACCAGGCAACAACATTAAATAAGGATGAGCACTAAGGTTACACTGGGAGATGAATAGATGAAAGATGAGAATTAAAGGAAAAGGAAGTCAGCCTTTAATATGCAGAAAGGTAATTTGGACACAATGAAGGGAGAAAAGATACACTGAAATGGAACAAAATGGGAAAATTAGAAAATCTTAAGGATAAGAAGTGAACTGTCTATAAATATGACTTTAAAATAGGTTTTAGTGAAAATAAATGATAAAAATAAGATCAAGTGCCAGTCTTTGAGATTTAATCTGAAGATTACAATAGGAAGTGTGGATAAAGGCAGTTTTTAATGTCACATGTTGTTTAATGTTGTATGAAGATGACTGTGTGCGTGTGTGTGAAAAATTCAAGATTCACTTGGGAAAAACACATAGCATCAACATATTACCAACATTTTCTCATGTTTCATGGAATGAAGTTGTTATCTGGCCCAACTGAGATAATTCCTTTTTGGCACATTAATCTCTGACCCTCTCTTACTAGCAACAGCAATCATTAGACAGCATGAGAAAGTTCTAATTAAAACCCCTAAAAATGTTTAGCAGAAAAAATTTAAGATTGATAAAATGTCAGAACTGTGAAAAATTCAACATTTTAATAAAATAAGCCTATGAGGAAATTTGTAGGACAAGTCTATACTTTTGAAAATAGTACTGAATATTTTTACTCTGAAAAGTAGTTAAGTTTATTGGCAGTTACCTGATCTCAGAGTAATTCAAAACTAAATAAACTTGTAGCATAGAGAAATAGTAAATTTTTATACAATCATAAAAAGCATTTTGCTAAGTACAACTTTTTAAAGATGTGTATAATTTGATGGATCATTTTGTAGCCAAGTGAAGTTCACTTTTAGAGTTAGTTTTTAAGTTTAAGGATAGAATTTAGATAAGTTTTACAGTTATAATGCAAAGTTGAAATATTTGAATTGTTTAGAGCTACATAACTTCAAAAAATTATCTTACTTAGTTGGCCACGTCATTATGCAAATAAAAGCACAAATGTATTATATTCATTGAACCATTAAATGGGAGTCCAGCAAGCCATTAAAATTAATAGGTCATTCAGGTAAAGGACAGATATAGCAGGGAAAAAAATGTCTATGTTGATTAGCTGTCAAAGTGTTGCCTCTCTTTGGTAAGGCGAATAGAAAAGCAACTATCTTTGGTAATTTTCTTTCCATTTTCTTCATCATAATTCATGTGTTGCTTTTTAAAACCTGCAGACTAGATTGAAATAAAACTATTCTCGCTACATTGTAAAAATGCAAGAAATAAAATATCTGATTTGGAGATAAGAAAACTTGATTTCATATTCAGCATTGTCAGCCTCCTCTACTGTAGCAGCAACATAAATTTTTGCATTGACCAGGTGCATAGGTGTTGATTTTTTTGGCAGAAAAATTAGTAAAGGGGTAAGAAAGTTTATTACAGTGCAGAACCCTCTCTTCTGTTTCGATAGAATCTGAGTTCATATTTCATGGAGAGTATAAATTAAGCATTATTGGCTAGGAAATGACACCAGAGTAATGCAAAGTCACCAAAAAACAAAAGGTTTTTTTGGTAATATCACATGATATTCCATCTTTTTTTAAAATTAATTTTATTGGAGTGTGGTTGATTTACAGTTTTGTGTTTCTGTTTGACAGCAAAGTGAATCAGCTATATGTATACATATATCCAGTCTTTTTTAGATTCTTTTTCCATGTAGGTCATTATGGAGCATTGAGCAGAGGCCCCTGTGCTCTGCGGTAGGCCCTTGCTCGTTTCTGTTTTATCAATAGTCATGTATGTGTCCGCCCCAGTCCTTGGTGTTTGAGGAAGTTCTTGCCTCATTGGAAATTCTTTCAGTATGGTATCATTTGGTCTTATACATATTTCTTGGGTGAGAAAAACATCCTTGTAAGTTAGATACTACTATTTTTGTTAACTGTCTTTTCTATTTTTTAATAATGGCAAAGAATGTAAGGATTCAAATTTTACTGGTATTATAGAGGCTTGTAGGAAAAAGATGTTATAAAAGTTGCTGATTATGGAAGACCACAACAACATTCACAGTCACTGCACTGGTGCACATATGCCACAGTTGCAGCTATTAGTAGACTAGCAACATCAGTATTTGTGGGAGGGCATGCACATGCCAACACATATACCTGTAGACACACACACACACACACACACATCCTAGCAGCATAATGGACCAAAATGGTCTTTAATTTCCTTCAGTGTTTACAATACCATCTAAAACTATTAAAAGTATGTAGAAGTTAAGGAATGTGACTCCAGAAAAGTGGGAAATATCAACAAAATGAATTGGTAATACTCTACCAAAGCTGCCAAAATTAACTTCTATTTACCATGGATGAAAAGAGGCTATTTCCCAGATCTTATAAAAATCATAGACAAATATGTGATAGGGTTGCTGCTGCTGCTAAGTCGCTTCAGTCGTGTCCGACTCTGTGCGACCCCACAGACGGCAGCCCACCAGGCTCCTCCATCCCTCGGAATCTCCAGGCGAGAACACTGGAGTGGGTTGCCATTTCCTTCTCCAATGCGTGCATGCATGCTAAGTTACTTCAGTCGTGTCCGACTCTGTGCGACCCTATGGACAGCAGCCCACCAGGCTCCTCTGTCCACAGGATTCTCCAGGCAAGAATACTGAAGTGGGTGGTCATTTCCTTCTCTGATGTGATAGGGTAGGGATAAAAACTCACAAACTAGAGATAAAGGCAATGCATATGCGGTAACCCAAGAATCAAGTGGCCAAGGAACAGATTATTTTTCATAAATGTTAAATTTCAGAATCCAAGTTCCTTCCCTTTGGAATCACTTCTGGAGAAGACTGGCAACTTTGGTAACTTTCGGTTAACCAGTTCTGTGTTCTCACCACCTTTCCTACCTCCCCCCATAGCCCCACTTCTCCCTCAAGTGGCATCTAAATTCCAGTGTGGAGTTTGGAGGCCTAGGACTGTGTTTCAAGGCCTCCGGGGAGAGGGCCATTTGGACTGTGGTTATCCTTCACCCTTTTCTATCACTCACAATGATATTTTGGAGCTGCTGGACTTTGCTAAGCTATCCCTGTATTTGTTGTATCCACTGCTGGAGAAGGTCACATAACCTAGACCATGCCTACACACCTGTTGGAGTCCCGGGCACTTCCCTAACTCCACTGGGGCTAGAAGTTCAGAAGATTAAGTCCTCTCTGTCTGGATATGTCTGGCCATATTTTATTTTAGACTGATGCTTCTCTAGTCTGCCTTTGAAGTCTTTCCCAGAAAGCTTACTGTTTTAGTTTTTACCCAGAAATCCAGCATAGGTCTTATCAACAATCAGTCGCTTCTCCAAAGGAAAGTCTATATAGGGCTTCTGTGATTCTCATGTGACCACACGAAGACTCTTTGTAGGGGAGTAGTAAGATAAGAGATGGCTTCTCAGAAACTTTTTCCATTATCTAAGTCTCTTGCCTGCTTATACTCAATTGCCTGCTTGTATCAGTTATCTATTGCTGTGTAACAAATCAGCCCAGATTAGTGTTGGAATACAACAACAACCATTTATCTGCCCATGATTCAGCAACTTGGACTGGTTTTCTGCTTGTCCTTCCTTGGGTCATTTCTGCGACTGTTATCTGGAGTCTCAAGTCAGGCTGACTGACCCAGTAAAATTGTATTCACATCTCTGCTGCCTCAGTTGGGGTGGCTAGAACAGCTGAGGCCTTGCTGGACCTCTCTCTCACACAGACTCCTCATCAATGATAAATGTGCCACATGATAAAGAAGCTAACCAAAAATATGCAAGTGGAATAGCATGCCTTACATGACCACTTAGATATCCAAAAGAATGACAATTGAAGCTTCCAGGACAGCTTAGAAAGAACTTGGAAGCAATCCATCATCAAAGAAAGCCATCAAACTAGTTTAGATTCAGGAGGAGGAAAAGTAGCATCCATCCTGAATGTGAGGAGGGGAATGAACCTCCCGGGGTGGGAAAAATTGACACAGACTATCCATCCCACTTCTGGCAGAATTCACCTCCTCTGACAGGTAAAGGTTTCTTCTGTCAACATGAATTCTCACTTCCTCTGAGTCCTTCATGTTAATACTTTGAAGATTCCAAAAAACTTTAACCATCACAATTCAATGCATTAGCTTTAAATTTGGTTTGCTGCAAGTCTTGAGGCTTATTTTAAGTCAAAAGCTGATACAAATGCTTAGTTGCATTCTCTCTCAGAGGAACTGCTCCTCCAGTTCAAGGTCTGTTCTGAATAGCAGAAGGGCCATGTGAATGCCTGGTGATGAGTTTTATAAACACATTTAAATATCTGTTTATATTTTAAAATACTGCTCCACATATATTTTTGGTGAGCTTCTTCATGATGTGACACATTTATCATCTTCCTATTCTTAGTAAAATATTTACCTTTTAACAAAAAATGTTAAATGAACATTGCTAGAATTTCACCTGTCATGGTGAGAATCATCATTGAAACTTCAGATTATAAAAGTAGTTGAGTGGGTAGAGATGCCCTCTTTAGAGAAAACTGCTGTGTTATTCCAGAGAAGGAAATGGCAACCCACTCTAGTATTCTTGCCTGGGAAGTCCCATGGACAGAGGAGCCTGGTGGGCTACATACAGTCCATGGGGTCGCAAAGAGTTGGACACAACTTTGCAACTGAACAACAGTAACAACTGTGTTATTCCAGGGGTGGATCTCTGGTTACCAGAAGGTCCACTCAGATCGGTTTGATCCCACCTTCCCCGTGCCCACTCAGATTGGTTTGATCCCACCTTCCCCGTGACTCCCATTATGGGTTTCATTTGGGATGAGGAGCCTGAGGCAACCCGAGGCAGTAGGTGATGTATATAAATGAAATCACAGTGACTTCGGTGTCCTTGCACCCTCTATATTTAGAGCAAAGTTATTTTGAATTCAGTAACAAACACATACACTTACATGCATACTCTGAAATATCACTACAGATTAACCTATTCTGTCTGCTGTCTCCTTTCTTTCTAATGGAGGAGAATGATTGGAACTAAATCTGTATGTAATAGAGAATGAATAGTGTGATTTGTGATAGAGGAAATATACTTTTTAAAAAGAGGTAAGACTCCGTGATGGGAAAGATTGAAGGCAGGAGGAGAAGAGGACGACAGAGGATGAGATGATTGAATGGCACCACTGGCTCAATGGACATGAGTTTGAGTTGGTGATGGACAGGGAAGCCTGGCATGCTGCAGTCCATGGGGTCACAAAGAGTTGGACACAAATGAGTGACTGAACTGACTGAAGACTCCATGGACTAAGTCTGTTAGCTGAGTCTGAACAGCTCACTATAGTAGCTGTTCACACATGGCCATTGAGCATTTAAAATATGACTAATAAGACTGAGGGACTGAAGTTTTAATTTTAGTTAATTTTAAAAAAGTTCTTTTGACCTCATTGCAGGGCGTGTGTGATCTTAGTTCCTTGACCAGAGTTCAAACCCCCACTGTCTGCCTTGGAAACATAGAGTCTTAACCAATGGACCACCAGTGAAGTCCCTAGTTGATCTTAATTAAATTAAAAAGTTAAAACCATCAACATAAAATGTTTTCCATTAAATATAACTTTTCACAGTTTCATTTAAGGTGAAAGTAGGTCTCTTTCACCTTAATGAGTAAAAATTTAGTATCCATCTTGAGATAAAATATATATCAGATTTCAAAGACTTAGTATGAAAAAGAATGGAAACTATGTCATTAACAATTTTTATGTTGATTCCATGTTAAAATGAAAATATTTTGGATATACTGAATTTAAAAGAATATATTAATAAAATTAACTTTACTTATTTCTTTTTACTGTTTTAATATTCCTATGAGGGCATTTAACGTTATATGTGTGTGTGCATGCATGCCCAGTCACTCAGTCGTGTCCAACTCTTTGAGACCCTGTGGATTGTAGCCTGATAGGCTCCTCTGTCTATGGGGTTTCCCAGGCAAGAATACTGCAGTGGGTTGCCATTTCTTTCTCTGGAATAACACAGCAGTCTTCTCTAAATGGGGCATCACTACACACTCGACTTCTCCCATAATCTGAGGTTTCAATGGTGGGTTGCCATTTCCTTCCCCAGGGGATCTTACTAGCCCAGGTATTGAACCTGTGCCTCCTGCGAGTCTTGCATTGCAGGCAGATTCTTTACCACTGAGCCACCTGGGAAGCCCTTTAATGTTACATATGTGATTTATATTACATTTCTGTAGAATGGCACTGGCGTAGACTCTGAAGTTAAAACTTCAGCATCATTTATTTGTCCTGGATAGAAACTATTCTTTAACAGTAGAAATCTCACCTTTTGTTTTATTCTCTTAAGGACATACATTATATGTTATTCTCTTAAGAACATACATTATATTACATACATACATATGTATTAGATTTACAATATTAGCAGCAATTTATTGAGACCCTACTTCATTTTATTTTAATTTTCAGAACATGCTTTATACTGAGTCCTCCATGTTTAGTGGTACTTACTCTATCTGTTCTGTAGGAAACTAAGTCAAATGAGTTTACACTTTACTCCCAGGACAAGTCCTTCATTTACTTTGCCCCCATGACCTTTCTTGTGTTGATTACCGCCAGGAAAATGTCCCCATGGACCACTCAGAGAAACATCCTAATACAACTTTGTTTCCTGGGTGCCAGGTTAGAACGACTTCATTTGGCATTTTCTATGCTCATGGTGATTCTGAAACCACTATAATCTCAGCTTATCTTTCAGGGAGAGAGGGTGGAGCCCTTGAACAGGCAATAATATATATAGTTTCTAGCAATCTGATGCCCATAATATATTATGTTGAGCATTGGAATATTTGGGGTATTTTTGGACGTGTTCTGGAGGATTCATCTTAAAACTCCCAGCTCAGAAATAGTATTTCCTTTATAAGTGGTGTCCTTCACAATCTTTCCGATTTTAGTGTTTCATACCATTGCCTTTGTTGCTCTAAAGATACTGATCCTTGCTACCCTCCTGACATTTCATTAGAGGAAAAAATAAAATTCAGCATCCCATCTATGCCTTTAACTACCTAGTTCCTTTCAAAAAAAACAAAACAAAACTCCAAAACTTGTAAAATTCACATTTGGTTGTTTTGTAGAGCGAGAGTATGATAGTATTGAGTTATTTTGTTTAAATGAAAGCGTTTCTGGCTTAAAGTATGTACTTCTTCCTCAGGAGCGCAACCTACTCCACAGGCAATAACTCATTTAGACCTCCAATTCTGTGGAGGGTTGGAGGTGATGAGTAGTATATCCAATTTACAGAGGCAACAATTGAAATAGAGTGATGTGGCGAATTGCTCCTGGTCGCAGAGCACGGCTGTCTTGGATCTCAGGGTGGAACTAGGTCTCTTGACTCCCAATTAGCTCTCTATCCACTCGATCACAGTACCCGCCCCCTCCATCCTTGGAAAATGGATGATAAAGTTTATATAAAGCAAACTCTCAGCATCTATGGTTAGAGTGGACAGAACCTGGTTTATTGTCACATCCTCAGTCTCTAGCCCGTTATGGGCTGTCTGCCAGCATCCTTCAGCTCAGCTGTTCTCGTTGATGCTACGGCAAAGGCAGAAGAAAGGCAGAAAGGAAGATAGCCATGGAAGCAAAAGGATCTTGTATGTGGGAAACACAACCTTGGAGGTGTTGGGAAACAGAGTAATAGTTATTGAGTTAGATGGTGAGTTTACTGCCCATTATTTGTGCAGATGGATGTAAATTGAAATGACATTCCATCCTTATTACCTTTTCCCATATGTAAACCTCCACATTAAGTAAACATAAGGGCAGCTCTAAACCGCAACATCAACATAAGCAAGCAACGTTTGAAGCCAGAGGTTTCTCAGTTCTGCAAGGTCACTGCCCTTCCAAACCACAGGCAGATTTCGTGTGAGATATTGAGTGTCTGATACCAATGGAATGACACAACTGAAGGTAGAAGATAGTAATTTAAAGATTTCCAGATAAGAAGGGGAACAATTAAAGCAAATATATCACAAGGTTCAATAGAAAGGTTATTTCAAATTCTTCAGTCTCATGTAAGTAGTAATTTGCTCCTGGCATCTTGGAGAAATAAGCTGAAGCATGTTTGCTATTAGCAGAAAGAGATGTCACTGCGCTGTTTTACTTATCGTTGTCTTCATTTTGATTTCTCAGCAGTTTCTAATGTATCTTCTTGAAGATCAGAATTGGTTGTGCTGTTTAACATAAGAAATTATAGTCACAGGAATTCCCTGGCGGTCCAGTGGTTAGAACTCCACCTTCTCATTGCTGAGGGTCCAGGTTCAATCCCTGGTCAGGGAGCTAAGAGTATATGAGCCACACGGTGTAATCTTAAAAAAATTGTAGACACAATTTGTATGGGATAAAACTACTCCTATAGCTTTGGTGTGTTTAATTTTTTTAAGGAATGGAGGTGTTTAATTTTTTTTAGAAGATAAGATGAGCTTATTACATGAAATTACAGGGCTTCCCTGGTGGTTTAAACAGTAGGGAATCTTCCTCTCATGCAGGAGACTGGGTTCAATCCCTATGTCAGGAAGATCCCCTGGAGAAGGAAATGGCAATCCACTCTGGTATTCGTGCCTGGGAAATCCCATGCACAGAAGAGCCTGGAGGGCTATGGGGTTCATGGGGTCACAAAGAGTTGGACACGACTGAATGACTAAACACTTCCCACATTTTTCAGTTTTCATTACATGAAATATGCATTTATTTCTGAGATTTACTCAGGCAGGTGATAATTATATTAAAAAAGGAGAATGGAGAGTGTGCTAAAGCTGAAAGAAAATGTAAATGACTTATGTAATCACTGAAAGGGGCTTCCTCTAAGAGTCTGGAGACTGGGAAACTGCCAGTGGATGATAGAAGAGAGAGAGGGATAATAAATAAGACAAGGTTCCTAAACAGCCAGGAGAGGGTGGGACCCCAAGCAGAAGTAGGGGACAGACTCAGATGAGCAAGATTCCTTGTGCTCATGCACAGTGAAGGGGAGAAAAAGCTGAGGTCACACTGAACCCTAGTGAACTGAGAGCCTTCCTTTATGGTCGACGCTATGTTTTTTATAAATTGGCTTCTCCGTGGAGAATGACTAGAAGTATTTACTGTAGATACAGAGAAAGCATGGACCAGAGACAGACAATAAGGAAGCCAGAGAATGATGGAGTCCCCATAAAGAAATGGAGCAGGACTCCATGGCCAGCAGAGCTGTGGGCTTCCCATCAGGCAGGAGGCGGGCCAGAGATGGAGAAGACTGAGCAATCTGTCTAGAGATGGCGCGTGGAACCACCACGTCAAGTGGGCCGTTCTGCAGTCCCTGAAATTACCCAGATTATGGCAACCTTTGGGTAGAATGGAAGGCTGGGGACCAATAGTAGTGACATCAGTAAATGATGGAAAAGACAGGCGGGTAGACATCAGAGATGAGAAGAGTGATACAGCCACGTGGCCTAAATTGCATGCAGACTCACACAAGTTAAGTATTCAGACAAGACTGATCATTAACCAACAAAAACATTGACTAAGCTAACAGCTGTAATAAACCTGGCTTTATGTGTTCTTGATTGTAAATATTTATCTTTTTAGTCTACTTCCCCTTGTGTAAGGTTAAGTGTATGAGAAAAAATATCACGGGAATATATCTCAGTGTATAACAGTTTGCTCATAATGTAATGTAGAAAGGGGATCTAAGCTTTCATTATTTGCACAGATCCAAAATTAAAATGTTGAAAAAGTATAGATTAAGTAACATAAGCACCAATAGTATTTCTGTTTATGCAACATTTATACAAATACATTATTTTACACATGTACCCTGAATGTTTTAGTGAAATCCGCATTTAATTATTTATCTGAAGCCCTTGGTGAAATGCAAAAGTGAATTTTAATATTAAAAATTATGTGGATTACTCTCTTTTTAATAACCCTATGATATTATCTTTGTAAATATAGCATCACATAGGTTATTTCTTTTCACTTATTTAGGGAAGTAAATGAAGAAAAAATTATGGACATTTCCTACATTTTCAATTGTGATTAATTAATTTTTACAGCTGTTAGACCAGAAATAGAATAACTTCAAGTTTACAAATCTGCAGGGTCAGTATATTTTCAACAAAAGTTTTACAGGAGTTCCAAAAATACTTACATTCCAGTGAACTCAAGTTCTTGCATCTTTGGAGGGCCATATTTACATTTCTGCCTCACTAATTTTTATAATGTGAAAATATTTTGCATTAATAAGGACTTTTATTAATGCAAAGCAGATTTCTGCCCTATATACCTTTTATAACAATGTGCCTGAGATTACGCCACATTTCAATGTCAATAAAATTGGTGGGTGGAACAAAATGTGAATAAATTATTTCCATACAAACAAGAACATTCTTGGTTTTCAAAAGCTGGTCATTTGGAGATCACAGGTATAGGTGAGAGAAAATAAACTCAGTAAGTTACAGCTGCAAAAGGGAAAGGACACAGAAATTAATGTTATACGTATTGCACATTGATAACTTGTACGTGGGCATCATTAATAAGGAATCAGTTTGCAATTTAAATAAAGAAATTACAAATTTAAATAAATGACAAATAGTAAAGTCTAAGAGCCAAATATCAATTTTATCCTACTCCGTCCTATTCAATAAATACTTGATCATTGCCCACTTTGCCAGGCATTGTGCAAATGCTGGTTATACAAGCAAATGCAGCCCTAGCTGCGAGCTACAAGTGGGTGACTTCTATTCCCCAACATATACACACAGATATTGCAGCAAATTTGGTTTACAAAACTGATTAGGAAGAAAAGAGTCAAATTATTTCATTAGTGTGCTTGAAAGGTGGGCAAAAATGATTATAAACACATTCCCCCAAATGTAGGTTATCTGGATTAATTGTTTACAGAGTCTCAAATCTTAGTTTTGATCTTATTTTGAAATAATCATTATTTCTCTCCTTGATATGCCTTCATGCACAGCACCTTGTACATACTAGGATTTCTGTGAATAGTTTTAAAAGAATTGGGGGAAATGTAATGAATGGGCAAATGTTATATATTTCTATTCTAAAATTTTTATCTTAGAGAGATACATGTGTTATGTAATAAGAAGACAAGTAAAAATACTTAAATAAAGCAAAAGACAGAAGGAAAAAATGTAACCTATGAAAACCCTGCCTGAAAAAAATGAATGGCCTGACAGACCACACCACTGTTTGTTCTTTTTGAAATGTAGGTGAGCCTGTCTGAATTACATTCTGTCCAAGCAAAAGAGGAAAAATAATACTGAATCCTTTCTATGGAGGCAAAATATAAAAATTGGACTAATTCATGACTGAAAAAGTCCTACTAGCAAAAAGTGTGCTTCTGAGCTTTGTGAAAAGAAGTTTGAAAAAATATGTAAAGGAAGATTTCCTTTGACTAGTCATTCATCTCTGTCACTAGCACTTGAGTCTTTATATCATTCATTCAGGGAAGTGAGTCTTGTATATTCTGAGTCTTGATCATACAACTATGCACATTTATAAGAACTTCCCTCCCCTCACTCACCACTAAACTTCCCTACCCTTAGCCATTTATAGCATCTACCAATGCCAGTAAGGGAGAGAATGTCACAAGTCACAGTCTTATGTATCTTAACCACAGAATTGATATGCTATCGCTTATGCCTTATTCTGTTGGTTAGAAGCAGATCACTAGTCTAGCTGACACTAGTCTAGCTGACAGGTAAGAGGAGGAGATTATACAAAGATATGAGAGCCAGGAGGCTGGGATTTTGGGGGGCCATCTGAGTCTGACTGCCACAATTCATCATTTTTTTAAACTTTATGTATTGGAGAATAGCCAGTTAACTGTTACGATAGTTTCGGGTGGATAGCAAAGGGACTCAGCCATACATATACATAGTGCATTCTCCCCCAAACCCCCCTCCCATCCAGGCTGCCACATAACATGAAGCAGAGTTTCCTGTGCTATACAAAAGGTCCTTGTTGGTTATCTATTTTAAACATAGCAGTGTGTACAAAACTATCCAAAACTCCCTAACTATCCCTTCCCCCCAACCCCGTCAACCGTAACTTTGTTTTCTATCAGTTGCTTTCTACTTTCTGTAACTTTGTTTTCTATCAGTCGCTTTCTACTTTGTAAATAGTTTCATTTGTATCATTTCTTTTTAGATTCCGTGTATAAGGGACATTGTTCATCATTTTTGTTTGGTCACAGGAGTGTAAGAATCATAGAACCTCTTTTTCTTCTCTCCTAAAGCTGCTCTCAAATCTTTGCTGTGGCTTTCTTTGGGTATTACACATGGTGTATATAGGTCTGCTATGGCCTCAGTTATTTCACTCAATCAGTTTTATTTCTCCGGCCAGGTAGTCTACTGTTTTTCCCACATTGGGTTAATTACCTCGTGGCTGCTTCCAGACCATATTTGCTTGTTCCCTCATAGTTCTAAAGTATAATATAGATCAGGTCACTAATATATATTTGACTTGTTCAACAAAGGTAGTCAAAGGCATGGTTTTTCCAGTAGTCATATATGGATGTGACAGTTGGACCATAAAGAAGTCCAAGTGCTGAAGAATTGATGCCTTCTAACTGTAGTGTTGGAGAAGAATCTTGAGTCCCTTGGAAATCAAACCAGTCAATCCTAAGGGAAATCAATCCTGAATATTCACTGGAAGAACTGAAGGCTGAAGCTCTAATACTTTGGCCACCTGATGTGAAGAGCCAACTCATTGGAAAAGACCCTGATGCTGGGAAAGATTGAAGGCAGGAGGAGAAGGGGACAACAATGGACAAGTTGGTTGGATCCCATCACTGACTCATGAGTTTAAGCAAGCTCTGGGAGATGGTAAAGGACAGGGAAGCCTGGCATGCTACAGTCCATGGGGTTGCAAAGAGATGGACATGACTGACTGAATAACAGCAACAACACATGCTAATATTCTATTAACATGTTTTAGCCAAATTAGCATATTTTAGTCAAATACATATTAGTGACCTGATCTATATTATACTTTAGAACCTTGAGGGAATAAGCAAATATGGTATAGAAGCAATCATGAGCTAATAAAATAGTATGTTTTGCTTTCATTACACCCTTTTTCTCTGTTACTCTAAAATATGGAGCATTTCCACATATTCTGGGCACACCCCTCCTATGCCCCCCACTTCCTGACCTCCTGCTCCCACTGTCTTACCCATGCTCCTGTCTTGTGCCCTTCTCAGTTCCACTCGCTACTCATTCTCCCTACCTTAATCCTGTTCTTGTTTTAAGTCCAAATTTAAGTATTCTTGATGAAGCTTTCTTCCTTTACAAGCTCACTAATTTATCCCTTCTCTTAACTAACAAAGTATGAATAATTTACACCATACAAGTTATTACTTGACTATAAATTATTTTGAACCAGTATCCAATTGTTCGAAATTTATGAGTCTCCTTTCTCCAATAACTTCTTCGATCAATATTGCTCACTACAGTATAACCAAGGATAATTTATCTTAGTCACCACAAATGTTTAATGAAATACTGTTCCAGCATCTTTCTTAGGTAAATAAGGCTTATATTTAATCTCTCTCCTCAATACTAACACATAGCTAACTACATGCAACATATTCATTAAATGTTTGTTGACTTGATATGGGCAACTAGTAAATATTTAAGGCATGTAAATAATTTTGTTGAATACATTTTCAGCATCTTAAAACAAGAAAGGCTGTGCCTCATTAGAATTAGTGTCTGCTGTAATATATGAACTGTTTGGTCTCTTAAGAGGAACTCTCTGTAAATTTAAGAAATATATAAAATTTATATGATATCCAACATTTGTTTTCAAAACACAGGAAAATAAGATCATAAGTTGCACAAGATACAAAGCATAAGGCTAAAGCTTTGCTGTAAAAAAATAAGTAGGATGCTAATCACTCTTACTTTAAATTTTTTATGTCTTTTTTAAGCCATTTTTTAAATTGTGTGCTTAGTCGCTAAGTCGTGTCCAACTCTTTGTGACCCCATGTACTGCAGCCCGCCAGGTTTCTCTGTCCGTGGGGATTCTCCAGGCAAGAATACTGGAGTGGGTTGCCATTTCCTTCTCCAGGGATCTTCCAACCCAGGGATTGAACCCAGGTCTCCCACATAGCAGGCAGATTCTTTACCATTTTAGCCACCCGTTTTCTTAAAAAAAAAAAAATTTAAAGTATAGTTAATTTGCAGTGTTGTATTAATTTCAGATGTACAACAAAGTGATTCAGTTATACACACACATACACACACATATATATATCTTCTTTTTCAGATTCTTTCCCATTATAGATATTGAGTGTAGAATTTCATTGAATCTTTAGATTGATTTGGGAAGTATGTACATTTTTACAATATTCTTTCAATCCATGAACATGGATTATCTTTCCATTTATTTGTTCTTATCATTTGTAATTCTATTTTTTTAGATACAGAAGGTTTTATTTTTATTTTATTTCACATCACTATTAAATAGTGTCAACTATCACTCTTGAGTTTGTTCTTTAATTTTGGCTTGAGTTTTATACTCTGTAGGTTTTCTACTTTCAGTTCAGTTCAGTTCAGTCACTCAGTCATGTCCGACTCTTTGTGACCCCATGGACTGTAGCATGCCAGGCCTCCCTGGCCATCACCAACTCCCAGAGCTTGCTCAAACTCATGTCCATAGAGGCAGTGATGGCATCTAACCATCTTATCCTCTGTTGTCCCCTTCTCCTCCGGCCTTCAATCTTTCCCAGCATCAGGGTCTTTTCCAATGAGTCAGTTCTTCGCATCAGGTGGCCAAAGTATTGGAATTCATCTTCAGCATCAGTCCTTCCAATATTCAGAATATTCAGAACTGATTTTCTTTAAGATTGACTGGTTTCATCTCCTTGCAGTCCAAGGGACTCTCAAGAGTCTAATACACCACCACAGTTCTAAAGCATTGATTCTAATTTAATGGATAGTAAATATTTATTTTATAATTGGCACTTCAAACACATCTATAGTTATTCTTATGTATTTTTTAGATTTGGGGGGTTAAATTTTTTAAAACTTAATTTACCTTTGATTGAAATTGTATTGAAATGTTAAGCTAACTTTGAAAGAATTGGTTGATTTGTAATTGTCTTTTCATTTTCAAGGATGGATCTATATTCTATTCAAATCTTCTTTAAAGTCTTATTAAAGACTGGTAGTTTTTTAAATATAAAGCAAGCATATTTCTTTATAGTAATTTTTAATATTTTATATTTTTATTACTATGGGGAATCATATCTTTCTTCTAATAATACTCTCGCAGGAAGCACCATTGATTATTATGCATCTGTTACATGACATTTTACTGACTCTTCCCTAGTGCCTCAGAAGGTTGGCTTCTCTGGTGGCTCAGACAGTAAAGCGTCTGCCCACAATGCAGGAGACCCGGGTTCAATCCCTGGGTCAGGAAGATCCCTTGGAGAAGGAAATGGCAACCTACTCCAGTATTCTTGCCTGGGAAATCCCATGGATGGAGGAACCTGGTCGGCTACAGTCCATGGGGCAACAAAGAGTCGGACACAACTGAGCGACTTCACTCACTGAATCGTCATATTGATGGGAACAGTTTTTCAGTTGTCATTTTTTTTAACTTTAAAATGTAACGCTTTATCTCATTGTACTTACAGTCAGTTGTCTTGACTTCACATTCCATCTTTTCTTTGAAAGAAATTCGATCTCTTATTTCTGTTACTTGCCTTATAACACTGGCCAGAATTTCCAAAAAAAGTGATAAATAGTTATGACAACAGCCACCCTCCAAGTTATGTTCTTAATTTTAATGAGAAAACCCATTAATATTTCACAAATTGTTGGGTACCGTTCTCAGAGTTCTGAGTCAGTGAGTATGGTGTACATGGAAAAGTGTCAAAAAGGAGTGCCATAATGTAGACATGGAAAATCTTTTGGATTGATCAAAAACCAAATTATAAATCTTGACAGTTGTCAAAAGAATTGCATTTTGACAATTCAAAGGCAAGAAAAATGAGGCGTTTTGACAAGCTGTATTAAAGATTAAAGATGTATTTAACATTTGGAATTAGAATTTGCAAAGTGGCTATGTTCCAGATTCATGGAAATTGATGAGCAGTTAGCTCCACTCAAAGGATTTTGTGAATTTCATATGCATTTCACAATCTTCAAAACCAGGAAAATAAGCTATGAAAGAAAATTTAGTTTTCCATTGGAAAAAAGAGTTTTTATATTTAAATTAGTATATGTTTTATTAAAGATGATTTGAAGATTTTTTAAATTCTTTCTTTAAAAAATTATTCATACAAAGGTTTTTTTTTCATTTATTTTTATTAGTTGGAGGCTAATTACTTTACAATATTATAGTACAAAGGTTTTAAATATAAAAAAAATTAAAATGCCCATGGTTATCTTTCCTCCTTATACTGACAGTTAAGTAAGCTGTGAAACATACATATCATTCAGTTATGAATGAGGTTGTAGCTATCTCTTAGTCTTAAGTGTATGAGAGTTTTTCATAAATAGAGTCTAAGTGTGTATGTGTTGGGTAGAGCGGAGGAGGCTCTAACCCCTACAGGTTTAATCTTTGGGAAAACAGTCTATTTGGAGAAGACCACACACCATCTGCCTGGGGTGGAGTTCATTTTCCCATATCAGCTGGAAAGGCTGTGATAGAATTTGGCTCTCAAGAGAAGTCCTGCTCTCTTTCTCTGCACCTGCCTAGGGGTGTGAATCTACTCTCCATGGGGAACTAGATTGCATTTCCTCATCATTTAGAGGCAAGTGTGTGTTGGATGCTTACAGTATGCTTTATATTTACATAATGTAATCCTTATACGAATCCCATGATGTAAGTACCAATGTTCCATTTTTGTATATGGGGAAAACTGAGATACAGATTAATTGAATAGTGTAAAGCTGTGAAGTCATGTAGTTAGTATATGGTAAACTGAGGTTCTCCTTCTGCTTTATTGACTATGCAAAAGCCTTTGACTGTGTGGATCACAACAAACTGTGAGAAATTCTTAAAGAGATGGAAATATCAGGCCACCTGATCTGCCTCCTGAGAAATCTGTATGCAGGTCAAGAAGCAACAGTTAGAACTGGACATGGAACAACAGACTGGTTCCAAATCGGGAAAGGATTATGTCAAGGCTGTATATTGTCACCCTGCTTATTTACCTTATATGCAGAGTACATCATGAGAAATGCAGGCTGGATGAAGCACAAGCTAGAATCAAGATTGCTGGTAGAAATATCAGTACCCTCAGATATGCAGATGACACCACCCTTGTGGCAGAAAGCACAGAAGAACTAAAGAGCCTCTTGATGAAAGTGAAAGAGGAGAGTGAAAAAGTTGGCTTAAAACTCAACATTCAAAAAGCTAAAATTATGGCATCTGGTCCCATCACTTCATGATAAATATATGAGGAAACAATGGAAACAGTGAGAGACTTTATTTTGAGGGGCTCCAAAATCACTTCAGATGGTGATTGCAGCCGTGAAATTAAAAGATGCTTGTTCCTTGGAAGAAAAGTTATGACCAACCTAGACAGCATACTAAAAAGCAGAGACATTACTTTGCTGACAAAGGTCTGTCTAGTCAAAGCTGTGGTTTTTCCAGTAGTCGAGTATGGATGTGAGAGTTCGACTATAAAGAAAGCTGAGTGCTGAAGAATTGGTGCTTTTGAACTGTGTTGTTGGAAAAGACTCTTGAGAGTCCCTTGGACTCAAGGAGATGAAACCAGTCAATCCTAAAGAAAATCAGTCCTGAATATTCATTGGAAGGACTGATGCTGAAGCTGAAACTCCAGTACTTTGGCCACCTGATGCAAAGAACTAACTCATTGGAAAACACCCTGATGCTGGGCAAGACTGAAGGGGATGAGATGGTTGGATGGTATCACCACCTTTATGGACATGAGTTTGAGCAAGCTCTGGGAGTTGGTGATGGACAGGGAAGCCTGACATGCTGCAAAGAGTCGGACACGACTGAGCGACTGAAAAGAACTGAACTGAAACTGAGGTTCAAGTTCAAGCTTCTAGAACTCTAACTCTTCACTGTCACACAGAGTGGTGCAGAAATGGGTCATGATGGATAGGAGTCTGCCTTAAGGTCTGTTGTTGCAGCAGTGATTTCATAGGTATTGATATTTGGCTAGTCAAAGAGGATGATAAGTTCCTTATCCTAGTTTTTACAGATAACATTTAGATAATGTAACAAATAAAGAACTCTAGAAGCCTAAGGTATGTAAGTTATTTTGTTTTTGGGCAAAATGTCATAAAGTTACGTATTTTGTTTGCTTTAAACGTTGAATAAGATACATCATTAAATATTTAAATAAGTAAGTTTTTTTTAATGATAATCTTTCTCAAGTCTGTGCTGTCTTTCTCAGCAGAAAAATGTGGTTTGAATAAACAATACTTTATTTTTAAAGTTATCAGTCTTTCCCTTGGTGTGACCATGAGATATGATGACAAAATTGAAATATGAAAAGTATTCTGAATGCAAGGACAAGCACATGTGGTTCCTAGTAACTTTGAGAATTTAAGGGCAAAATATCAGCTCTCCAGATTTGGTTGACACTCTTGTGGAGCTTTACATTTTTAACTTGATTTTGAATGCCCTATTTTGGTGACCTAAAAAAAAAAATTAAAAATCATGAATGACGACCACATCGCAACTGTCCCATCTCTCCTGTCTTGCACTCATGGGAGACACTGCTAATCAACTACATGCTCTTTCTCATTGAAAATGGACATTATCTTAGAAGTTTTCCAACGCAAGTCTTGAGGCCACACCAAAAGGAGTTAGTACAAGTGTTCAACTTATTTTCCATCTCTTGCATGGGCAGTACCATCTCTACCACAGCTTTGCATATTCTCCAAAAATTTACTTGCATCATTCTGATAAATCATCAGAGCACTGAAGCCGATTGGGAATGTCAGGTCAATATCTGATCAGGTAAGCTCTGAAACATACAGTGAAAGTGAAAACCTTGTCCATTTAGAAGGATAGTGATGAGAACATGAAGTCTACCACTAGAGACTTAATTGACTGAATTATCCCAGTTTCCAGTTTAATGAGGATAAAATGTATGCTTGGAAAATTTGAACATGGATATTTTTAAAGAAATCCTTCTTAACTTCTTTCAGTAAGCCTATTACTGGAAAAGAACTCCACCCATCAGTGAGCTAAGGGGAAACTTTTTAAAAACTAATTATTTCAGAATGTGAATTTAGAGTGAGAATCTACCCTTTTCATGGTCAAACTGTAATCTTAAACTGATTAGATGTTTATGAAAAGTCAGTAGTAGCCAGTAGCCATTGTCACAGTGATAGACAAATTTATCTTTAAGGTGGCCTTTTGCATATGGGAATATTACCTTTTAAAAACACATTTCTTTCACAGTAAAACACTTCTGATTGGCTATTTGCTCTTTAAAGAGTCTGTGTTCTTGCAGTACCTTCCCCAAGTTGCACCATTTTCTGCTTGATTCTTTGTGTGTGGTTGAGTGGAGTGCATTTCATTAACTAAGAGCCTTAGTAAAACTGCCTCAAGTGATGTTTCATGGAGACCTTCCATAGATGCAACAATGTAGCACAGAAACAATTCTGACTTTAGCTTTCCTTAGTTGCTTTCCAGTTTGCTTGCTTTGTTCTTTCCTTTGTTAAATGTGTCCATGTGAAGATTTTATTTCAGAAGTTGCTGATGTTGGTAAGATGAAATTATATTCTGCCCATATCGTTAGCTCAGCCCCTGTGTAGGTAACGTGGAGCATAGGTAATAAGTACCATATTGGATCCTCAGAAAGTACCTGTTGGTCATAAAGATGCTCCTGAGATAGAGCCTTTTGTGTGAGGTGGTACCTGTAGAGTTGATATGCACCCTTGTGTTTGAAGGGACCTACTGGTGATATTTCTATCCATCAACAGAACAGTGTCAAGATGGTCATTTAGCCCAGCTATTTATTATTCCAGGGATGCTGTACACATAGGTTTTAATATCTACAAACAAGGTTATATTATGTCAAATTATTAACATTGAATGTAAGTTTAAGTGTGTCATAATTCTTTGAAATGTGGATTTAGAGGTGCTAAAAATACATGTTGTTGTTCAGTCGCTAAGTCATGTCCAGCTTTTTGTGACCCCATGGACTGCAGCATGCCAGGCTTCCCTGTCCTTCGCTATCTCTCAGAGTTTGCTCAGACTCATGTCCATTGGGGTAATGATGCCATCCAACTAGCTCATCCTCTGTTGCCCCATTCTCCTCCTGTCTTCAGTCTTTCCCAGCATCAGGGTCTTTTCCAGTGAATCGATAAGATATATTTTAAGGTCCTCAAAAACTGGAAGTGTCCTAGACCTTTACAGATTGCTACCAGACTGTGCTATCAACCAGTGGAAGAGTATCTGAAAGACATCATGGCTGACGGGTAGAGGTCTTTGAGATTCTCAAGTGGGCTCTGATCCTCATTTCACTGCTTGCTGGCTGGAACAAGTCACTTGTTTTCCATCAGATTCAATATCCCCATCTAAAATGTAAATAATAATTTGAAGAGTTTTTTGAAGAAAAATTTAGGTAGTATGAATCCTGACACTGATGATTACTAGGTACAAAATAATCATTGCTGATAAATGTCATTGAGACAGAGATGATATATTGGCAAATTTTTCTATGCACAGAGAATGTCTTTGAATGCAGAGCTTACTGCCTTTGGTTCTGCCTCCCAGAGATTTTTCCCTGTGTTTTCTCACTGCTGAGAATGTACCATGGACCACCTTTGTTTGTTAATGCGCTCCTGTAGAGCTGTAGGCATTAGTGTTCCATGTGGGCACAGTCATCATATCCGGCTTATTCCAGTGTGTGTGCTGTGGCTGCACTGGCAACTGTTCCAGTCTTATTTTATATCCACTCTTTTTTAAGATTCTTTTCCCATATAGGTCATGTAGAGTACTGAGTAGAGTTTCCTATGTTATACAGTAGATCCTTACTAGTTATTTTATGTATAGTAGTGTGTATATGTCAATCCCAGTCTCCCAATTTATTCCTCCCTCTCAGTAACCAGAATGGATAATGATGTGGTGCATATATACAGTGGAATATTAGCCACAAGAGAGAGTGAAATCATTTGCAAGAACATGAATGAACCCAGAGATTGTCATACCAAGTGAAGTAAGTCAGACAGAGAAAAATAAATGACATATGATATGGCTTACATGTGGAATCTAAAAAATGAACTTATTTACAAAACAGAGATAGAGTAACAGACGTAGAACATTGATCCATTCTTAATCATGTTCTTAGAAGAAGTCCAGATGGAAATGTTGCATTTGAGAATGGGTATATTTCTGAGGTAAGAGGGTAAAGAAACGGCCTTGAATTAGAACTGTAGGAATAGAATTATAAATATTTGTTTGGAGAGGGGTAGTGGGATAGAATCATGGAAGGGATGGAAGTCCATGTGTGTACTGAATAATTAGTAGGTTCTTGTAGACCCTGATGAGGCAGACAACCAGTGCAGGCAGACAGTGCAAAATGAGTCCATATGGTGTGAACCTGGCTTACTGAGAAATGGCACAGAAATATGATTCAAGAAAAAGCTGATGCTAGAAAGATAGGGAGATAAAATACCCTTAACATTTAACAAACATGTTTATGACTGCATTGTATATAAATGTTTCCTGGAAGCACTGTTCCTTTCATTAGAAGAGTTTTCTTATATCATATACAAAGACAGTCTGAGTCAGAGTAATTCCTGGTTGGATTACTCTAATTCTAATCTTTAATCAGCCTGTCTTCTTTAAAAATGGGAGACCTGAAAACTAATTCTCTAAATGTATTTAACAAAGAACATAAACAATGAAGGTGCATCTCATGGTTTTTTCACTTGTATCCCCACTGTTTGAGTTAAATATAGCTTATATTAAAAAGAAACATATTAATAGCATTTTATTTCTGTCAACTATATTCTGTTATTTTCCCTGAGCTCTGACTGAAATAGTTTATGTTAAATTGACTAGATATGTGGCCAAAAATAAACCAGTATTATATTTAAAATTATAAATTTGGAGAGGCAAATAGTGGGGAAACAATCATAATTTTAGGTCAGAGTTTCTTTTAACAAATAGATTAAACTGTCACAAAATGAAACAAGTAACATCTTTATGTTTGTTCTTGCTTCAGGCTTGTATCTGAAGAGCATTATTGCTGTAGCAATTGATTTTCTTGTATTCTAAAATAACAAAGGATTTTTTTGTAATGTTTTCAGGTAGCCTAAAAAAAAATGGTGATTTATTTTCTGCTAAGTCTTGTTAGCAATCGATGGTAACAAGGACTGTAAAAGTGCCTTAGAGAATGCTTAATTATCTGCTTGAGATGCTGTAAGGACAACCAAAAGAAAGGCATATAAAAAGGAAAAAGTTAATTAACTTGTTCTAAGAACTATATCCACCCAATTAAACTATAACTGACATGTAGTTATCCCATGTCAAAACCCTTTAGATATTTAAGTATATGAGAATCATTTTTAGCAAAAGAAATAAAATAAATAGTAGAAAACTAATGGAGAACCAAATGTTGACTGCATGGTTTTATCCTCAAAAAGATTCTAATTTGATCATTTCTCTTTATAGTCTCTTCAATTTGCTTGTCCCCCAAAGATAGCCAAGTCACTCAAAATAAGCCATAAAAATTCACAAAGAAGGTCTCTGATGTAAAAATAAATACTAAGGGAAATGGAATCATTATGATGGTTCCACAGAAGTCTGAAATTGTCAGACTAGAAATTCCTTTAGAAGTGGTTTTGTTTAATTTCCCAGCTGAGTCCTGCTTTTCCAGTCAAGGGAAAACTTAGCCTAAGAGCTCTTTTGTCACTGAAGGAACTTCAGGAAATAGGGAAATTATTTCCTTACAACTACACAATCGTTTTTTCATTATTGGAGTATAGTTGCTTTACAACATTGTGTTAGTTTCCACTGTACAGCAAAGTGTATCAGCCACATGTTTACATATATCCCCTCTTCCTTGGATTTCCTTCCCATTTAGGCAGCAGTTTCTCATTAGTTATCTATTTTATACATAAATATTGTGTATTTTATCCACCAATATTGTGGAGCTTCCCAGGTAGCTCATTGGTGAAGAACCTGCCAATGCAGGAGACATGGGTTTGATCCCTGGGTTGGGAAGATTCCCTGAAGAAGGAAACGGCAACCTACTCCAGTATTCTTGCCTGGGAAATCCCATGGGCAGAGGAACTTGATGGACTATATAGTCCACGGGGTCACAAAGGAGTCAGACACGACTTGGTAACTAAACACCATCAATAGTGTATGTGTGTGTGTGTATTTATATCAATCCCAATCTCCCAATTCCTTCCATTGCCCCCCTGTCTCCTTGGTGTCCATATGTTTGTTCTGTACATCTGTGTCTGTATTTCTGCTTTGTGAATATGTTCATCTATACTATTTTTCTAGATTCCACATACATGCATTAATAAATATTTGTTCTTCTCTTTCTGACTTACTCTGTATGACTGTCTCTAGATCCGTCCACGTCTTTGCAGATGGCACAGTTTTGCTCATTTTTGTGGCTGAGTAATATTCCATTGTATATATGTACCATATTTTCTTTATCCATTCCTCTATTGATGGGCATTTAGAATGCTTCCATGTCCTGACTGTTGTAAAATAGTGCTGTAATGAGCACTGAGGTGCATGTGTTCTTCTGAATTGTGGTTTTCTGTAGGTATATGCTCAGGAATATGATTGCTGGGTCATATGTTAGCTCTTTTTTAGTTTTTTAAGGAACTAGACGATCATTTCAATTAACTACTTCTATGTTAAAGGAGCAGACTGTGGAGTGATTTAGATCTGTAGTCTAGAAGACACTTTGTGATACTGAGGTGACTTAAGGGCCCATGTATCAAATTAACCTCTGACAGAAACTGTATATCAGCATGCTGTTTGATGTCTGTCATAATATCGCACATATATTTTTTCCAGTTGTCTTTGAGCTTTATTGAGGGCTATGACAAGGGAAATAGCCTTTCTGAACTATAATGCATCATTGAAGAGAAGTACATCCCAATTTACACTCCTTAGCCTGTACCACATGATTTGAATGTAGAATGTAGATTTCATATTCCTCCAAACATTTGCTTCTCTCAACTTGAACTTTGGAGAAGGAAATGGCAACCCACTCCAGTATTCTTGCCTGGGAAATCCCATGGACAGAGAAGCCTGATGGGCTACAGCCCATGGGGTCATAAAATAGTTGGGCATGACTTGGTGACTAAACAACAACAATTCGAACATACAGTAGTGGGTCTGAAAATGAGAGACCGTGTTGTCCCTTTGGATCTGACTTGTCACTTAGAAGATCACCATGCATTTCATACTACTCCAGTCCTGTTGATCCCAAAACAGTGCTTTCATATTTGATCAGTGCCCAGGAATATCCATTACATTTCTGCCCCCAGCGTTTCTTCTATGGACTTGGTACCTTCTAAACCAAGGAGATGAATCTGTCTTCTTCTGAAGCATGGGCAGCTCACTAACCACTCAGGGTGGTTTGTTGCCTTTTTAATTCCAAACTAAATTAGTTAAATCCTCACTGAATTATTTTGACAGAGCATTTTATATTTATGAAAGTTTAATAAATGTTCTGGCCCTTTTAAGAGTAACTTAACTATTTGGGGGACGTTTTTATTTAGATACAATCTCAATTGATTTTTGTTCAGTACAACTGAAAATGTGGAGTCATTGAAGATCATTTCCTGCTAAATTTCAGATCACAGGCATGAGGGCCATCTCTGAGTAGAAGCACCAATTTCTACCAAATATTCAGTTTATTAGCTCAGGTTATTGACAGTCTCTTGGTAGGAGGTAGGGAACAGGAATGATCAGCTCCTAGAATTAGGTTAAGAATAGGAAAAAATAGGTTCATCTGTAGCAGATGCTGGCAATGTGGGAAACTGTGGGTAAGGGCATAAGGGCATAAGGGCAAAGGGTATACGGGAAGGGTACGTGGCAAAAGGGCAAAGGGTATATGGGAAATCTCTGTACCTTCTCAATTTTGCTGTCCTAAAACAATAAAGGCTTAAAAATACAACTATCAAAGTAGTTACAGATGCTAGTAAAATAATAATGCAATTCTAAATATCCATCTCTTAAGTTACTAGAAAAAGATGCAGGCAAAATTGCAGCAAAAACAGTCTTCACAGGTTTGGATAACTTTATTTGCACTTCAGAGTGATTTCATAATCTCTAAATGCAATAAAACCATTTAAAAAAACTCTATCAAAAATGGAAACTCAGATATCTATTATACTTTTTCTTTATGTGATAACAGGTATTTTTCTCTAAGCTAATCCCAAATTTGGGGGTTATTACTTTAAATTTCATTTGGTGTTAAATTTAATGAATGAAATTAGTTAGATAAGAGGAGTTAAAATTTTCCTTGATGGAAATATCTATAGCTTCTCCCTTTTATGGCTTTTGAAACTAAGTCTTCAGTGAACATAAAAGTCAAGCAAAGGCATGAAACATGCCCCTCAATACACTGTCATCCTTTTGTGGCTTTGATTTTTAATCTTCAATTTACTCATGTAGCATATATATATACAGAGAGAGAGTACTTACCAAATGCAAGAGTCAATGCTGAGTCCTAGTGATACAGATACAAGCAAGTCAGATACACCCTCTGTCTTCATGGAGCTTATAGTCTGTGTGAGTTCAATGTGGATCACACCAGGGTGACAAGAAGAAGATCTAATGAAGGAAATAGATAAAATACTCTATCATACCCAGGGATAAGTCCTCCGGTAGAGATCTGTACTGACACTATAGCAGAGCTCTACTCTTCCTAAGAAAATCAGAGCTGTGTCTTTTGGGAGCTGACACTTGAGCTGAGTCTCAAAACTGAGCAAGATTTAGACCCTATTGGTATCACTGAGTCATGAGTTTCTCAGCCTTATTTCTTCTCTTATTTGTTATTTATTCAACAATGTTTAAGAGGAATCCAAGATATAAAAGTCATTTTGCAGGATGCTAAGAGTGCTACTGAAGTGAATCAATCAAGGACTCTGCTCTCAAATTTCATGAGGAGCGAGAGAGAGAGAGAGAGAAAAGAAACCAGGAAGAAAGGCATGGGCAAATTGTGGCATGAAAACACAAATGATGGAGCGCTCCTCCCAAGGGGAGCAGTCAGGGAATCAGTGGATGCACTGACATTGGAAGTAGCTGAAAACGCGGCTCCAAGCTTTTCAGCCCTGCGTAGGTCCTGCTAAGTGGTAGGAGTGTTCTGCTTTATCAGAACCATGGTTTATCTTAAGATCAACATCCAGCGATGCATATTTGGGGAAAATTTTGGAAAGGGACCACTTCTCCTCCAAGTCTCTGTCCCTGCACCTGAAATAGGTAAATAGAGAAGTTATGATACATCATCATCAAGTCATTTGTTTCCATAGAGGCTCCAAACTCTACCTATAAGGAAATACCACTGGGTTTAGGCTTAAGAATTTCAAAATGCCTTTTGGAAAGCATGAGTCCTCAATATGTTTTATAATGAAAAGGGTTACATGATGATTAAATTCAGGAAGCATTCAGTCTATAGACCTTTCTTGAAAATTAACTATACACATGTGTATCTATTTTTTTTTATCCTATGGTTAACAGAATAAATGAGCTAATTGTTGAATACCTCTCTTTTCCCCTGTTTTTCATAGAACATGTATAACACTGATGGAGCTCTGATACATGCCAATTATTCTTACACATCAAGATATTCTGTCTTTCCCAGTGGCAGACATGAGCCAGGAGAGTGCTTGAAGATACTGAGCTCTGAGCAGCAGATGGCAGGATGGAAGATGGGGACAGGGAGGAGGAAGGGATAAAAAGGGGATGAAAAGAAAATGGAGATTTCTGATAAATTGACGGTTTTCAGTCATCTCTAATACCTGTAACTTCTGAAGTGAGACAGTTCAGACTTTGAAATTCTCCCCTAGTGTTTGGTTTCTTTTATGGCCACCTTCAATTACTGGAAGTGTGGGGACCTTATTGGCCACCAGGGTTTGGCTTCCTGTTGATTCAAAGTGGTTTTTCCCAGGGGCCTAATAACCAGTATCTGATTCAGAGCAACATCAGATTCTAACAACTAAAGGCTGTAGACACAATAAAATCTCTTCAGCACAGCTTCCTTTATTTTCACCTTTACCAAAAACCACATGCTGACAGTTACAACATTAGGAGACTGAAATGCTGGACAAATGGGACCTATAAAAAATAAAAATAGTTGGGACTTCCCTGGCAGGCCAGTGGTTAAGGCTTCACCTTCCAATGCAGAGGATACGGGTCTATGCCTGGTTGGAGAGCTAAGATACCACATGTCTCAGGGCCAAAAAACCAAAATATACAACAGAAGCAATATTGTATCATAACAAATTCAATAAAGACTTTTAAAAGTGGTCCACATCAAAAATAGTTGTTGTTTTTTTTAAAGTCAAGTGGATATATGAAGTCAAAAATTAATTCCTTACAAATTCTACTGAAAGAGAGCTATTGTTTAAAATAACCACGTGCTGCCTGTGTGCTAAGTCGCTTCAGTGATGTCTGACTCTTTGCTAATCTGTAGACTGTAGCCTTCCAGGCTCCTCTGTCCATGGGATTCTCCAGGCAAGAATACTGGAGTGGGTTGCTGTGCCCTTCTCCAGGGGATCTTCCCAACCCAGGGATTGAAGCCATGTTTCTTAGGTCTCCTGCATTGGCAGACAGGTTCTTTACC
Organism: Cervus elaphus; assembly: GCF_910594005.1. NCBI lineage: Eukaryota > Metazoa > Chordata > Mammalia > Artiodactyla > Cervidae > Cervus > Cervus elaphus. The sequence continues at coordinate 31,132,781 of NC_057835.1, forward strand.
ATTAGGCCCCAGTAAATTTTAATTAGTTATGTCCATATATAAGTATGAGTAAGTGGTCCAAAGACGAAGTTCACTCTTTTAACCTCAACATGCTTAGAAATTAATATACATTATTGTCAGAGATTGCAAAGTAATATATATTCATAAGAAATGTAGAAAATACAAAAAGCATTTCAAAATATAAGAAATCACCTTTCTGGCGAGAAACAATGATATTTTGGTGTAGATCATTTCAGGGATTTTTTTCTACAATATACATTAAGGGTAAGTGTTTTAAAATTTTATATTATGCTACAAAAACTATTGTTTAGGCTTTCTGCATTCAAAAATGTATTGACAGTGTTTTCCCTAATCATTAAACACTTTACACAACTTGCATTTATATGAATATGTTATAAATATAATTTTTAACATGTAATTTTTCTCTCCTTTATTCTTAATGTTTTGACATTATAAAAAAACACTGGGATAAACAATTTTAGATGTAAATCTTTTCGCTTGTCCTTGCTTTTTTCTCTCTTTGAGATAAATTCCTAAAGGGAAATTGCTGCATTACAGCATGTATGAACATTTTTAAGCTATAATGTAACAGATTATCAAATTGCCCTTCAGAGATTATGTATGTGAATATCTGGTCCACCAGCGGGTATGTGGAAAAGCCAGCATATCCCCATCCTCACTAATAAATGGAGATTTTAAAGTGCCATAAAAAGCTCTTTAAAAGTCTTCTTTCACTTATAATTTACCCCGAGTCTTCCAGCTACATTCTAATTAAGGCAATCGGATGAGGTTTTAGTTTTGCTCGAGTAGAACTGAATTCAGGGTTGTGAACTTTACATAAAGTATTTCCTGAGAACAGTCTAAACTATAGAGACATCTTTTATTTATTTAAATAGTGTTTAATATGGAGATTTCAAATGAGACAGAATAAAACCATTACTTCTTGTCAGTTTAAGCAGTTGTAAAACAGCTGTGAGTGCCAGCTTAATAAATGAGGAAATTTTACTTAACCATCAATAGATTCTAGTCTTCATGTTTTTGTTATTAGTTATTAAATACACAATAAAGCAATTACAGCTTTTCCAGTAGTCATGTATGGATGTGAAAGTTGGACCATAAAGAAAGCTGAGTGCCAAAGAATTGATGCTTTTGAACTGTGGTGTTGGAGAAGACTCTTGAGAGTCCCTTGGACTGCAAGGAGATCAAACCAGTCAATCCTAAAGGAAGTCAGTCCTGAATATTCATTGGAAAGACTGATGGTGAAGCTGAAACTCCAATGCTTTGGCCACCTGATGTGAAGAACTGACTCATTGGAAAAGACCCTGATGCTGGGAAAGACTGAAGGCAGGAGGAGAAGGGGATGACAGAGGATGAGATAGTTGGATGGCATCACTGCCTCAATGGACATGAGTTTGAGCAAGCTCTGGGAGTTGGTGAAGGACAGGGAAGCCTGACATGCTGCAGTCCATGGGATTGCAAAGAATCAGACATGATTGTGCAACTGAACTGAACTGAAAGCAATTATATTAACACATAGAAATTAGAGACAGTATCCTTTTCCAGAAGTCCTAGTTTGGTCACTTAATTAGGAGTTCTCACACATTGACCATTTTCCTAAAATAACAATGATATAAATGTCAAGTAGATTTTCATACAAATAGTAAAGCATCAGAAATCTACTTTATTGTAGAATGAATGGCAATGTCACAGGCTACGGAACGGATGCCCTTGACTTGGCAGTTAGCATTGTTCACATTTCTCAAAAATACTAGATTTTGTACAAACTGATTTAAGAAATTAAGATCCCTGTAAAGTGGGAAGCAATGCAATTTGTTGGTTGGGACACACCAAAAGGAGGGATACATATTAAATGAATTAATAGTTCATAATATATTTAAATCTAAATAAAATGTGCTGAAGTAAATGAAAGATTGTTTTACATTCTTCAGTATGATTTTCCAATCACTGTAAGTTTCATTGCATAATTTTAAAATAGAGGCAAATGAGTTACTTTGAAAATTTTTTTGTTTTTTTACTTTTTACAATGTTGTGTTGGTTTCTGCTATATAACAGGACAAATCAGCTGTAATTATACATATATCCCCTCCCTCTTGAGCCTCCCTCTGTTTCTCCCATCCCATCCACTGGGTCATCACAGAGCACCAGACTGTGCTCCCTGTGTTGTATAGCAACTTTTCGCCAACTATCAATTTTACACATTATAGTGTATATATGTTGATGCTACTTTCTCCATTTTTCCCATTCACTCTCTCCCCATTGTGTCCAAGTAATCAGAAAGACAAAAACAAATATAGAATCTAAAAAAATTGTATTGATGAACATGTTTGCAGGGAAGAAATGGAGATGAAAATGTAGAGAGGCAAATATATTAGAAAGAAGAGATGTATGATTAGAAATTGCTGTTATTAGATGTGAAATTTTCAATATTATTTTTAGTATGGACACATGCAGAATTTCTTTGTTTTGGCAGAAGACTAAAAGCATATGAAAAACCATTAGATCATTACTGACCTATAATATCTCACAGGACACCTGCAAAAACAAGAAAATAGGTATGGCTGACTTACTTGAACTTCCCTCAAGGAATCTTCATAAAATTTCTCCTGAGTAGCAAGAAACAAAGCTTTAACACTGTTAATAAAAGAAAGAAAAGTTTAGTTTTCTTTGCAGAAGAAATTCCCCCAGGCCTGCAGGTGTATATGATAAAGGAATATGGAGATGTTTTCTTTATATACAGGCTTCATTTTAGCTGTGAACTTGGACATCCTGCACTGTGGGTAGACTTAAACTGATTAATCAATGCTACAGGCTATGTCCTCCTGTCTTCCTCTGCAAGCAAGTGTCTATGAAATTCTAAGTTATGTGAGTCGCTGAAAATAGTTGTCATTGTTCAGCCACTCAGTCAGGTCTGACTCTTTGTGACCCCATGGACTGCAGCATGCCAAGCTTCCCTGTCCTTCACAATCTCTCAGAGTTTGCTCAAACTCATGTCCATTGAGTTGGTGGTGACTTCCAACTATCTCATCCTCTGCCACTCCCTTCCCCTCCTGCCCTCAATCTTTCCCAGCATCAGGATCTTTTCCAATGAGTTGGCTCTTCACATCAGGTGGCTAAAGTACTGGAGCTTCAACCTCAGCATCAGTCCTTCCAGTGAATATTCAGGACTGATCTCCTTTAGGATGGACTGGTTGGATCTCCTTGCAGTCCAAGGGACTCTCAAGAGTCTTCTCCAGCACCACAGTTTGAAAGCATCAGTTCTTCAGCATTCAGTCTTCTTTATGGTCCAACTCACACATCTGTACATGACTACTGGAAAAACCATAGCTTTGACTATACGGAGCTTTGTTGGTAAAGTGATGTCTCTGCTTTTCAATATGCTGTCTAGGGGTGTGAGAGGAGTAAAGACCACATTTTGGGAGTCCTCAGGTAACTCTTAGATCTTGTGAACTTAAGTATGTATGATGACTATTTTTATATGTAAAACACTGGAAAGAACTTTAATATTCATGTAGGGAATGTGGGTAAATATACAATGTTCTGTCTTCCTGATGGAATCAATATCATTATTGAAATTGAAGTGTAGGAAGAATATATGATAACTTGGGAAATTGCTGTAAAAGGAGTAAGTTGTCAACTATGTTAAAACCTAAAAATAAATCTAAAAGCTACACGTGTCCAAAAAAGGCTAGAGGAAAACACAGCAGAGGTTTAACATAATTTGGTTTACTGTGCAAGGACCTTGGGTCATTACTTTTAATCTTCCTATGTTGCCAACTTTCCACATTTTCTCTGGTAAATGTACACTAATTGTTTGGTATATAATGCTCCCTAATTTGAAAATACTTCATGGACCCCTTGAGCAGGTGCATAGATTTTATTTTCTTGGGTTCCAAAATCACTGTGGATGGTGACTGGAGCCATGAAGTTAAGATGCTTACTCCTTGGAAGAAAAGCTATGACAAGCCCAGACAGCATATTAAAAAGAAGAGACATCATTTTGCCTACACAGGTCCTTAAAGTCAAAGTTGTGGTTTTTCCAGTAGTCATGTACAGATGTGAGAGTTGGACCATAAAGAAGCCTGAGTGCTGAAAGTTGAGGCTTTCAAAATGTGCTTCTGGAGAGGACTTTTGAAAGTCTCTCAGACTGCCAGGAGATCTAACCAGTCAATCCCAAAGGAAATCAACCCTGAATATTCTGTGGAAGAACTGATGCTGAAACTGAAGCTCCAATACTTTGGCCACCTGATGTGAAGAGCTGACTCATTGGAAAAGACCTTGATGCTGAGAAAGATTGAAGGCAAAAGCAGACAAGGGCGGAAGAGGATGAGATGGTTAGTTAGCATCACTGACTCAGTGGACATGAATTTGAGCAAGCTCTGGGAGATAGTGAAGGGCCAGGGAGCCTGGCATGCTACAGTCCATGAGGTTGCAAAGAGTCGGACATGACTTAGCGACTGAACAACAACAGCAGGAGAAATGACTGTGCCTGGCTCCATGCCCTTCCTTTCTTCTACCCTGTCACCCTGCTTCCCTCACCTCTTTTCCTTTCATCCCCTTCTCTGGGCAAGTTTCACATTTTTCTTGTGTATCTTTCCATAGGTAAGTGCCCAATCCTTAGTTGAAGGAATAAATAAAGTCAATTGCTATTGTCTCTTTCTTTAGCCATACTTTGTGATGGGAATCAGTGTCCTAAGTTCAAATTTGTGTTCACAAATAAAGTGACATTTACACTATGCCCATTATAACTGCCATGAGTCCTCACTTCCCCTTCCTGGGACTTACCCATGCACTAGTGAGTCTGGTAGCTGCCACATAGTCTGTCACCCAGAATCATCTCATATCACCTACCGGATTATCTCTCTTCTTGGTGTCCACTTAACAAAGACACCCTTGAGGCCAGTGTCAGGAGCAGCCACCATGAGAATGCCATAATGCGTGGGATGGCTCAGAGGAGCCCCAAAGTTGCTAATCCTCGGATGCCAGAGCAGTGACTCGGGAACTGAAAGAGGCCAATGTGGCTGAAGGATGGATACCCTGGGGTGGAGCCCAGCTTTAGACTGGAGAGGTGGGTGAGGCCAATCATGCATAACCTTCCAGGCCAAGTTAAGTCAGGATACTAGGCTTTATGGGCTTCCCAGGTGGTGCTAGTGGCAAAGAATCTGCCTGCCAATGCAGAAGATATAATAGACATGGGTTCGATCCCTGGGTCGGGAAGATCCCCTGGATGAGGGCATGGCAACCCACTCCAGTAGTCTTGCCTGGAGAATCCTTTGAACAGAGGAGCATGGAGAGCTACCATCCATAGGGTCGCAAAGAGTCGGCCATGACTGAAATGACTTAGCATGCATGCACATACTAGGCTTTATCTAAAGTCACTAGGGAGCCCTTAAAAGATTTTATTCAGGGGAGAATGATGTGAAAAGTAAATGATGATTCTGGCTGTGACCACATTTATACAACTGGTGGGTGAGACACCAGGCTGAGGGCCCAGGTCCTCTGGATTATGAAATGAAGACCCTTTTCACACTGCAAAGAACACTGTTAAGAATACTCTTGGTTCAGAAATTTTAAGGGAGATGCAGGCTCTTAGAAGACTGTTAACACAAGTACCATACAGCCTCTGCTTCTCTGTTAGTATAATTTTGATCCTCGCCAGCCCATGCTTTTCAGTTCTTAAAGAGATTAAACTTAGCAGGTGTTCGAGCCTGGAAGCAAATGACAAATACCAGCATTATTTTGGCTAAGGAATAGATTTCCTTCAAGTGTCTCCATATTTCAGCCTTCATTCTGAGAAGAAAAAGATGCACCCAGCACAGACTGCTCTGCCTCACATCACTCTCTGTGTCAGACTTGGAAGACTCAGTACTCCACCCCATTTAAGGCAGAAGTGTTAACATTTGTACTTAGCTGCACTAGATTCAAACACTGAGTGTTCTAAACTTTTGCAGGAAGGTGTTATTGAAGATGTTCGCGTTTCATGGTTTCATCCATTCATTTGCACAGAACAACCATCGCCACCAATGTGAGCTGCAGTCAACAGGACGCATTTTTGTTTGTTTGTTTGCTGTTGAATCATGAACATGCATTCATACCGGGAAAGCATTTTACTTTTCTGCACGGATCAGCTGTTGTTCCAGTCTTGGTTTATGGTTGTTTTTGTTGTTTTACTTACTCTGTTGGGAAGCAGATATTAATATGAGAAGAGAGAGTGTTTTACTTACACTACAATGTGGATTTTAATGAAAAGAAATTCAGAACCCACTTTTTCATTGAATTTTGCTTCCCTCTTTGTAACTGAGATTGAATGCTCTGACTTTCCTGAAATGTGCATTTTATTTACTCCTTCACGCAAGTCCAAGGTCAGGGCAGTTCTTGAATTAGGAAAACATCATTATCTCCAGTATCGATTTGTTAGTCTTCTTAGTTACCTTCCATACTGCACACCAAAAGGACCCAGAAGGTAAACAGTGGGACAAAATCCAGCCCCAACTAAAGGTGCCCTTCAGGTGTGAATTTTATGATTTCTTTGATCTCACTCAGAAATTAATGTCAATCAAAGTATCCGTGTCCAACCTTCACTGAAGATTCAGACAGGGTTTGCAGCTGACAAGACAGCATTTTTATCAGTAGATATGGGAGGGACCAGTTGAGCCAATATGGTGACAAGAGTGTCACTTTCACTCTGTCTTAGGGAATAAGATTCCTGCCTCCTGTCCTTGGTCATAGTCTCAAACTGCTCTCCATCTAATCCTTTCCATCTCACTGTCATCATATCTCATTTGTCTACAGACTTCTATTGTGAGTTTCCCTATGTACATGTCCATGCTCAAATGTATGAATATACACTAAGCTCCCTACATACAAACCTTCAATTTGTAAACTTTCAAAGATGCAAATGTGCATTCACATGTTCAAACTTGTAAGGTGGTTTACATGTCTGGTGTGCATTGTTATGTGTGCATCATCTACAAGTGATTTCACTTTTGTGTACTTGACTGTACAGTCCTTTGCAAAGGACAGTAGTAGAGTATGTTTATTTCAAGCCCAGGATATCTGGAAGCAAGCATAAAGGCAGCAGGGATGTAGCTGGTACCACTGTACTTTTCAAGGTACTGTACTATAAGATTAAAAATATTTTCTTTATTTTTTGTTTGTTTTTATGTATGATTTGTGTGAAAAGTGTTATAAACATTTTACAGTACAGTACTATGTAGGTAACTGTTCCTTGGGTACCTAGACTAACTTTGTTGGACTAACAAACAAATTGGACTTATGATCTCGCTTTCAGAGCCTAACTCTTTTGAATGTAGGGAACTTACTGTGTGTGTGTGTGTGTGTGTGTGTATACTTGCTAAATATATATATACATATAAAACTGTGTATATATATATAATTGTACATATATGGGGCTTCCCGGGTGGTGCTAGTTGTAACTAACGAACTTGCCTGCCAATGCAGGAGTCATAAGAGAGGTGGCTTCAGTCCCTGGGTCGGGAAGAATCCCTCAAGGAGGGCGTACAAACCTCTCCAGTATTCTTGCCCGGAGAATCACACGGATAGAGGAGCCTGGCGGGTTGTAGTCCATGGTGTCACACAGAGTTGGACATGACTGAAACAGCTTAACATGCATGCACAACTGTACATATATATAACTATATATACAAATAAACTATTATACATAATTGTATATAAAGGTATATATAATGTTATATATAACTGTAACTATATGTATATAAAGTCTCCCTAGCTCCTTAGTAAGTCTCTAGTGGCTACACTCTCCTTTCTTTTTTGTATCAAGCCAGTACTCAGGACCATGAAATAAAGGCAGAATGAAATATCTTTCCTCTCAGACATTCTTGCTCTCCTGACATGCAGTGTTCCAGGAAGATTAATCTGACCAGGGGGTGCCAGAAGCAGGCAGATCAGTTTGTGGCTATTACAAGAGTTTATTACCTGCGAGGTGATGAATAAAATTGCACAAAACTTCTGCTCCAAATATCCTTATTTCACAGCTCCCATGACACATGCACACTTTGCTATCAGCATCATCCCTGAGGTGGTGCCTGCCTCCTGTTGCCGTGTATCCATCTCCATCTGAGGTTTCATCTGGTGAGAAGGTGTCAACACACTCAGCTTTGGTTTGTATCTTTTCTATTCTACTTGTGTTTACCTCTTGCTTGTCATTAAGGTTACAGTTTTGAGTGCAGGGTAGGTCTCATTGGTTCTAGCAGAGGGCTAAGGTTTTTATTCTTCTTTGAAGAAGTAGCACAGAGATACTGATTTTAACAGGTAATTAAGCTGCATACCTACCACTGCAGCTATGGTATTTTGTTTTATTTTCTTTTTTCTTTTCTGTGTGTCTTGATATATTAGATGAGTCACCCCCTATTTTTAAAAAAATAATTTTATCTTCCAATATTATGAGTTGTCTTTGTGTTTTTTTGTTTTTTTTTTGCCACACCACATGGCTTGTGGGATCTTAGTTCCCCTACCAGGGAGCAAACCCGACCCCATGAGTGAAAGTGCCAAGTCCTAACCACTGAACCACAGCCCTCTTTATTATAAATGTACAACAATATTTAATATATTTGCAGTGCAAAGTTGTCTAGGTGAACAGAGTTTAACTCTTCATTCATTCAGATCTTTTATATCTGTCAGTAGAGTGAATAAAGTTTTAAAAGAATAAGTTTTCTCTACAAGGTCTTATGCATTCTTTATACACACAGTTGCAATAATCCCTAGGTACTTTATTGTCGCTTTGCTCATTTGAATAATATCTTTATTGTCACTTTGCTCATTTGAATAATTTCCAACTTTATTTCTTATGTTGTTATTCCTTGTGTAGAAGAAATTTTGAACATTGATCTCGTATCTGACAACTTTCTGTAACTAACTTACTATTTTTCAGTATTTACCTGTTAATTCTATTGGAGTTTGTTTGTAGGTGAATGTATATTGGTTAATAATGGCACTGGGTTGTGATCATCTCATATATAGGATTTAAGCTTTGTGAAAGATCCTATTAAAATTTTTTACTAGAGATTCACAGTTTCTCATCCAAACAGCTTAGGATGAGATGGGTTTAAGAATTCAGAACTTTCCAGGTTTCAGAAATGTGATGACACACACTCTAAATTTTGTATAAACCCCAATGGAGTCTTCAAACTCCATAATCAAACACATTAGTATTTCTGCAGCAGACTGTCTCAGAATTCTCACAAGGAGGATAAAAGCTGTACCTAGTTTATTTCTGGTTGGATTGTGCCACCAAATGAAGGAGTCCTCAAATTAAGAAAACCTTTGGTTGTTGTAAGGGATATGGTATAGTATGGATTTTTTTTTTTTTTTAATGAACAGAAAATCTCCAAATTCCATTTTGTCAGTTTTTCCACTTTTCTTTCTTCTTTGTCACTATTGACAATGAGAACACAGTCCCTCGTCTGACCTTAAAATTGTCCTACGCTATGCCTGTTGAAGGAGCAGATGTTATCTTGGAATTTTATTATGTGAGTTGTCTTTATTCTTTTATAGAGTTTATACTTCCTAACTCAAAGATTTACCATGTGAGGATGTTCGTAATGTGATCTTTGTAAAAAACGGGATATTTGAAGCCTGTCGGAAGTCACAAAATGATTTTCTTATCAGGGGTCAGACAGCTTCATTTAAGTGAAAAGCAACTGGTCTTTAGAAGCAGTCAGTGCTTAAAAAATTATGGGATCCACTCTTCTTCATCCTTTTCCAAGATTGCACAGGGATGTGTTGACAAATACGTCATGAAATTCTTAGTGAATGAAAACAAGCCTAAGATTAGAAGCCAGGCTTACTCTATCTATAGCCTATTAAATCTGCATCTGACTCCCAGAACATCAGCCTGCTGTGTTCCACTCTGTATCTGTATTTGACTGGAAGTGTTCACAAATCGGGAGGACATAAAATATTTAGAGCCCATGAAGCACTCAGGACTGTCAAAAATGATCTATTTCACATACATGGCCATGTGCTGGCGCTTTTAGGGCAGATTTGTCCATTTATGTTGAATATACCTACAGTCTCTGCTCTCTTAGATTTCATTGAGTTCTGCCGTAAAACTAACAATAAGCTTTGAGATGCACTTGAGTTCTGTTTCTTTTTCCTTTCTTTTTTTCCCCCAGCCTTTGAGTCATGTATATGTGATTGAGAGAGGCTGATTGTGTCTTCAGAATGAGTGAGTTTTAAGTACTTAAATACTGTAAGGTTTGTCTATGGTGGCTCAGACAGCATAGCGTCTACCTACAATGCGGGAGACCTACAATGGGTTCAATCTGTGGGTCGGGAAGATCTCCTGGTGAAGGAAATGGCAACCCACTCCAGTATTCTTGCCTGGAAAATCCCATGGAAGGAGGTGCCTGGTAGACTGCAGTCTGTGGGGTCGCAGAGAGTCAGACACGACTGAGTGACTTCACTGTCTTTTCTTTCACTTTCTTTTGACTAAAGTTTAGAAAAGGAATGACTGCCAGGGGTCCCCCACCTCCTCCCTTCACATCTTCATGAGTTGGTGTCTTACTGAATTGTCAGAAAAACTTGTCTTACTGAAATTTAATAAAGCATAGTGAACCATCACATGACGCAGACCACAGAGGGGAGCCACCCTCACGTGGTCCTCCTGGGTGTATGACCATCAGTTGTTCTTCATTCACGCAGTTGTGTCCGACTCTCTGTGACCCCATGGACTGCAGAATGTGAGGCTTTCCTGCCCTTCACTATCTCCTGGAGTCTGCTCAAACTCATGTCCGTTGAATCTGTGTTGCCATCCAACCATCTCATCCACTATTGCCCCCTTCTCTTCCTGCCCTCAATCTTTCCCAGCATCAGGGTCTTTTCCAGTGAGACAACTCTCCATCAATAGTGGGTATAAATGGTTTTGGCTGAAGAGAATCTTAGCAGGAAGATATTAATAAATGTGTATCCACACTAATACCAGAGCCTAAAGCAAAACAAAATAATGTGCTTTTACTTTCAATATTCTTTGTATTCAGGTTACTGTTGAGTTTTAGTGCTTACTTATTGTCCCCTATATCCTTGATGGGGTAGGCAGGATAATTCTACTGTGCTTTTGATGACCGATTTGTTGTTCTGTGTTTATTTCAGTAATTTCTTTCCCTCCACTTGGCCGTCCTTGGTTAGTTCATGAAGAATGTTGTAATCTTACAAATCAAAAACTGAGACTAAAACTTTCTTTAGTGTATCAAATTGTACTTTAAAACTTCATTAAATCTGCAATGTCACCATCTTCTAAATTATATGACCAAGGTGTATTGTTATTATTCAAAGCATTGCAATCTTTAGTTTGAACAAAGAGCCTTTTACTACTACTAGGATTGAGTGAGCTAATGAAATTCTAGTTCACCTTCACTATTTGCTAGAACATGTATATTGTTACTACGTGAAGGAAATACATATTTCTAAACAGTGTTGAAAAAGACACTGAGTTCTGTGTGTTTCCCTCGTCAGTCCCACCCTGAACACATTTTATACTCTCTCTCTTCTCTTTCTCTCTCTCAGATATAATACATTTCCAGACCCAGAATAACATTAACAATTCTCTCCTTCAAAGTGACCTTTAGCCAGTTTGGTCACTACTTATATCTGATAATTTACAAGGAAAGGTTAAAATGCTTAAAGCTAGGCAGAAAGTTAAGGTAAAAGTTATTGAGTTTGCAAAATAAAAATTGGGTTCAAACAAATGTCAAAGTGATGCATGATGAAATCCCAATATCCGTGTCATCTGCCGTTTTTCGTTATTGATTAACACTCTCAGAACACTTCAAGCAGCAGTTAACTTAGCTAGTTGGCCAGCAGCTCATCCAGAAAATGCAAAGTGGTAATAAGCACCATGTGAGCAATCTGCTTCTAGACTCATGCTATTCAGTAGATGTTTGATGGAGAGATCTGTGCTAAAATCTGCCACAAAAACACTGTAGAATTCTAAAAACTGAGTGTTTCAAACAGTGGAAATAGATTACTTAGCATCATTCATGGTCAAGTATTCTTGAGTCTTCAGAAAATGTGTGTTTTTTTTTGTTGTTGTTGTTTTTAAATATATTTTGTTAAGTGTCTTAATAACCAAAGGGGTTCTTTTCTGTATCTTATGGACATGGTTATAGAAAAGTATTTGAAACTTAATTAAACAGTATTCAGATTAATGGGATATTACAACTGGAAGCAAGCTAGAAAGCTTCAGAAATGACCTCTCATTTGCCAGGAAAAATATCTGAGGTTGAAAAGCTAAAGGGGCATTAACCTGACACTGCTGTTCAATTGAACACTCTTATTGTGCATACTATTTACACATACACATGCTTGCTTTATTTTCCAGGACACCTCAATCACTAGTTAAGAATGTTGAACACCTATATATCCACCCTTTACCATCTGAGACAGGGGATGGGTACCCACTCTAGTATCCTTGGGGCTTTCCTGGTGGCTCAGACAGTAAAGAATCTGCGTGCAATGTGGGAGACCTGGGTTTGATCCCTGGGTCAGGAAGATCCCCTGGAGAAGGGAATAGCAACCCACTCCAGTATTCTTGCCTGGAGAATCCCCATGGACAGAGGAGCCTGGCAGGCTACAGCCCATGGGGTCGCAAACAGTTGGACATGAGTGAGTGACTAATATTACTTATGGTCCACTCAGTAGAGTAATGCAACTCATTCATCATGTTCAGGAGGATATAGCAAAAACACACAGAAGATGAGATCTACATCTGGGAAGGAGGACTTAAAATTAAATTAGAATGTTTATGTATGCAGAGTGAAATCCCATGCAAAATCCCACGCAGGCTCGCGTTCTCTGATACTGGACTCAGAGGTGAGATAATCCATTTGCATGATGGGTGATAGAGCAGGTTCTTTCAATGAGCATGCTCACTTTGAAGGCTTCTTCAACTGTGATCATGACTTTTTCAGGGGATGAAGTGGTTTACCTACTGTTTCTCTTTTTTAATTTCAACTTTGCAGAAGTATGTGAGTAATTGCCTTTAATGTAATTGAGCACACAGTGATTTTCACTTACAGTTTATAATTTTTTCTAGTATTTATTTATTTATTTGGCTGAGTCAGGTCTTAGTCACGGCAGGTGGGATCTTCCATCTTTTTTGCAATATGTGTGGTCTATTTTTAGTTGTGACGTGTGACCTGTAGTTTCCTGACCAGGGATCGAGCCCAGGCCTCCTGCACCAGGAGTGTGGAGTCTCAGCCACTGGTCCACCAGGGAAGTTCCTACAGTTCTTACTTGTCTTTAAGACAACTCCTAATTTCATTCAAAAAGCTATTTTCTTATTTTTTAGTTGTGAGTTCTTTCTTCTAGGTCAATAGCTATTGCTAAAAACTATTGAGTAAAGCATGATTTAAGCACACTTTACCATTGATTCAAATTTATACCACGGCTTTTAGTATATTAAATTAGTCATATGTAGGCATATTATGAAATAACTTGGGTCTGCCTTGTACTGTAAGCTACTTTTTCTTGCCATGGTCATTAGCACCTGCTTATACCCAATTCATTATTTTTCAGGGAAGATTTATTCAAGTCTTCCTCAAGTGGATAGAATAGACACATGGCCAAGATTACCTAAGCCACCATGCTGTCAGAAGCTCACTATTGATCACCTATAGATTTCTGTTTCTCTGACTTGGATTGTGTCTATCAGTAGGTCCCACAGAATAGTGGTTAGTATGTTAGTCCAGTTTAATCTGATCTTCAAATGCTCTAGTTTTGTTTCTTGTCTAGAAACAAAAATTATAGCACTACTGTAGACAACTTTAAGTATATCGCCATCTTCCTATCTAAGTATCTGCAAGTCCGACTCTGTCAAGATTAATCTCTGTTCTTCAGCTACTTAGTGGAGGCTGCTGTTTGTGAAAGAGCCCATGTCTTATATTCAGCCCTTTCAGTTGATTGCATGCTCCTACTACTATCTCAACAAAAACATTTGCCAAACCTAAGGAGTCAGAAAAAGTATGGAGAAGAAGTGTGTGTACAAGATCTTGTTAAGGGGAATCATGTTTATCACAAAAGAATAAGGCTTTTAAGAAATACAAACATGTCAAAACATATCTGCTGGTGGAAGTGGAGCATGATAGGTGGCTGCAGTGGAGTGTGATGGGTGGAGCATGGTGGGTGGCTGGATTTGGAGGTCGTTGACCCAGCCCTTCCCAGTGTGAATAATGGCTGTTGGTATTTGAGCAGCAGATCCTGAACTGGCTGTCCCTAGGAAGGTCAGGAAGAATGTATGTTCTGCTGGTCATCTTGATTTGGAAAAAGCAGCTGAGGTGGATGGTGTTCCAGGTTTTTGCCTTTGTAGAACAGCATGCATTTGTCAGATGGACCATCTCTGATGCTTCTAATACATTGTCCATCCATTTGACAACTAGCCTCTTCACAGGACACAGGCATTCTGTAGGCCAGCTTTGCAAACCTTGCTTCATACCTTTTTCTTAGATTTTGTTTCTGTGGACCATTTTTTAAAGTCTTTATTGAATTTTACAATATTGTTTCTGTTTTATGTTTTTGGTTCTTTGGCTGCAAGTCATGTGGAATCCTAGCTCTCCAACCAGGGATCGAATCCACACACCCTACATTGAAAGGTGAAGTCTTAACCACTGGGCCACCAGGGGAGCCCCCATATCTTTTTCTTTTCATGCAACCACCTTCTCCCGTATTACTGAGTACCCAGAACATTCTAATTGCTCTCAGAGTCTAACAACTGCTTCTCTCAACTGCATGTCTTCTCAAAGCTCCCATAGCCTTTTATGGGCTCAACTCTTAACAGTGCATCTCATATTAGGTCTTTTATTGAATCTCTTGTCCTTCCTTTCTGTTTCTCCTTGTAGTTTTTGAGCTTCTTCAAGGGAAAACTAGCATTTTTATTCATTTTTGTAATTCTATTCAGAGCTAATAAATGTTTCCTGATAAGTAGGAACAACTAATTGTTCAATAAAAGTGAGTTTGCTCCATTAAAATTCAGTTTAATAGAACCCAGCAAATTTAAAATCTATTTTAGGCATAGTATAAGGCTTATTAGCAATTAGCATTGGTGTTACCTTGGAAAATGTTGAGAATCAATGCAATCCATCTTACAAAGCAGAGCTATTTAACAGAAACACAACATCCCTATTACAACCTATATTATGAAAGCTAGAGTGTGCATGCGTGCTCAGTCTTGTCCAACTTTTGCGACCCCCATGAACTGTAGCATGGGATTTCCCAGGCAATGCTGGAGCAGGTTGCCATTTCCTCCTTCAGGGGATCAAACTCCTGCATCTCCTATACTGGCAGCTGGATTCTTTACCACTGAGCCACCTGGGAAGCCCCACATATCCTAAAATATACCAAGGGCCTATTCCATGAAAATTTGTTATTAAAGTTCATGTCCTTGGGCTAAATTTTGTGATAGTTTAAAACTTTGTCATAATATGGAAAACTATATTAACTCTTGGTGATTTGCTCATTCTCTTTGTCCCTTAAAGCTGATTCTTTGTCCCTAAATGATTTTATTTATATGTGATCATTCCCTTGCGTTGTGTGTTTTTGTGTCTATCTATCTAAATCTATCTAACTATAGAGATCTAACAATCTAGTTACCCATCTATGTCTCCATATCCCGGTACAAAAAAAAAAAAATGTAAGGGGTATATGGGAACTCTGTGATGTTTTTCTGACCTTTCTGTAAATCTTCAATTATTCTAAATTAAATTGTATTCAAAAATAAATGAGAGCTGCAGTATTTAGAAAGGATTCTCAAATTAAAAATGGCAAAGCTGGTATATCCCTTGATTCCTCTTACATTATGAAGTCAATAAAATTACTCTTGATAATAGCACATTTTATCAAATAATTATAACTATATAGTCTTTCTAGGTATAGATGTACATGTATGTGTGTATTTGGATTTGCACAGAAAATAGTTAAAAAGAGTAATCACTAGTATTTGATTCATAAAGTAACATTTAAAAAAATCAGTCACTATCTGGGCCTTCCATTTTTTCTTTGTTAGAAAAATATTTTGACATTTGTTAGCCATGTAATGCTAGTTAGAATGTTATATTTAAAGATGTTCATAGATATATCCTAATGACGTTCTAAATGTTATTAGAAAAGTCCTCCATGATGGGTCAGGAGGATCTTCAGGTATAACTGATTTTGGGAAAGCAAGTTAGCTTATGGTCAACTCAACTTACCAGCGACTCAGTGCTGACTCTGAAAAATGCCACAAGTAGATTCTTTCTCGATATCGATGACACTCCACATGCCTAAATGTACTTGAAATAAAGATATACCTGTGAATTATTTATCATAGAACTTTTTAATAGTGCACCTTGCAATTTGTTTGCAAAATTACCTGAGGCTGTAGCTCAGATGTGAAGATGGAATGGTCATTTCAATATAGCGAATTTCATATGTAGAAGGAATTTACATTTTCTAATGTAGTTTTCTAAATAACTTTCTTCCTGTTGGAAACCATTTTAAAGACAGATACAATGTAGTATTTTCAACTATAAAATAGGAAGATACCAATTTACAGCTTTGTTTTTTTTAGAATATTCAAACGCAAATATTTTTATAGACTAAATAGATTGTTTAAGTCAACAGTATCCTGGACTCTTAACATCTTTCTTAAATTGCCATTATCGTATTTGCTGCAAGTTATATGCCATCATTAGATTTATACTCCAAATTGCAAATGTATAATTACTAGAATTTAACCTCCCCAAATTGATGTAATTCAACCTAATTATCCTGGCTACATAAATGCATGCTAATCAGCAAGAACACACTTAAATAAAACAAGAACGTTAACACAACAACCACAGAATAAACAAACTTTTGAAAAAGGAAAAAAATTTAGGGGCTAATAACATCTTCAAAAATAAATCATAAACGTATACTATTTTAAAGTGTTTTCCTATCCACTCAGACTTATATTGTGGACAGAATTATTTCAGGGTGTGTTTTGAACTCTGTCCACATTGATGGTTCTTCCTGTATATTCATTTCTTCATTCAGCAAGCCATCTTATTCATTTTGTAAACATTTATTCTCAGCCTGTTATGAATTGGATGATATGGAGGTGTCAGAGTTGAATCAGAAACAATTCCTGTCCTGAGTTTAGTTACATGATTTACTTAAATAAAACTAATTCAAAGAGAAAAGATACTATCACTTTAAAAGTTGTTGTTGCTGTTCAGTTGCTCAGTTGTGTCTGACTCTTTGTGGCCTCACGGGCTGCAGCACATCAGGCTTCCCTGTCCATCACAATCTCTCGGAGTTTGTTCAGATTCATGTTCATTGAGTCAGTGATGCTATCCAACCATCTCATCCTCTTGCCGTCCCCTTCTCCTTTTGCCCTCATTCTTCCCCAGCATCAGGGTCTTTTCCAGTGAGTGGGCTCTTCACATCAGGTGGCCAAAGTATTGGAGCTTCAGCATCAATCCTTCCAATGAATATTCAGGGTTGATTTCCTTTAACCTTAAAAGGTTAATCAAATCATTCATTTTCTTGTTTGTTGTGGTTGTTCAGTCACTAAGTCATGTCTGGCTCTTTGTGGACACAAATTCATGAACTACAGCATCCCAGGCTTCCCTGTCCTTCAGTTTAGTTCAGTTCAGTCGCTCAGTCGTGTCTGATCCCATGGACTGCAGCATGCCGGGCTTTCCTGTCCATCACCAACTCGCAGAGCTTGCTCAAACTCATGTCCATCAAGGCAGTGATGCCATCCAACCATGTCATCCTCTGTTGTCCCCTTCTCCCACCTTCAACCTTTCCCAGCATCAGGGTCTTTTCCAAAGAGTGGCTTCTTCACATCCCTGTCCTTAACTCCCTCTAAATGACTTCCCATGGGACTTAAATTCCAGCTCAACTCCTAACCTATAAGACCCCACTTGACCTGGCTCTGACCTCTCTCCTGCTCTCCAGGTCTACAATGCAACCAACATGGGAGGTGTATTTCTGTTCCTAAAAGGTGTCTAACTCATTGCTGTCTCAGGACCTTGGCACTTGCTTGTAGCTTCTGTCTGGAAAGATGGCTCTTGTTTCCTCATACCTCAGCCTCATCCAAGTCAGATTCTAGGCAGTGCTTTCTTCTTATTAACTCTGTGTGTTTCTTAGAAACTGTATCAGAAAAAAAAAAAAAAAGTCGTTTGCTTTACTAGAAAGAAAAAAATGAGAGAATTCCTAACCAGGGATTTTGTACCAAAGAAATCACAGCCATAGTCAACTATCCTATGAAAACAAAGGAGCTCTCCTGTAAGCAATTTAAATTATCCTGAAACCGTATGCATTGGTGTTTCCTTTTGAACTGTGTGGGACTTCCCATGTGGCCTTAGTGGTAAAGAAGCTTCCTGTCAATGCAGGACACATAAGCGACATGTGTTCGATCCCTGGGCATAAAGGTCCCCTGGAAGAGAGCATGGCAACCCACTCCAGTACCTTTGCCTGGAGAATCCCATGGACAGAGGAGCCTGGCAGGCTACAGTCCATGGGATCATAAAGAGCCACACACGACTGAGTGACTAACACACTTACTTACTTTGAATTCTGTCTGTAATAAGTACTTGATACGAAAGTACAATTGTCCCTAGTATGTCACAAATTTATCTGTACTCCATATGGAAGTTACAATAAGGCATTACCAGTTTCATTAACTATTTTTTAAAATGTACTTTCTTGTGCCAAGCCTTAGTTGCAGCATGTGGGGTCTAGTTCCCTGATCAGGGATGGAACCCAGGCCCCCTTCATTGAGAGCCTGGCGTCTTAGGCACTGGACTGCCGGGGAAGTACCTGTTAACTATTATTTTTACTGTTTAGAATTTATAGGACTTTGAGGGCAGATAATTTGGATGCTCCAGATCTCTCTTAAAAGCTCCTAAGTAGGTTGTGTTTATGTCTTTTTATTTTCATGACTGTTTATATCAGGGAGAGTCCCTGTGATGCACAAATATTATGTTTCCTTCATTGAGAAGAACTTTTATTTTTGAGTTTACTCAATATTTGCCCCCATTTGTCTTTTCTTACATGGTCAGTGGATTCAGCCACAGACACTTAGTATTTTCCCTGAGTACTGGCTCTATGAACAAATAGTCATCTGATGTCTAGAAAGATCATCTAATTAATTATTTAATTTAATATCTGATACTTTGACTAAGTTTAAACCAATACAATATTGTAATTAGCCTCCAATTAAAATAAATTTATATTAAAAAACAACAACAACAAAACAAGGTTTTCTGTGTAAAAATAAGATGTCTGACTCTTTGTGACTCCATAGACTGTAGCCTGCCAGCCTCCTCTGTCCATGGGATTTCCCAGGCAACAATACTGGAGTGTGTTGCCATTCCCTTCTCCAGAGGATCTTCTCAACCCAGGGACCAAACCTGTGTCTTCTGCATTTGCAGGCAGATTCATTTGAGCCACCTGGGAAGTCCATAAGTAAGGTTAATTGAATATAAATAGAAATGGGGATCATGAATAGACAATATATATGTGTATGTGTATATATATGAAATATACTAACCAGGAGAGATGCAATAGTGGACTTTGGGATTTTAAGAAGAAAGTGGTTTCAACTCATTGGGCTCCAGTTTTCTCATTTCAGTGCTGAAGGGTTAATGTAGATCAGGGAAGGCAAGTAGGTTCATTCTTTCTTTCTTGCCAAACCACGTTGGTTGGGAGAGGCCAGTGCTCTATATTGAGAATCTTGAGGCCACATGTGGGGTCACCAGAGAACACAGCGATTACACCTTTAGGTTGGTCAAGAATACATAATTTGAAGTGCCAGCAGATATTACATTTTTTACAGCTTGAGATTTGTGGCAATCCTGTATCAAACAAGTCTATCAGCTCCATTTTGCCAATAGTATCTCCTCACTTTGTATCTCTATCAAATTTTGGTGATTCTCATAATAGTCCAAAGTTTTTCATTATTATTTTATTTATTATGATGGTGCATGATCAGTGATCTTTGATGTTACTATTCTAATTGTTTTGGGGCTCCACAAACATCACTATATTATTTCAAGAAATTGCTACAACCATCAATTGCTACAGCCTTCAACAACCACCACCTGACCAGTCAGCAGCCATCAACATCCAGGCAAGGTCTTCCTCCACCAGCAAAAGCTTTCTGACTTACTGAAGCTCATATGATGGCTCATATTAAGGTAAACACATTATATTTTTTAGACATAATGCTGTTGCACATGTGAGACTACAGCATAGTATAAATATAACTTTTATATGCACTGGGAAAACAAAAAAAAAAAGTGTGACTCATTTTATTGGAATATTTGCTTTATTGTGGTGGTCTGGAACCAAACCTACAATATCTTTGAGATATGCCTGTGTTTATCCACACTGATTCTACATTGTTGTGATTTAACTTAAATAAATGGATAATAAACATATGGTCACTCCCCTTTCCAATGTCCTCCAAAGTTCATTTCTGCTTAAATGTTATATTTATGTCTCTAAATAACCTTTCCTATAGTAATTGGCACCACCAGAATTAATATGTCAACTCCTGACTTGTTTTCTCTCTCTTTGCCAGCGTCTCAAAATTGAATCATTAATTTGGAATAAGTCAGCCCTAATCCCAAAATATAGTGGTTATCTGTTGGGTTTCTACATTCTTCCCAGTAATCAAACTTATTCTCATCCAACCCAGGGTTCTGTTGCTTATTTTCAAGCCATCAAGACCTAGAATGTCATCATTCTCTCCCAGTCCATCACCTCTATATAGGCCTTGACCATAAATCTGGGTTATTTTCTGAAATATACTAGTGATTCCATCTGAGACTTCACGTCCCTGAGTCTGGAGTGCCATCCTAAATCAGTACCAATGACTGGATGTTGTGTCATGCCCTCTTATTTCCTATCAGTCCTCATTCCTTTCAAATGAATTCTCATCTTAAATAACAATGGTAATAATAGAAATCATGTTTTGAGCAGGTACTATCCTGGATTATCTCATTCTTAAAAACAATGTATAAAACCCACACCCATCTTGCAGCTGGGGGACGTGGAGACTTAAGAAAGCTAAGTCACTTGCTCAAAATCACACAGCTTGTGAATAATACCATTGAACATGAACCAAATGACCTGAAGCCAGACCTGTTTTCTGAACTCCACTCTGGGGCTCCCCTGGAATCACTGATTCACAGCTTCTGCTGAACTGCTCAGAGGTGGAATGCAGGCACAGAGAAGACCTGCCTTTTCAGAACTGGTGCTGAATAGTAGGACTTCTACACTGGGCCCCTTCCCCTCATACCCCGTTAATTATTTTTTATGACTATATTATTGTGTTCAGGGAGCCTTTGCTTGGCACTGGGGTTATGTAAAAGACAAGAGAGGCACAATCCTTTCTATCCAACTAAGCATCTGTCAGGAGAAAGAAACCTTAATCACATAATTTTACAAAGAATTGCAAGTCTACTGTTGTTATAAGCTCACTAAGATTGCTGTGCCCATGAAAAGCCAATAGGACGACCTGACCTATTCTAGCAGCTCAGAGATATTTTGCCTCATCAACTCAATCAGATGGCTCAGTACTTACTGTCTGACTCACACCCCACTTCCATTCTAGATTCAGCCGCAAGAAAGCTTGCAGCAGAATTCCAGCTCTGAGCTGCACAGGTTCCAGCAAGCTTTGTGGCTCTCCCAGTTCATAGCAGTCTCATCTTCATTAATAGAGGTTTTACTAAATATATTTGTTAACATATTTCAGGCTACCATTACCTTATCAAGCCTCTGCTCTGCTGAAATATGGAGCAATATTGTTTTATTGATTGGGTACCTACTGACGGTAGCAATATGCACACGTGCATTATTCTCATACCACTGTAGCTTTAATAGTCTGGAGGTAATATCAGAAGTAATTTACTGTCATCTATATATGGCAGTTCCAATGTTGTGGTCGTTAGAGCTGCCAGTTTGGAAATTCTGGTCTGCATACCAATGAGTCATCTAAAGTCTTTTTGAAACTAACTTGATCGGATCAGCTAGCAAGAAAGACCAGTCCTCTGAACAGCATCACTGATCTAATACACAAGTACAGTGAATGCAACTGATTTACTAAGAATGAAAGAGAGACTTACTTTATCCTGAGTTTACAGTGGAGTTGGCGACAAGGACTGAATGAGAATTTGGTAACATGTTGACTTAATTTAGTGTCAAAAGCCTGCATCTTTCTGCTATCTGCTTTGCAGGCTTAAACACATGAGCTGAAGATAGAGCAAAGGTTTAGGGCTTCCCAGGTGGCGCTAGTGGTAAAGAACCTACCTGCTAATGCAGGAGTCATGGATTTGATCTCTGGGTAGGGAAGGTCACCTGGAGAAGAAAATGGCACCCCACTCCAGTATTCCCACTCCAGTATTCTTTTCTGGAAAATTCCATGGACAGAGGAGCCTGGCAGGCTACAGTCCATGGGGTCGCAAAGAGTCAGATATGACTGAGCGAACAAGCACATACATTAGATAAAAAAAATACTGAACAGTTTTTGTTTCCCCTCACCAGTGATAACACTAAGAATTTTTATGTACTAAATCCTTCAATATTTTATATTACCAAGGGCTCGATCTTAAGCAGAAACAAACAAAATCCTACTATTGTAAAAACTCACTTTATGTTCATTGCTTTGCTTGGCCTAAATGCATTTTGAAAAATACAAAATAGAGCTTAAGTTCCATAAAGTGGTGTAGATCTTGTGGATCCATTTTAACTGTTGGATATCTTTGATAGCATCCCATTCCATAAATCACATTTATGTAAACGTTGCACAGGAGAGGAACAATTAGGTTGTTTTCATTTTTTGTTGTACTAGCATACAGTGATTAAATGAAAACCCTCATACATACCTCCTTGAGCTCATCTAGTTTCCCTTAGATAGAAATCTATAAAAAGTGGGAGAAAAACAAGCTATTAAAAAATATGTGTAGTTGGATTTCAATTACATAAATCTTAAAAACACATATTATTTATTGATAAATTTATTTATATTATAGAAATTAAAAACCGTGCATAGGAAGAGCACACCAACTTCTAGAAGATATTTCTAGAGAGGAAGGCAGTACAGGATGAGAGTAACATTTTAGCAGTGTCTGTAACATTATATTTCTTTTAAAAAAATGATCTGGAGCAAATTGCAATATGTTAACATCTGTTCAGTCTTGGTGATAATTATGTAGATGTTTTATTTGTCTTATACCTTTAAATATGCTTGGAATATTTCATAAGTTTTGTTAAAATTAAGTTTCATAAGAAGTTTCAGGATATTATTTAGGAAAGAAATTCTCTTGTGTATCATAAAACATTCAAGTTACTGGTAAAAAAAAGTCTTTTATATGTACACTCAAATTCATGTCCATTGAGTCAGTGATGCTATCTAACCATTTTATCCTCTGCCACCCCCTTCTCATCCTGCCCTCAATCTTTCCCAGTGTCAGGGTCTTTTCCAACGAGTGGTCTCTTTGCATCAGGTGGCCAAATATTGGAGCTTCAACTTTAGCATCAGTCTTTCCAAAGAATATTCAGGGTTGATTTCCTTTAGGATTGACTGGTTTGATCTCCTTGCTGTCCAAGGGACTCTCAAGAGTCTTCTCCAAAACCACTGTCCAAAAGCATCAATTTTTTGGCTCTCAGTCTTCTTTATGGTCCAGCTCTCACATCCAAACACGACTACTGGAAAAACTATAGTTTTGACTATGCAGACCTTTGTTGGCAAAGTGATGTCTCTGCTTTTTAATACACTGTCTAGGTTTGTCATAGCTTTTCTTCCAAGGAGCAAGTATCTTTTAATTTCATGGCTGCAGTCACTTTCCACAGTGACTTTGAAGTCCAAGAAAATAAAAGCTGCACCAACACAAAGTCACTCTCTTCTTCCGTCACTTGCTGTCTGCTAGGGACGGCTGGCTCACACTTTAAAGCATTCATCCTGATATAAATTCCCAGGGGACGCTTTTGAAGCCAGACAAGAATCTTTAATATAGGCATTTTCTATCTGCTACCATTCTTACTCACTGCTGCTTTTTAATTCTCCTTTTATTCAAATTAAATACCTTACAGTCATTCAGAAACTGTTCTTTATGTTGCCACATCTTCCCACTGTCAGAGCAGTTAATTAGTTCTTGGCAGGTCTGAGATTCTGAAGAGCTTGCAAGGATGATTTGTAATTGTGCGCTGAAGTACAGCAAGATGCTTCAAATAAACATGGTTACAAGTCCATTGTTTGGCATTTGTCAATTTCTACACCATCTAGATTTTCATTTATTTGGCAGACATAGAAAACCTTATTTATTTCACATTTCTGAAGGTAGAGCCGTCATCATTTCTAATACCTCAACAAATGAAGGCTATAAAAAAACCTAAGGAAAAGCATTAAAAGGAAAATGGGATCTTATTGAAGCAAAAAGCCCTATAAAATCTGAAAAGGGCTTTGCTATGGAAGACCTATACCGTAAAATTGATTCTTATTACTACTGTTACCTTTGAAGAGGTCAACAATGAGAGACATACAGAGAATCTTTTTTTATTCATCTTTGCCAGCAAAATAGGGTCCTTTCTTTTGAGACTGGCATTCAGAATCTTCAGGGGTTTTGAACCTAGCACATTTCTCTGATTATTTCTTCCACTGTTTATCTGTACATGTGCTACGTGCCAATTTTTTTTTTTTTATCATTTCAGCCCTTCTTAACAACCTGACTCAGTTTTTACTTGCTTCCAGAGCCTTTTTTTCCTTCTACTGGGGGCCCTTCCCTCCTAAGGAAAAATTAAGAAAAATATAGGATGTCCAGTTAAATCTGAGTTTCAGATAAATAAGGGATATTTTTCAGTCTAATAATAGAATATGCAACATTTGGGCCATAATTGTACTAAAAATTTAAATCTAGCATATATAAAGTTCAACTTTAACTGGCTGTCCTGTACTGTATCTGGCAACCCTACTTCCTCTGAACTCTTGAGGGACTGACTGTTCTTATCATTCGCTTATTGCCTGGCATTCCCTACCCAGTCCTACTGTATCCCTTTAGTCAGATTTTCAGCTCTGTGGAAACAGAGAAGAGTTCCATTTCCAGTTTGGATGCAAAAGGATAAGCAAGATCTTCATTCATGTGATAAAACTCAGAAATCACCAGGCCAACATACAAACAAAACAATTATAATTTTTTCAAGACATGAAAGAATTGTGGGCACAAAGAAATGTTAAAGATATAATACCAGAGAAGCTGACAGATGTGAGACGAGTTTCTGTGGCTAGTCAGGAAGCATAAAGGAGTCAGCCAAAGAAGGTCTGTCTTTGCTGGGACTAGGAGAAACCAGTTCATGCTGGACAGGTCTTGGACTGGTATGTTATATTGTAATCTAACGTCATTCCAAACACTAATCCTCTGTACCTAGTAATTCCCTCTCTGGGAGTTTTGCTGAGTAAGCAGAGGCTGGGAGCTGGGATGGGAAATGAGGAAAGACATTGTGATCTTGGAGCCAGAAAAAAAGAAAGATCAATACCTGCAGGGAATAATAATAAACGTGACATTGTAAGAAACAGTGGAGGTGGAAAAAAATAAAACAAAACCTTTGAGGTGCTGAAACACAGAAACTATATAATACTGTCTATCTAAAATTCTATATTGGAGAAGGAAATGGCAACCCACTCCAGTATTCTTGCCTGGGGAATCCCATGGACAGAAGAGCTTGGGGGGCTACAGTCCCTGGGGTTGCAAAAGGGTCAAACATGGCAGAGATCAAACAACAGCAAATTCTATGAAAAAAATAAAAGAAATCACTAAAATTATGGTTAAATAAAAATATTTTCAGATAAACAAAAGATAAGAGAAATGATTGTTGGCAGATTCACACTATCAAATACACTAAAGAGAGTTTTTCAGGCTGGAATGAAATGATGCCAGATGGATATTTATATCTACAATAAGGAATAAATAACCTTGATATAGGGAAGAATAAAGGGTTAATATAAAAGATTATCTTCTCTTTTACATTTTAAAAAAGTCAATTAAAATTTTTTACGTTATATGTAATATGGATTCAAGGTTGATCATGATAAGTTGTAATTTCTAGAGGGCTGATTATAAAAATAATAAAAATAGACATAGCTAAAAAAGCCAGTAGACAAGATACTAAGACATGTTCATTTATTCCACTCTTCTCCAGATAAAAAAGTGGAAAGAAGGAACAAAGAATAGAAAGAAACAAAAAGAGAATACAGACCCTGTTTCCTTTGGAGATTTCTATCTTTGTCATGAACTAATTTTTTTTAATTGAAGTATAGTTTCTTAAAATATGTGATAGTTTCAGCTG
This sequence comes from Cervus elaphus, assembly GCF_910594005.1. NCBI lineage: Eukaryota > Metazoa > Chordata > Mammalia > Artiodactyla > Cervidae > Cervus > Cervus elaphus. The sequence continues at coordinate 31,159,145 of NC_057835.1, forward strand.
TACAGCAAAGTGACTCAGTTGTACATATATATGTGTGTCTGTGAATATATAACGTATATATATTTTCTTTTGCAGATTCTTTTTCCTTATAGATTATTATAAAATTGCATATGATTCCTTGTACTATACAGTAATTCTTTGTTGTATGTCTGCTTTATATATACTAGTTTGTTATTAATTCCAAACTCCTAATTTATTCTTCTCCCTCCCTTTCTCCTTTGGTCATGGTAAATTTCTTTTCTATGTTTCTAAGTTCATTTTCTAAATATGTTCTCTGTCTTTGTCATAAACTACTTAACTTTTCTGAGATGAATGAGAAGACCACACCTCTTCCAGCTCAGAGAATCAATCCATTCTAACCCTGTTCTTTGTGGGCCTCTGTGAGCTGTAGTCAGAGGGGCTTGCCTGGAATGTTGTGTCTGTGTGGTCAGTTCTGCATGTGAGGTTTGTTTTTCAAAATCTTTCAGGAGATGCAATTTATGTGCAATAGGGTTCACCCTTTTAAAGGATACAGTTTAATGTTTTTAGTATGTTTACAGAGATTTGCAACAATCGTGGTAACCTAATTTAAAATATTGTATGAATATTTTATACATGCAATATTTCAGGAAAAGATCAATTTTGCTAATTATTAGAGAAATGAAAATCAAAACTACAATGAGGTATCACCTCACACCAGTTAGAATGGCCATCTTCAAAAAGTCTGCAGTCAGTAAACAACTGGAGAGGCTGTGGAAAAACCTCCAACACTGTTGGTGGGAATATAAATTGATACAGCCACTGTGGAGAACAGTATGTAGGTTCCTTGAAAACCTAAAAATAGAACTACCATTTGAGCCAACAATCCCATTCCTTGGCATATATCTGAGAAAATTATAATTCAAAGATACATGTACCCAAGTGTTCGTTGCAGCACTATTTACAATAGCCAGGACATGGAACCAACCTAAATGTCCATCATCAGAGGAATGGATAAAGATGCTGTGGTTCATATATACAATGGAATGTTGCTGCTGCTGCTGCTAAGTCGCTTCAGTCGTGTCCGACTCTGTGCGACCCCACAGACGGCAGCCTACCAGGCTCCGCCGTCCCTGGGATTCTCCAGGCAAGAGTACTGGAGGGGGCTGCCATTGCCTTCTCCGACAATGGAATGTTACTGAGCCATAAATAGAAGGAAATAGTGCCATTTGCAGTAATATGAATGGGCCTAGAGACTGTCACACTAAATGAAGTAAGTGATATCATATGATATCACTTATATGTGGATCTTTTTAATATGCTGTTGGATTCTGTTTGCTAGAATTTTGTTGAAGATTTTTGCATCTATGTTCATCAGTGATATTGGCCTGTAGTGTTCTTTTTTTGTGGCATCTTTGTCTGATTTTAGTATTAGGGTGATGGTGGCCTCATAGAGTGAGTTTGGGAGTTTGCCTTCCTCTGCAATTTTCCGGAAGAGTTTGAGTAGGATAGGTGTTAGCTCTTATCTAAATTTTTGGTAGAATTTACCTGTGAAGCCATCTGGTCCTGGGCTTTTGTTTTTGGAAGATTTTTTATTACAGTTTCAATTTCCATGTTTTTGATGGGTCTGGTAAGCTCTTCTATTACTTCCTGGTTCACTTTTGGAAGGTTATACTTTTCTAGAAATTTGTCCATTTCTTCCAAGTTGTCCATTTTATTGCATATAGTTGCTGATAGTAGTCTCCTATGATCTTTTGTATTTCTGTGTTGTCTGTTGTGATTTCTCCATTTTTGTTTCTAATTTATTTTTATTTTTATTATTCTCCCTTTTTTTCTTGATGAGTCTGGCTAATTGTTTGTCTATTTGTCTTCTCAAAGAACCAGCTTTTAGTTTTGTTGATTTTTGCTGTAGTCTCCATTTCTCTTTCAGTTATTTCTGCTCTGATTTTTATGATTTCTTTCCTTCTACTAACTTTGGGGTTCTTCTTTTCTTCTTTTTCTAGTTGCTTTAGATGTAAAGTTAGGTAGTTTATTTGATGTTTATTTTCTTTCTTGAGGTAGGCTTGTATTGCTATGAATCTCCCTCTTAGCACTGCTTTTACTGAATTCCATAGGTTTGGGGTTGTCATGTTTCATTTTCATGTTTCTACACATATTTTTATTTCCTTTTTGATTTTTTCATGATCTGTTGGCTATTCAGAAGCATGTTGTTTAGCCTCCATATGCTTGTATTTTTAATAGTTTTTTCTTTATAGTTGACATCTAATCTTACTGCATTGTATTTGGAAACAATGCTTGAAATGATTTCAAGTTTTTTAAATGTTCCAAGCTTAGATTTATGGCCCAGTATGTGATCAATCCTAGAGAATGTTCCATGTGCACTTGAGAAAAAAGGTGAATTCCGTTGTTTTTGGGTGAAATGCCCTATAGATATCAATTAGGTCTAACTGGTCCATTGTATCACTTAGAGCTTGTGTTTCCTTGCTAGTTTTCTGTTTGGTTGATCTATCCATAGGTGTGAGTGGGGTATTAAAGTGCCCCACTATTGCTGTGCTGCTGTTAATTTCCCCTTTCATACTTGTTAGCACTTGCCTTACATATTGAGGTGCTCCCATGTTAGGTGCATATATATTTATAATTGTTGTATCTTCTTCTTGGATTGATCCTTTGATCATTATGTAGTGTCCTTCTTTGTCTCTTATCATGGTCTTTATTTCAAAGTCTATTTTGTCTGACGTAAGTATTGCTACTCGTGCTTTCTTTTGGTCCCCATTTGCATGCTAAAAAAGTGGTACAAATGACCTTATTTATAAAACAGAAATAGACTCGTAGATGTAGAAAACAAATTTATGGTTACCAAGGGGCGAAGGAGGGGGATGAATGGGGAGATTCATCCACACTACTACTAACTAAAAATAAGGACCTACTGTGTAGCCCAGGAAACTCTACTCAATATTCTGTAATGACCTCTATGGGTTCAGTTCAGTTCAGTCACTCAGTCAGGTCCGACTCTGTGCGACCCCATTGAACTGCAGCATGCCAGGCCTCCCTGTCCATCACCAACTCCCAGAGTCCACCCAAACCCATGTCCATCGAGTTGGTGATGCCATCCAACCATCCCATCCTCTGTCGTCCCTTTCTCCTCCTGCCCTCAATCCCTCCCAGCATCAGGGTCTTTTCCAATGAGTCAATTCTTCGCATGAGGTGGCCAAAGTATTGGAGTTTCAGCTTCAACATCAGTCCTTCCAATGAACACCTGGGACTGATCTCCTTTAGGATGGACTGGTGGGATCTCCTTGCAGTCCAAGGGACTCTCAAGAGTCTTCTCCACCACCACAGTTCAAAAGCATCAATTCTTCGATGCTCAGCTTTCTTTATAGTCCAACTCTCACATCCATACATGACCACTGGAAAAACCATAGTCCTGACTAGACAGACCTTTGCTGACAAAGTAATGTCTCTGCTTTTTAATATGCTATCTAGGTTGGTCATAACTTTCCTTCCAAGGAGTAAGCGTCTTTTAATTTCATGGCTGCAATCACCATCTGCAGTGATTTTGGAGCCCAGAAAAATAAAGTCAGCCACTGTTTCCACTGTCTCCCCATCTATTTCCCATGAAGTGATGGGACCAGATGCCGTGATCTTAGTTTTCTGAATGTTGAGCTTTAAGCCAACTTTTCACTCTCCTCTTTCACTTTCATCAAGAGGCGCTTTAGTTCTTCTTCACTTTCTGCCATGAGGATGGTGTCATCTGCATATCTGAGGTTATTGATATTTCTCCCAGCAATCTTGATTCCAGCTTGTGCTTCCTCCAGCCCAGCGTTTCTCATGATGTACTCTGCATATAAATTAAATAAGCAGGGTGACAATGTACGGCCTTGACATACTCCTTTTCCTATTTGGAACCAGTCTGTTGTTCCATGTCCAGTTCTACCTGTTGCTCCCTGACCTGCATACAGATTTCTCAAGAGACAGGTCAGGTGGTCTGGTATTCCCATCTCTTTCAGAATTTTCCACAGTTTATTGTGATCCACACAGTCAAAGGCTTTGGCATAGTTAATGAAGCAGAAATAGATGTTTTTCTGGAACTTTCTTGCTTTTTTGATAATCCAGCAGATGTTGGCAATTTGATCTCTGGTTCCTCTGCCTTTTCTAAAACCAGCTTGAACATCTGGAAGTCCCCGGTTCACATATTGCTGAAGCCTGGCTTGGAGAATTTTAAGCATTACTTTACCAGCCTGGGAGATTAGTGCAATTGTGCTGTAGTTTGAGCATTCTTTGGCATTGCCTTTCTTTGGGATTGGAATGAAAACTGACCTTTTCCAGTCCCGTGGCCACTGCTGAGTTTTCCAAATTTGCTATGGGTAAAGAATCTGAAAAAGAGTGGGTATATGCATATGTACAACTGATTCACTTTCCTGTAAATCTGAGACTAACACAATATTATAAATAAACTATGCTCTAATAAAAATTAATTTAAAATACAAATCAAAAATAAAAGTAATTGGAAATGGAAAAAGTATGTTTCATCATCCCCAAAGAAACCTTGTACTCATCTGCCCCCTTCATGTAGCCACTCGGCTTGTTAAATTTTGGAATCCTAGGCACTACCTTAAAGGCTCTGAAACCACATGCCTTGGGGTAGATAGGAACATGTGTGTGTTTAACAAGCTCCTGCAGATGCTTTGGGGGAACACAAACAGTTGACAACCACATCAGTAATTGTTATTCTCCTCTCCTTAGACCTATTTGACTTTGTCTCTCGTTGCATCCTGGAAGTTCGCAAACATCTCATACTCCATGGTGAGACTGAGCTTGTACCCTCTTCCAGCACTGCCTGACCCCAGAGGCTCATCTTCCAGTGCCTTGTTTGTGATGGGTTCCCCCAGTTGATGCTGTCTGAGGGCCCTATGAAAACTCACACAGATTTAAAAGGAGAAAAAATATTGCTAAAGAATACAAACAAACCTTTCAACTGATCAATATAAATCACAGTACACAGTAGTGGTTAAGAAAAAGAGCATGAAGTGTAATCAGGTCCAATCAAAGGGATCTCTCTTTGTGAAGTTGAGCAAATCACTCCAACTCACAGCCAGTTCTCCTCTGGAATAACACCTTCTTCTTGAATTTGTGATTAGGATAAAATGAAACAAAAGAATTCAGTTATCTGGAAGAATGCCTGGGACATGATAAGCATTCAATAGATATTAGTTATTATGATTATAGTTTATGGCTCACAGTTTCAGGTTAGGTTTGTTGTTGTTTAGTCGCTAAGTCGTGTCTGACTCTTGGGTGACCCCGTGGACTGTAATCCTCCAGGCCTCTCTGTCCTTGGAATTTCCCAGGCGAGAATACTGGAGTAGGTTGCCATTTCCTTCTCCCAGGGATCTTCCTGACCTAGGGATTGAGTCTGAGTCTTCTTCATTGGCAGTCAGATTCTTTACCACTGAACCACCTGGGCAGCTCTTATTAAGACCAATTTGAAGAAGCATTTTGCTGCTCTATCCCACTATCAAGTTAAGAGGCTTGAAATTTTATAACCATGTCTTGTTTCATGGCATGTTGTCACTGAGAAATAGATATATGAAAACACAGAGGGAAGTGGCAGGGTAGTAGATTGTCTACCTTATTCAGATGGAATTTAGAAAAGTTGAGTCTGCACATTTTTTGCAACTATTACCATGGAAGCATAGAGCACAATCGTGTATCTTTGCTGTTGAAAGATGGTTAGAAACCCTCACGTGTTGTATAGTTGCTGTTTGTTTCTACAGTAATTCAAAAGCCATACTACCCTCTCTCTACATAAAACATTTGGGGTACTTTATTTTTTTACATATATCTGTCTGTCCCTGTTTCTTGTTTCATGAATAATATTCTGTGTTCTCTGACACTCTGAAGTGATCACAGGAATTCTGAAATGGATCAGCCCCCAAGACAAAGGGAAAGGAGAGGGGAGGGAGTGTGCTATTACTTTAGGATGGAAAGACGCGTGTGGTTTGACTGCAAATACAGAAGCAGCTTTGATTGGGGAAACATAGGAGAGATACAAGAGCAATCAGAGGAAACGATTAAAGATCTCCTGGGCAGAGGGAAAAGTCAGTGCAGGAAATATTCACGTGGGGAGGAAACAGCTGGTTAAAAACACTGAGTATCCATCATGTGGAGAAATAAACATGGAGATGAGCACCATGGGAGCACAGGCTTCTTGCCAGAACTGGGATGAGGGCAGGGATGGGCTTAGAATACATACCCACACACACGCGTGCACACACACACACACACACGCACGCACGCACGCATGCACTCCAGCATCTTTTGGACTGCTTGCCAAGGACAGTGACAACAGCATATCCTTTGCCTGGTGATAGGATGAATGAGAGCTGTGGGCTGACTCAAGGTAACTAGAGAAAGAATATCTCGGGCTGTTATTTTCATTGATTTCATAGCTCCTGAGGGCACAGCAGCTCTCGCATCACAGAGCCCAGAAGACAGTTCTCCCAACAGGACACTTCTTGTACCCCTTCCTTTTATACTTTCATCTATTGAACTTGCTTCGGGGGAAAAATCATATTTCTGGGAGATAAGGGTGCTTGCCTTATTGTGTGAAGGGAGCTCCTGGGAGGTATATACTTTAGAACTTAGAGAGTCCGACAGAATAAGAAAATGGGAAAGAGAAGTTCAGCAGTAAAACAGAAATAATCATGACTCCCATGAAATACTGAGTTGGCCAAAAATTTTGTTTTCCATAACACCTTATGGAAAAACCCAAACAAACTTTTTGGCCAATCTAACATAACGCAGGCTGGAGGTTGAGAAAAAGAGGAATAACATTCTAAGAATGAGGGCCAAGAGACAGACTCAAATAAAGGAGATCAAGGAAATATTAGAAAAATATGTATATTAAATAGTTTTCAGAACCTAATTTGTACTTAGGACACTAATTTCTGTGAGCTAAGACTGATACATAAATGACAGATTATTTTTATAATAGAGGCATCTTAAATAGAAAACAGAAGAAAAAATAAACATGAACATCATATTTTTATTGTACTGACAAAATCTGAAGTTGATAAACAGGAAGGATAAGTGGAGGCATGTTCTATGCTTTCTTGTACTTTGTGGATGATATAATAAGAGAAAGGATGGGAAATAATCAAGTTTTTGTGATCATCCTCTCTTAGACCTAAGATGCTCCTAAGACCTGAAAAAAATTGTTCCATAGGAAAAAATATAAATTGTAAAATGCATCCATATACTGCATGGTTCAGGGAAAGAAAAAAGTGCTCTTGTAAAAAGTGAAGCACAAGGACAGTGGGTGAAAGTATAGCAAACAGCAGAATAATAAGTTACCACCTGGGGAAGAAAATGTCACTTCAAATAAGAGGTAGGAAAACTCCTGAGATGTTTGAAGATAGAGTTTCATATTCATTCCAATTAAAAGTGCAGACAGGTCAAAGCCAGATATCTAGAATTTCAGAGAGAATCACATACGGGTGAATATCACCACTGAAGGAACAATGCAAGTCAAAGACATAGATTTTAGAAGTGTTGCATTTTTGAGTGTGTACTTTTGTTTTATCTTTATCATAAAGTGTTGGTTGTTCAGTCGTGTCCGACTTTTTGTGACACTATGGACTATAGCTCGCCAGGCTCCTCCTTCCCTAGGATTCTCCAGGCAAGAATACTGGGGTGGGTAGCCACTCCCTTCTCCAGGGGATTGAACCTGGGTCTCTGCACTGCAAGCAGATTCTTTACTGTCTGAGCTACCAGGGAAGCCCTGTGATACCAAATGTAATCAGATAAAATCTTAAGAGTGTTTGATATGGGCATGGGGGAAGAGTGATGTTTTTTCTTATGATAAGCAGGTGGTTTATGGCCCATAAACAATAATTCAGAAATGAAAGCTAGCTATAACTAGAAACATGATTAATTAATATTCCAGATTAATTGTATAAAATTCCAGTTTTATACAGAGTAGATATTATCTTAATCAAAGGATGTCATCAATAAACAAAATTTTAAATTTAGAAGTAGCACACCTGCAGATGTAACCACATACTCTAAATTAAGTCGGACACCTCTTAGCAACTGAACAACAGCAAACCTAATTATTTAGAGAGTTATAAACTCTTAAAGATCTTGATATGAAAAGGTAAAAGTGCACTAAATAAATTAGAAGAACAAGTCAAAAATATAAAATCAGTTTGTACTAATGCTTCTAAAAACAGGTTTCTTTTCTTAAAAAGGAGGAAGCTGAGGCCATATTTTTGCTTGTCATTTATCTCATTTCTTTCCTTGCTCTCCAGTCTAAGACTGTTTTTCTCACTTCATCCTCATCACTGTGGTTAGAATGGCATTACATGTTTGTCAATTTTTCATTTATGGATTTTTCACCATATTTTTAATCTTGAAAGAAAAATCATACACAGTCCTATTACAGTAATATTTTTAAAATCTATATTTATTTTACTTTTTAATTTTTATTCTTTGTTCATAAGCTTATGTATTCTGACACAACAATAATTATAGCATAGTGTTTTTTTAATTATGTCCTGCCTACAGCCTTGGACCTGAATTGCTAGACTAAATATTGTGTGAGGGATCTTCACACTCAACCCCTGAGGAGCAGATCTGAATTCCACTGGCTGCCACTTGTACTCAACAAATAGCCTCCGCCTGCTTTCCTTTTCTAATTTAAAGGAAACTTGCTGTTGTCCTTTTCTCTCTGACTTTATGATAAAACTTTTTATATACCATCACCCTGGACTGTGTCCTACTTCCTCAATGTTCCTCCATAGAATGTTGCTGCCATTTGGTGGCAGGGGCGCCCTCCTTTATGTGCAGTGTGAAATGATCATGGTTTTCACCCACTACCCATGAGTAGGACTTCCCCTTTCCATGGGACAAGTAAAAATGCACTACACACACATTCCAAAATTATTGCTAGAAAGTAGCACCAACCCCCATCCCTCTGTGAACTGCTAAGACATGTCACTCACTGTGTGAGCTAAAGCTTCGAACCAAATAACCACAAATGTAGCATGATCCTAGAAACGTGGCAAAGAGCTAGCCATCCACAGTGTCTCCTCAGCAGGGTTCCATGATTCCTGGGATCCCCACCATTGAGCACTGCCTCAGTTAGGTATATATAATGATGTTGTTGTTGTTCAGTCTATGAGTCATGTCCAACTCTTTACAACCCCATGATCTACAGCACACTAGGCTCCTCTGTCCTTCACCATCTCCCGAAGCTTGCTCAAACTCGTGTCCATTGAGTCAGTGATGCCATCCAACTATCTCATCCTCTGTCATCCCCTTCTCCTCCTGCCTTCAGTCTTTCTCAGCATCAGGATCTTTTCCAATGAGTCAGCTCTTCACATCAGGTGGCCAGAGTAATGGAGATTCAGTGTCAGCATCGGTCCTTCCAATGAATATAATGATGAAAAAACCCAAAATGTGTATAGCTCTTACAACATGCCAGACTCTGTTCTAAGCACCATTCACGTGTAATAATTTAATGAACTCTGTAAGATACTATTATTATTCTTCTCATTTAACTGATGAAAAAACTGAGGAACAGAGACGTTAGGCAAAGGGTAACTAGAATCAGCTGTTCAGCTGGTTAGAGGTAGGGCCAGTATTTGGACCAAGGCTGTCCAGGCCCAGAGTTCACTCAAGCATGCTTTTAGCCATGGGCTTCCCAGGTGGTGCTAGTTAAAGAACCCACCTGCCAATGCAGGAGACATAAGAGACGTGCATTTGAGCCCTGGGTCAAGAAGATTCCCTGGAGGAGGGAATGGCAACCCACTCCAGTATTCTTGCCTGGAGAATCCCATGGATAGAGGAACCTGGCGGTCTATAGTCCACGGGCTCTCAAAGAGTCAGGCATGAGTGAAACAACTTAGCACACACCCGCTATGACACTTTATACAATACAAAGTCAAGGTCACAAACTCAAGTGGCCACTGCTCAGGTAACTGTACATTATCTTGGCATGTAAAGAAAGTAAAGCCCAGCAGTGTGCTAATTTTTATTTATTCTATATAGTGAAAGTGAAAGTCACTCAGTCATATCTGACTTTCTACCACCCCATGGACTATGCAGCCCATGGAATTCTCCAGGCCAGAATGCTGGAGTGGGTAGCCATTCCCTTCTTCAGGGGATCTTCCCAACCCAGGGACTGAACCGAGTTCTCCCACATTGCAGGCAGATTCTTTACCAGCTGAGCCACAAGGGAAGCCCATACTATATGGATGGCCCATCAAATATAAAATTAACATAAGGCACATACGTGGTTACATACCTTGAAGCTGCTCAGACCTACCTTCCCATCCTAGTCTACCACCACAAATTGTGTAACCATGAACTTAGCATTGTGAACTGCGTGAAGTAAACTTTCAATACATACTACTGTTAGTGTTATCATCTTTATTATGAAACATCTTATTAGTAGCAGAAAAGTAGCATTTTCCACAATGCTTCTCAACCTGGTAGTCCTTTAAAATCAACGGGAAAGGTTTTAAAAATGACTTAGACTTTGGGATTTCCCAACATCCCTCAATGAGAGGAAAAGTCAAGACACTTAAAACAGTCCCAGAGGAGAGATGCCTCAGGGCTTGTTGAGAAAAGCCCTAGGTTTCTATTTAAAGGACAGCTCTGAACTGAACCCAGAAAAACCATTTCTTGAATAACTTTGGGACTTTCTTTGAAGCTACACACCAAAGTCATGGACTTCTGGAGTCCTGAATAGTGATGAGAAATAGACTCCGGGGGCAGGAGGGAGCGGGCACAGTGGATGATTTTTCTCAGTGGCTATAGAGTACAGAACTTACAGAGACAAAACTGAGGAGTGAGCAGAATAGAATAACTCCCCAGGGACCCAGAAAGAGATAGGAAAGGGGACCTAAGAGAAGAGAAGTCGCTAATCCCAAGGGAACATGAGCCACCTGCTTCTCCTGGATTGACAGTTACTATACGATCTGGATGCCTGGGCATAATGATTTAAAACCCAACCTCTCTCATGCTTTTCATATTTATAATCATGATATCATTGCCATTTCATTTTCATTGATTGATTTTTGTGACAGATAATTTTAAATTCTTCCTTGAGGTAGATGTTCATAGGCACTTTATTTTTAATATTTATTTATTTTATTGGCTGCATTACGTCTTGGTTTTGGCATGCAGGATCTTCCCTGTGGTGCACGGGCTTCTCTAGTTGTGACTCAGGGGCTCAATAGCTGTGACATGTGGGTTTAATGGCCCCAACAACATGTGGGATATTAGTTCCCCAACCAGGGATCGAACTCGCATCCCTGCAGTGGAAGCACGGAGTCTTAACCACTGGACTGAGGATGCTAATAATTCTTCGAACTATCCTTCACAACTGTTCCTCCTGTCATACCGGATGCTGCATCCGCACCCAGTCACTTGTGATCACTTGCATGCGCCACACGGCCTATGACCGCCACGTTCTCTCCCATTTGCTCTTCCTTTTTCTAGCCACCTCTTACTCACCCACTAAGACCCTTTTCAGCTGGCACTTTCTCCAAGAAGGCGCCAGGTTAGGGGATGTATTCATCTCATATAGACATAATTTTGGTGCATGACTCTGTCACTGGACTTTATCCATCCTACATCCACTGTCCATGTATCTCTGCCACCCCAGACAGAACCATAAGCTGCTTGAAATCCAAACTTTACATGTGCATCCGCTAGAATAGAGGCAGTTTCACGGCAGCATTTGGTAAATGTCCAATGATCTGATAACTGATGGAATAGAAAAGAATGAAAATGCTTGGGGTAGCTTTACTACAGTTCATCTAGAAATTCATAGAAATAACCAAAGCTGTGGAACCTCCAGTCATAGGCAACCCGGCCCAGCCATTGCTTGGGCATCAGTGGCTCCGGCACAGGGACTGCATGTTAGTGTGGACCGGCCTTTACTGGGCTGTGGACTTAGTGACATCAGCCCCTGCCGTCCATCCAGGACAAATAAACCCTGTGCACGATGCTGTCACTGGACTCACCAAATCATATACTAATTAACTATTTCTGTGGCCCCAGCATGAACTGATGGTCCCTGCCGGGCAGAGCCACTGGGTCGGCAGGAGACGGGGTCTCAACTGCCCTGGGGTAAGTCCTTTGTCACAATGGATGCACAACCTGGCAACTCCTGCTTACCCATCTGCCCTCACAGCATCAGAATGGAGACAAAACCCTACAGAAGCATTGGTAATGATGGAAGTAAGAATCCGTGGGTCAGCTCTCAGATGTATTTTCCTAAAATCCATTCCTAAGAGGCTATGGACATCTACATGGGGTGTGTATGTATAATTTCAAGTCAAACAGATTATTTTTGTTTTTACCACATACAGAGGAAATAACATTTTTTTTTCAATTGTAGTTGATTTACAATATTATTTTCATTTCAGGTATATAGCAGAGTGATTCAGTTACACATATATATGTTTTCTGATTCTTTTCCATTATAGGTTATTACAAGATATTGAGTACAGTCCCTGTCCTTTATAGTAAATCTTTGTTGTTTATTTTATGTATAGTGGCATATATCTGTTAATCCTGTAGTCCTAGTTTGTCTCTCTCTCCTCCTTTCCCCTTTGGTTTGTTTTGGTAAGTTTGTTTTCTATGTCTGTGAGTTCATTTGTGTTATCTTTTTAGATTGCACATATAAGTGATATCACATAATATTTGTCTTTCTCTGTCTCACTTGCTTCTCTTAGTTTGATAACCTCCAGGTGCATCTGCCTGCATGCTTAGTTGCTCAGTTGTGTCCGAGTGTTTATGACCCCAAGGACTGTAGCCCACCAGGCTCCTCTGCCCGTGAAATTCTCCAGGCAAGAATACTGGAGTGGGTTGCCACTTCCTCCTCCAGGTGATCTTCCCGTGCCAGTGATCGAACCCCAGTCTTCTGCATTTCCTGCATTGGCAGGTGGATTCTTTACCACTGAGCCGCCTGGAAAGCCCCTAGGTCCATCTATGTTGCTGCAGATGGCATTATTTCATTCTTTTTTTTCTTTGGCTAAATATACAATATTCCTTTGTATGTGTGTACCACATCTTTCTGAATGTATCACATACATTCATCTATTGATGAACACTTAGGTTGCTTCCATGTCTTTGCTATCGTAAATAGTGCTGCTGTGAACACTGGGGTGCATGTATCTTTTCGAATTAGAGGGTTCTTTTTCCTGATATATGCCAAGGAGAGGGATTGCTTGGTGATACGGTAGTTCTATTTTTAGTTTTATTTTAAAGGAACTTCCATAATGTTTTCCATAGTGGCCGCACCAATTTACATTCCCACCAAGACTGTAGGAAGGTTCTCATTCTCCACACTGAGAGGAAATAACCTATATATATCACAGATGTGCCAGATCCTATTTAAAGATCATTCATTCATCAGGCAGATATTTATTGTGTGCTCACTATGTGTGTTGTCTGCCAAATTAGATGGCAGTAGGGGTTAAGTTTTACATATTGGGGTCAGTTTTCTAGGGACCTTTGCATTCTACATCAAGAAGTTTGAGTCTTATTCAGCAAACGTGTTAAGCCAAGAACACAGTGGACCTATGGAAACATCACTTTGTGACCTTTTACCATACAGAGCAGCAGTATAGAAGATGGCTGGAAGGGATGAGAGTGTAGAACTGGCCGATCAAGAGACTGTGGCATTTATTCAGGGAGAAGAGACTAAAATCTAAACAAGGCGATGGTCCTGGGGAAAAGAGAAGAGAGAATGGATTTGAACATGATTCTGGAGGTCGACTTGAGAGATTTAATGACAGATCTGATATGGAGCCTGAAAGAAAGTGTTTTAGCTTGAGTGAGCAGGGGATTGATAATGATTTAACTGATTTATGAAATACAGGTGGAGGGCAGGGCTGAGTGATGACAATAAGTCAATGTTAATTAGGAAGTAGTTGTAGGCTTTTTAGCCAAAAAAATGCAGTGCAAATGAGAGTGTCAGCTTAGGGGTGAGGCCAGGGATGGAGATGAAAGAAAATCTAGGAAATTGTTGGTATATGGTTAAACCTGGGAGAGAGGATTCGATCACCCAGGATAAGCAAAGAAGAAAGTAAAAAATACTGAGGTTGAAGTCCTAGGGACACCAACATTGAAGGGGCAGAATAACGTGAAACAGCAGAGGAGATTGAGAAAGTCATGCAGGCAGAGACTCAGCTGAGACTGATAAAAGGATGCTATGAGAGAAGAGACTTTCAGGAAGGGGAGGTCGACATTGGAGGCAAGAAGAAAGAAAACCTCTGTAAGTTAGAATCTGTTGATCTCAAAGATGAAAAGTTGTATAAGGAGTCGCTGAGCCAGGGTCATAGGTTTTCCTCCTTTCTTCATCTTATTCCCATCCTCTTCCTCCTCCTCCTTCTTCCTTTAGATTTTTTTTTTGTGTGTGTGTGTAAATTCTTTCATCCGAATACTTGGTGCTTTGGCAGATATTGTATTAAATATTTGGAGCATCCCCTCATGGTAATTTGAAATATTGCATCAAATTAAGCTTGGATGCTGGTTTCATCTCTGGTAGAGCTCCCCACAAGCTGAGTGAGCTGTCTTGCTCATTTGCATTTGATTTTTGACATGGTGTCATTGACCTCAGGCCATGTGAAAAAGTAATATCCTTTGTTACAGTTTCACAAACACGCATAGAGGAAAGTGGGAAAGACATTATTAATCTTCCCATGGCAGTTCTCCGGCTCTTATTGCTCCTTGTGATTGTCTTAAGACTCAGTAAACAGTGACTGGCATTTCACATTCTCTTTCCAAGGAAAGACATCATGGAAGAACGAGGGGGACGGGGAACCAGTTAAATAGAGTTGTCCAGTTGCTAAGTCCTGTCAACTCTTTCTGACCCATGAACTGCAGCATGCCAGGCTTCCCTGTCCTTCACTATCTCCCGGAGTTTGCTCAAACTCATGTCCATTGAGTTGGTAATGCCATCCAACCATCTCATCCTCTGTCATCCCCTTCTCTCTTGCCCTCAATCTTTCCTAGCATCAGGGTCATTTCCAATGAGTCAACTCCACATCAGGTGGCCAAAGTGTTAGAACTTCAGCTTCAACATCAGTCTTTCCAATGAATATTTGGGGTTGATTTCCTTTAAGATCAACTGGTTTGACCTCCTTGGAGTCCAAGTGAGTCTTCTGCAACACCACAACTCAAAGCATCAATACTTCAGCACTAAGCCTTCTTTATGGTCCACCTCTCACATCCATACATGACTACTGGAAAAACCGTAGCTTTGACTAGATGGATCTTTGTTGGGAAAGTGATGTCTCTGCTTTTTAATACATTGTCTAGGTTTGCCGTAGCTTTTCTTCCAAGGAGCAGCTTTTCTTCTTTTAATTTCGTGTCTGCAGTCACCATCCACAGTGATTTTGGAGCCCAAGAAAATAAAATCTGTCAGTGTTTCCATTGTTTCCCCATCTATTTGCCATGGAATGATGGGACTGAATGCCATGATCTTCATTTTTTGAATGCTGAGTTTTAAGCTGTCTTTTACCCTCTCCACTTTCACCTTCATCAAGAGGCTCTTTAGTTCCTCCAAGCTTTCCGCCATAAGGGTGGTGTGATCTTCATATCTGAAGTTTTGATACTTCTCCCAGAAATCTTGATTCCAGCTTGCTATTCATCCAGTCTGGCATTTCTCATGATGTACTCTGCATATAAGTTAAATTAACAGGGTGACAATATACAGCATTGACGTACTCCTTTCCAAATTTTGAGCCAATCTGTTGTTCCATGTCCAGTTTAGACCTGTTAGATTGTTGCTTGTTGACCTGCATACAAGTTTCTCAGGAGGCAGGTAAGGTGATCTGGTATTCCTGTCTCTTTAAGAATTTTCCACAGTTTATTGTGATCCACACAGTCAAAGGCTTTAGTGTACTCAACGAAGCAGAAGTAGATATTTTTCTGGAATTCCCTTGCCTTTTCTATAATCCAGTGGATATTGGTAACTTGATCTCTGGTTCCTCTGCCTTTTCTAAATCCAGCTTGTACATCTGGAAGTTTGCAGTTTACATGCTGTTGAAGCCTAGCTTGAAGGGTTTTGAGCATTACTTTTCTAACATGTGAAATGAGTACAATTGTGCAGTAGTTTGAACATTCTTTGTCAGTGCCCTTCTTTGGGGTTGGATTAAAAACTGACCTTTTCCAGTCCTGTGGCCACAGGTGAGCTTTCCAAATTTGCTGGCATATTGAGTGCAGCACTTTAACAACATCATCTTTTAGGATTTTTAGTATAATAAATATAGTCTGCTGCTCTGATAGTCTTTTCCTTGTGTCAGTTTGGCAAGGTATTGTCTGTAGTTATTCAAACACTGATCTTGGTGTTACTGTGGTGGTGTTTTATAGATGTAATTAGAGTTCATAATCAGTTAACTTTAAGTTAGAGAGATTATCCTGAATGATCTGGATGAGCCTCATTTGATCAGCTGAAAGCCCTTAGAAACAGAGCTGGGCTTCCCCAAAAAGAAGAAATTCCACTTTCCCCCTGCCCACCCATGGTTTATAACTTCCCTTTCATGATGGCCTAGTCCTAATAATTTCAGATCTGTTGATCTGAACCTCACAATGGTATAAGCCAGCTGCTTGCATTGCATCTCTTAGTATGTTTTCTCCTACTGGTTCTAGTTCTCCAGTTGATAAGTGGCAATTTACATGACCGTGCTCTTTGAGAGGAAGGCATGGTAATGAATGCAGGCAACAGTGAGGGATCAAGCAGTCATATTGTGCATGATTAAGAGAAGCTTCTTCCAGAAGATCAGGTGGGAAGGAGGGTCATGAGAAGTAGTAAGAATAAGTCCTCATGCAGAAATTTAGGAATATGGGAATGTGTTAGCTCCCTGAAAAACAGAAATCTGAACGTTTACATGTGCCTTGTAAAGTATAAAGTCGACCCACGGGTCCAAAGGAATGCCCAGTCCATCAATCAGCTCACAACAGTATCATGGGAGAGGCAGTGTATCAGGTCATGGTAGAAAGAAGAAGGGTACAGGAGTCAAACAGACCTGAGTAAAAATCATGCCTCAGGGAGCCATTGCTAGTTGCCTGACCTTGGAAAAGTTATTTAAACTCGCTGAAGCTCACTTTTATTACTTTTTAATGAAGATGTCAGATAATAATACCTTTGTCTTAGGGATGTTATAAGAATCAAGAGGGAGACTTCCATGGTGGTCCAGGGATTAAGACTCCATGCTCCAAATGCAGGGACCCCAGTTCGATCCCTGGTCAGGGAACTAGATCTCCCCTGCTGCAACTAAAAGATCGCACATGCCTCGATGAATATCTTGTGTGCCACAACTGAGACTCAAAGCAGCCAAGTAAATAAATAAACATTTGAAAAATAAAGATGCATGTGTAGGGCCAGCATAAAATAAACACATGATGAATAGTGGCTAGTAGTATGACATTGAGACTGTAGATTTTCAACACACTATGCCCTTTCTCATTTTCGGAACTTCTTGCTAAGAACCAACCTTGATGAACTAGCATCTTTAGAGGGTAATTGAACACGCATGTATTCCCTACCTGCTACGTCACAAGGAAAAATAAATAGTAAATATCCAAAGAAAAGTCATCAGTTCATGTTTCCTAAATTGTGTGGAAGTGATGTCTCTCAGTCATGTCCGACTCTTTGCAACCCCATGGACTGTAGCCTGCCAGGCTATTATAAATGTCACCGTAGTCCTAAGAAATTGACTACCTAGCCTATGCACTGGCAATGTATGATTTCCTCTAAACATTACCAAACAATTGAAATCACAGGCACAGCACAGAGCATCCTACAGGCCAATGGTCAACTATTGGTCTAGCATTTGCCCATGTGGTCTCCTTTTTTATCATGGCTAGATTACTTCTTCTCCTACCCATTCATGAGTTAGATGTTCTGGAAATAAGTAAATATAAGGACTTCTCTTGCATTCTTAAACTAACCGTTGCATCTGAATTGTCTTCTGAAAGACATGCTAGCCTTTTTTCCTTTTTCAATTTCTTGTTCAAGGCAAACATAAATAATGACCTCTAAGGCTTTAATGTGTCTTCTTATGTGGCACTGCGTTGAAGAATCTGCCTGCCAATACAGGAGACGCGGATTTGATCTCTGGGTGGGGAAGATCCCCTGGAGGAAGAAATGGCAAACCTCTCCAGTATACTTGCTTGGGAAATCCCATGGAGCCTTGGAGCTTGGAAATCCCATGGAGCTTGGGAAATCCCACGGAGCTTGGGAAATCCCACAGGAGCCTGGCAAGCTATAGTCCTTAGGGTCACTAAAGAGTCGGACACGACTTAGCAACTAAACAACAACAAGGGACTTAGTTACACTGATATTAGCAATTTCCTGAAGTCTGCATAAAATTTAAAAAACATTGAAAATCACTAAAGCAGAGGAAAAGCAGAGCAGATGTCATGTGTGGGAGGGGAAAGATGATGGAATAATTCCATCTTGGATATTAAGTCCTATTTGAGTGACTGTAGGAAATAAAATCTAGGCTAATGAGAATTTTCTGAGCATTATTCCCATTTCTTTGATCAGCCAGGAAAAGCATCTACAGTTGGAACATAAGGGGGCTAAGAATAGAGCCCTGGGTACCACATACTAACCTGCAGGAAAAGAAAGAGAAGTTCCTGGAGTAAGCCAAAAGGAGAGATTAATGAATGCGGTTGTTTTAAAAAGAGTGTGATCAATAATGTCAGTTACTTCTAATGGAAGAAGCCAAAGCATTGGGGACTAAAAACTTTCATTCAATTTATTCATTAAGAAAGTCATGAATGATTTTAAAGGGACCAGTTTAACTGGAGCTGTGAATATAGAACATGCATTACAATAGCTTGAATAGGTGAAGAGAAGACATAAAAAAATTGAAGAAAACTTCCCCAAGAAGTTAAGCTGAGAAGGAAAGAATAAAGATGTGTCAGGGATTTTAGTAGATCTTAGTGGTCAATAATGGGCTTCAACAAAAAATGTGATGAGTTGCTTCTCTCCAGCAGTGGAGTATAGTAATTGTTTAGTAAGTATAATGATGGAGTTTGGTAACACTTGGTTTTATACCTGAATTACCTGTGACACTTTATAAATATAAATGCCCAAGTCCTACCTCAAATCTGTGAACCAGTTTCTCAGGGAAGAAATGAGTCTTCTATAGTCCTGGTTTTCTTCTTGTCTTACCATGTACTCTATAGATGCCCATGCTCTACCATATTGTATTCTTCTTTGTATCAGAGTTGACATAATAACTTCAAGATGTTACTCAACTCCATCTGCAGTTTCTTAAATTGTCGTCTCAACGCATATCTTCCAACTCTTGTTCTTTTGTCGTAACTAGTTCAAATGTTCTGACTTGTTACTTTACAAATCTGTAAAAATGTCGGAAGTACAATTTTCAACCAATTTTTGCAATTATGCTTTTTGCAGCTGCCTGTGAATAGCAGAAAATGCTATCAGTAATTTAATTGATAGCAATTTTGGAGGGAAAGAGCAACGTCTGGTGTGAGATTTACTTGAAAATCTCTCCCTCCGTTATCCGAAACCCTTTATTCTATTGTTACTTCCCATCTCTCACAATCCATTAACATATTATGCTACAGCAGCTGTAGTTAAAACTGTTTGCTTGCTGCACTGAAGTTTTTCTGTAACTGTTTCATGACCAATTATATGTGAGCTATGTAAATCTTTGGTAAATATTTTTGAATCAAAAACTGAGGTTAGCTTTGAATGACAGATTGAAATTAACAGAGTAAGAGCATTGCTATGTAGTCAGAAAAATAGACACTATACCAACACAAGGGGTTTCCCTGGTGACTCAGTGGTAAAGAATCTGCCTGCCAATGTAGGAGACATAGGAGACTGGGGTTCGATCCCTGGGTCAGGAAGATCCCCTGGAGAAGGAAATGGCAACCCACTCCAGTATTCTTACCTGGGAAATCCCATGGACAGAGGAGCCTAGTGGACTAAGTTCATGGGATAGCAAAAGAGTTGCGTACAACTTAGCGACTAAACAACAACAAATACCTGCAGAAGGAAAGGAAGTCTATAATTAAGCACTAGAAATAAATAAATGAGCACAAACTTTAATTAAATATTTAAAAAAAGACAGCACTGTGTGAGAATTACACAGGTACGTATCTTTAGTGCTGAATTAGCTTTCTTCAATAAATTCATTTGATCAATAATGCGAGTGTTACAGGGGTTGCCAAAGTAGGGACTAATTAAATAGAGAATATATAAAAATATATTTAAAATATATTCTTGTGGGACAAAAATGTGCTTTATATATTTTTTTTAATAAATGGGAAAAAAAGTTAGCTGAAGCACTCAAAGAGTAGATATTTTTACTATCATTTACTGACTGATCTTGTACTATAGTAAGCTATTTACCCACATTGCTTAATATCTCAACAGTTCTATAAACTAAGAGTCTTAACTTGTAGATAAAAGAATTGAGATTCATAAGGGTGAGGTAGTTCACCCAAGGTCACACAACTAATAAGGTAGCCGAAGGGCTGACTTCCAAGCCTGGGAGCTCTTTAGCAATGGAGTCCCAATACTAGCTCAGGGCTCACCATGCAGCAGGGTTAAGTCCAGGCTGGACCCATTAATTTGGTCCAAGTAAGGAATTGTCAGTGTAGTAAGTGAACAGTGAGCCTGGGGACACCTTTTCTTTGTATCATTTGTGGTTACATGCTTCTGTTAAAATCATCATGCCTGTTTCATTTAACCACTTTTAATTGGAAGGACTGATGCTGAAACTGAAATTCCAATACTTTAGCCATCTCATTGGAAAAGACCCTGATGCTGGGAGGGATTGGGGGCAGGAGGAGAAGGGGATGGCAGAGGACGAGGTGGCTGGATGGCATCACCGATTCGATGGGCATGAGTCTGAGTAAACTCCGGAAGTTGGTGATGGACAGGGAGGCCTGGCGTGCTGCGATTCACGGGGTCGCAAAGAGTCTGACATGACTGAGCGACTGAACTGAACTGAATTGAAGGTTGTACTTAGTGCTTATAATCTGTAAATATAAAAGGAAAGGAAGGAAGCTATATATACACAAAAGAAGAAATAAGCTGTTTTAAATTAGGCTGCTGATAATGCTTCTCTTATGCACCCTCCCAAGGCGCACAAAAATCTGATATAGCCAGCATTTTTATTGTGAAAGTGAAAGTGTTAGTCGTTCAGTCACCTCCGATTGTTTGCAACCCCATGCACTGTAGTCCACCAAGCTCCTCTAGTTCTTGGAATTCTCCAAGCCAAGAATACTGGAGTGGACAGGCATTCCCTTCTCCAGGGAAACTTCTTGACCCAGGAATCAATCTCCAGTCTCCTGCAAGCAGGTAGATTCTTTACCATCTAGAGAGCCACCAGGAAAGCCCATTCTTACCATAGCTTCACAGTATATATGGGAGAAAGTCACATGTTTTAATAATTCCAGTGAGTTTCAGCTCTCTACCTCAGTTCTGCCAATGATGTTGAAAGTGCTGGATGTCAAGCTTGTCCAGAGCCTCCTTGCTGGGTGATTAGAGATGGAGAGAGCTCCAGTGGAAGGAGAGTACCACAGAGAAAGGAATTCCCTAGACCACCGTCTTGCCCACTGGTTCCGGCTGAAACACGTTTAGTAGGAAGTCTGTTTGTGATGCTTTTTCCAGGCTTGTGTTCATCCATTCATGCATTTATTTAAGAGATGGCATCTCTGACTCAGTGGACATGAGTTTGAGCAAACTCTGGGAGACGGTGAAGGACGTTGAAACTTGGCATGCTGCAGTCCATGGGATCACAAAGAGTCAGACACAGCTTAGTGATTGAACAACAACAGGATAGAGACAGTGTGAAGAGTGGGTTTCACTGGTGTCAGGGAATATGGGGAGACTTCTGAAAAGCTTGGAGACCTTCCTTCAGAAAAACAGAGCTAAGATAAGTTGTCCAACTTGATTAGACTAGATTAGACTGACTTTAGCTCCATTTTGGTGGGAGCAGAAGTTTCATTTGCTCTATATTGTTTATGCAATTATTTTCTAAGTGAAAATGTTTTCATTTTGTTCTGGCCTCCTACTTTCCTGGCTCCTCACCGGTGCAGTGATTCCCTGGAATCTTAATAACTGCAATGGGTATGCTCTGCTTAATGGGTATGAGCTTTAGAGAATAATGTCATTTCTGAACACTTAATGAGTTTTGCAATTAAGAAGGCATTGAAGTTCAAGGTCTTAAAAAAAAAGACATTTCCCTAATGATACAGCTGCCAACTAAGGAGTTGATAATCTGAAAAAGAAGTTGTTTTTTCTGCTTTAGGCTAAAGTAAATTCGTTCTATCTTACCATGACAAAATTCTAAGTGTTTGAAGTGCTTTTTGACAGCTATTACAAAAAGAAAAAAACTTCCAAAATATGTAATTCAATCATTCTTAGTTATAAAAAGGTAGAATTTGAGGGAAAGACAAGAGAATGACAAATTGTAGCAAAATAAACTACTAAACATAGAATGTCTGTCTCACTTGTAGACTTAAAAGCTAATAATGGAAGACAGGATATATATTACATTTTCACAATAAAAAACAAATAGTAATTATTGATGCAGAGTTCTGTGGGATATGATATATGTGGGTAGTGATTTCTAGGTATACCCTGAATTTTCTTTTCAAGCTCCTAGCAGAAGTTTTAAAGTCATAGATGTTGATTGTTGCCTTACAGGCAATTTAATTTAGAATAAACTCTTACAATAGGAGTAGAAAATGGTCACCTAACCCTATAATTTACTTCCAACCCCCTAGTCCCTTCTTGGTTCCAGGGCTGTTTTCAATGGAAACACACTATAGACTATCATCTTATTTCACAGAGACCAGTTTCAGTTAGGAGAGGACCCTGAATATCTAGCATAGGCCCAAAGTATCCCTGAGAAAATACACTGCGAGCCAAATTTGAACTTGATGTTGAAATTCAGGAACCCTGTGCTGTGCAGTTGGGGTTTTGATTCCAGTGCCCCTGGATATTTATGTTTCTCTGAGTTCCCAGCCCTAGGGAATTTAGTTTACTGATTTCTGCAGACTGAGTTTCTGTCATTGCCAACTTGGGCTTATTAACTACAAAAATCTTAGGATTAGTATCAATAAGCCTGCTGGTAACTACTGTTGAAGTGGCTGAGTGATTAAGGGGAAGGTGGGTAAGGTACTTTGCTTGGTATTCATGCATTTGAATCCTCTCTTGTTGCTTAGTCCCTTTTATTTGGTTTTTAGAACATTGCGAGGTTTGTGTGTGTGTGTAACAGATGTGCACTGATTATGACTGTAGACTACCATCACGAGTAAGGAAGGCTAGTAATTATCAAGCCTTTGGGCTGAATTGAGAATAATATTTAGCCAGGGTTGTTATATAACACATGGTAAAATAAGGTCCATCGCTGCTTTGTCAAAAAAATAACACAAGATAACATTTCATTTTATTTCTTATTGGAAGATAATTACTTTACAATATTCTGTTAGTTTCTGCTGAACAACAAAGTGAACCAGCTGTGAGAATACACATGCCTCTCTCGCACCCCTCCATCACCCCGCCCCATCCATCCAGTACCTCACGGAGCACCGAGCTGAGATGCCCGTGCTATACACCAGCTTCCTACTAGCTCTCTATTTCACATGGTAGAGTATGTATGTCAGTGCTCTGCTCTCAATTCACCCCACCCTCTCCTTCCGCCACTGTGCCTACAAGGCTGTTCCTCTACATCTGTGTCTCAATTCCTGCGTTGCAAATAGTTTCATGTATGAAACAGTAAAAAAACCCTGTGATAATCCATAATGGAAAAGAATATGATATACATATATATATATCCATATACAGCAGATACTAACACAGCATTGCAAACCATGTGGCGTGACATGTACTAAGTCACTTCAATCATGTCTGACTCTGTGTGACCCCAAGGACTGTAGCCCGCCAGGCTCCCCTGTCCATGGGATTCTCCAGGCAAGAATCCTGGAGTGGGTTGCCATGCCCTCCTCCAGGGGATCTTCTCAACCCAGGGATTGAACCCGTGTCTCTTATGTCTCCTGCGCATTGGCAGGTGGGTTCTTTACCACTAGCGCCACCAAATCAACCATACCCCAATAAGAAAAGGTTTTTTAATAAAATAAAAGATAGCGGATTTCAACACTTTTCACTGAACAAGGCAGAATTGGTCTGAAGAATGCTTTATTTAGTTTTTGACTTATCTTAATTCCATTGTAAAGATTGGATAATATAATTGCTTTTCTCCTCAGACTTCCTCTTGAAATGTAAACTTTTCAATTTGATTATGATGACTATCCCTCAACCGCTCTGTCTTCATTTTATTCATACTTCCAACTGTACTGTCAAACACATGCAGCACCATAATGCTTCAACTTACATGAGTTATATTAGTCCGTCTAACTACCTGTCCAGCCCTTGCATTCTCCATCTGAAGCTCTGTGCTGCCTGTTTCTTGTGATATCAGCAGAAGCATGAGGGACAAAGCAAGTATATTTCAATCCTCTGCTTGCATCAACCTGGTTTAATCTCACTGGACAAAGCAAATCACGTGACTAGGTCCATAGTCATGAGTGTGTCTTAGTCAACTCAGGATGCTGCAACAAAATACCATAGCGTGAATGGCTTAAACAACAGATTTATTTATTTATGTTTATTTCTCTTGGGTCTAGAGCCCAGAAAGTCCAAGATCAAGGCATAAGCAGATTCAGTTCTTTGTCAGAGCTCTCTTCCTGGCTCGTAGGCAGCATCCTTCTCACTGTGTACTCACAGGACATCTCCTCGCTTGTGCCTAAAAAGAGAGAGCTCCCTCTTCATGGAAGGTCACTAATTACATCACGGGGGTCCCACCTTCATGACCTGAAATTAATTTTATTACCTCCCAAAGGCATCACCTCCAGATACCATCATGTTAAAGGTTAGGGGGTCAACATATGAATATGGGGGAACACAATCATTCAGTCCATAACAGAGTGGCAAAATATACTCTACAGTTTTAGGGATGAACTGATAAGTTACATGGCAAAGGTCTTTATGATGAATATAGAATTGGGCCAGTAAATCAGTCTACTAAGTGATACATGTATTTCCTTTTATTCAACTTCTATTACTCTATCCTAGGACTTGAAATTGTAGCTGGAAGCAAGGCAGAGCCTCAGAGTTGATGAATCTTACAGCAGAGTGGGGACAACTGACAGGGAGCAATCCTAGTACAACTGTGATCATTACTGTGATAGGGCTTTTCTCGTCATATATTATTTTTTTTCTGGAATGTTCTTCCCACTTAATATCATTTATTTGTACTCAATAACAATTTTTAGACTGAGTCAGATGTCACCTTTTGTAGAAAGTGGGTTTCCTCCTATAATCCTCTTTATTCTATGTTCTCCCATTTTTTATCAATTCTGATTCTCTACTGAGCACCAGGAAAGGATTCCTTGTTCACACATATTCTGTAGCAGATGTCAGATTATGCCATATGATTGTCCTGAGCACAATCAAGATGGAAGTAGTAGGGTATCTCCATGGAGGATGACAGTGAGTACAGAAAGACCTTCCCTGGCCCGTGATGAGACCTTGGTGAAAGTCAGCTGCAAGTGTCACACTTTTTGAAGATAGAAACTGGAGCTTCTGTTCTTTTTGCTGCCTCTCTAGGACAGAATGCCATTGAATGACTCCCAAATCTGACTTTTCAATACGGTATCTCAAATTTATTTGAGAGGTGTTTCATTTAATGTCTTCAAGCAGAATTCAATTTTATTTATGTTGACTTAATATAAATAGAAGAAAATGATGTTTCATGTATCACTGGGAGGGCAGATAAAGTGGCAAAGGTTATAGCATCGTATCTCCTAGGAAGTTGAAAGTCACTATAAATAGATGCTTTAATCAAAGTCAGTTAATGGCCAGAGTAGGACTTATATATTTCTCTTTGTTAACAATTTAGTCAGTATATTTTTAAGGGTGTCCACTTGTCATCCCACTAATAAAACCTTGAAACTTGTGATCAACAAGGACTGTGAAAGAAAGCAATGTCCTAACTCTGGTCTTTTTGTTCCCCTCTGTCTTTTTTTTTTTTTTTTTCTTTTTATGTCCTTGTCACGGCAAGGATTTTTCAGTTCACCAATTAATCTTCCTTTTTATTACGTCTTGTCATGGTTGAAGCATCTTCTAAGAACTGATAACAGGAGGGGGGAACTGATGATTTATTTCAAGAGGAAGATCAGACCTAACGTTTGAAGGCTGACACTAACATCAGTGAACGCTTCACGGAAGTGTGTTTGGATGGGTCTGAATGTGTGCACTGCTTGTCTCCGAACAAGGTCGTAGAGCCTGGGGATTTCGGAGTGCCAGAGAACATTGTCATCCTCAACCCTGTATTTTGCATATAAGCCATCTGAGCCCTGGCAAAGGTAATTGCTGGTGCCAGAATCTGGATTTGAACCCAAATATGCTGCTTCTTTAATCCTGTGCTCTTCGAATCATATCAGCTTTTTTGGAGGTTTATTTCAGCAGTGGAAAGCTCTAGATAATGACATTTATCATGCCTTCCTTAACTGAGCACAAATGCTACATGGGTTTCAATCCCCAGAGAAAATGTCAGACCTTATTCAGAAATGTAAGAAATGATCAGAAGACAATTAGATATTACCTCTGTGGCACCTTGTTGAGAGTGAAAGAGAAGAGTAAAAAAACTGACTTAAACTCAACATTAAAAAAAGCTAAGATCAGGGCATCTGGTCCTATCGTGCTGGGTATGCATGCTCAGTCACTTCAGTGGTGTCCAAATCTTTGCAACCCTATGGGCTACAGCCCGCCAGGCTCCTCTGTCCATGGGATTTCCCAGGCAAGAATACTGGAGTGGGTAGCCATGCCCTCTTCCAGGGGATCTTCCTGACCCAAGGATTGAACCAGTGTCTCTCTGTAGCCTGCACTGCAGGCAGATTCTTTATTGCTAAGGCACTGGGGAAGCCCTTTGGTCCCATCACTTCATGGCAAAAGAAAGGGAAAAAGTGGAAGCAGTAACAGCATATGGGGTCACAAAGAGTTGGACATGACTTTGAGATTGAACAACTGTGGCACCATGTAACAGTGGGAAGGATGAAAGAGAAAGACACAGCAGTGGGGAGGATTTGACCCTGTGTTTGAGCCTTGATGAATAGGCTGTGTTTGATGTCATGGTGGAGGCAGATGAGTCTGGATGGAGTAGGAGAGGGATGTCATCAGAGAGAACCAGAGAAGGCAGAAGCCCAAAGACACCAGGAAGGGAGCGTCCAGATCAGAGTTCATCCTGGGAGCAGGGAGATGACTCCCAGGTCACTGTCAGCGAGGAAGCAGTGTTTGCTGTGCCAAATGGGACTGCTAGACAAAAGCAAAATGCTTCAGCTTTTCAGAAAATCTGAGAGTATATCAGTTGTTCTCTTATGCTGATTTCATGCATATAAACAGATTCTTACACATGTCCCTTTTTCTGGTGTTAGTCGCTCAGTCCTGTCCAACTCTTTGTGACCCCATGGACTGTATCCCACCAGGCTCCTCTGTCCATGGAATTCTCCAGGCTAGAATATCGGAGTGGGTTGCCATTCCCTTCTCCAAGGAATCTTCCTGACCCTGGGATCGAACCTGGGTCTCCTGCATTGCAGGCAGATTCTTTATCATCTGAGCCACCAGGGAAACCCTCCTTTTACTAGTTATTCCATTTAATGTATTTTTTTTCATTGTTTCCCAACTAGACTAAACTGAGAGTTTAGGGAAGGCAAAGATCATTTATGACATAACTGTATTATTCCCAAATTTCCTAGTCTCATTTTATGAATATAGGATGAAAATGTATTGAATATATGAAAGAAGGGTATGCAGTGTAAGAAATCACACCCTGACTTTCCAGGAGTGGCCCTTGGAGGTCCCACCACCTACCCTGACCCCCATTGCCCTACTCAATCCTCCTAAGACTTGTCTCTTCTCTCCTTATAAAATTGATCTTCTGGGGACAGAGTAATCTAGGGTGCTGGCTGGATTGTGTTCCTTTTGGGCTCTCTCTTCAAGGTTGATAAGTTTCTTTTGCTACACTTTGTTTGCTTTCTCAACTCCCTCCAAATTACAATGGTTTCTACTAACTTGTGTCTTTTCCGGGTCTCCCATTTCTCTTGTTTGTTGCTGATTCTAAACTTTTATTGCTCTTGTAGCTCCCTTTCTTTTTTCATATTTATTTATTTATTTGACCGAACGGGGTCTTAGTTGCAGCACGAGAACTCATAGTTGTGGCAGGTGGGATCTGGTTCCCTGACCAGGGGTGGAACCCTGGCCCCTTCTGGAGTTAACCTGCCCTCTATGCTTTCCACCCCTGATGACTGGCCATGATGCAAAATGTGCATTCTTGCTGTTGTGTATTCTGTATGATGAGACTAAACCTTGGCAGATACTCTTCCTCTGGTACTCTAAATATTTGTCTTATGATTGCTCACTTAAAAGCTGAAATCAATTTCTGTAGCAAACAGAAGTTGCTGGGTTTACACTTCCTGTATGTAAGTATTCAAATCAGTGCTACTATATGTATGCAAAATAAAACCATAAACTTGAGCGACTATCCTTGGTATTTGCTAATGATATCGCTATGCTAAGTGATGATGAGTCATATCTGAGAGGCAGCATTTTTCTCAGTGGATGCATTTTACATACCAATATGTGAAAAGTGAAAGTGTTAGTCGCTCAGTCGTGTCCAACTCTTTGTGACCCCATGGACTGTAGCCCACCAGGCTCCTCTGGGATTCTCCAGCTAAGAATACTACAGTGGGTAGCCATTCCCTTCTCCAGGGGATCTTCCCACCCCAGGGATCAAACCTGGGTCTCCTGCATTGCACGCAGTTTCTTTACCATCAGAACCTCCAGGGAAACCAACATACCAAATAACCTAGTTGGATATCATGTTTGAGTTAAAGAGGATTTAAATGTCTAGACTTGCCATAGATACAAACATAGACATGACATAGACATGTCCATCCTATAGCAACTGCTGCAGTCCCAAAGGTGGCCTCCAGAGGGATATCACCCAACAGTAAGCATCTTCCTTCCCACTGCATCCCACCAAATGACCCCCCAAGACAATGAGGAAAATCCATCTCTTTCTTGTATGTTCATAGTCTTCCCTCTCCACTGTCTCGTTATACTCAAAGAAGCCTTCCTATAGATATGAAAATATACAGAAAAAAGTCTTATCATTTTTCTCCTTGTTTCTACATCCTCTGTCCCATGTCTAGTCTTCCTGTCACTGCTAAGTGTCATGAAGAACAGGCTTTATGTCTTTACTACGCCTCACCACCCAACCCAGGCATCTTGCTTCCAGGCTCTCCCAGTACTTGATGATTGCCAGAGCCCCTAATGGATTCCCCTTTGCAAAATTCAGTGACCTCTTCTCATTTCTGCTCCTCCCTTAATTTTCTAGTTTTTTCTAGCTGACTACCCACTCCTTAACATGCCCCCTTTGACTCCTGTGACACTATGCTCTCCCTGTTCACTTCTCACTTTTTCTACTCTCAGGTTCCCCTCTGACTTTCGCTTTCTCCATCTACCTAAAGGAGTAACATTCTTGATCTTCTCTGTTCTCCTGGGTCCTCCTGAAATTCCATTGGATGCTTCCCCAGCTACCATTTACCACCATCTTTACTCTCCTGGGCACCCCCAAGAACATTGGCAACAGCTTTCTAGGCATGGACATTCTTCTGGCTTTCAAGTTCAATGTGGCCAAAGTGAACCTGGACTGTGAAGAACAGCTTAAGGAGCATGACCTTTGTACGTGAACAGACCAGGGTTTGATTTCTGGCTCTTAATTGCTGCAGGACCTTGGAGAAGATACTGAAAGTTTTTGTGTAACAATAAAAAGAAGACTATAGAACTGACTTTGTAGAATAACCCTCTACATTAAACGTCTAAAACAGAACTTGGCAAATGGTTGTCACTCAATATATAGGAGATATTCAGCATTATTACCTTCTCTTCAGTACCTCTTTCTCTTCTTGTATTCCTATTACTTTTTAATCAAAATGTCATCACACTATCATCATGTTCTCTTCTCCTCTAACCCAGTCCTCAGTTCCAATCACTGATTGTGTCATGTTGATTCTATTTCTTTAGTTTCCCTGAACCCTATTGCTAGCTAGCTATGTTTTGGTACTTACTGTTTCTTTCCTGGATTATTGCAATAACATTCAAATTGATGCCTCTGCTGTCTACTTCCCATTTCTCAAAACTATCCATTATGTTGTCGTTAGAGTCTTATGTCCCTTTGTTTTGTTTTCCTGAAACACAGAAATAAATAGGTTAGTCTTCTCAAGACCCTTCAATAGCTCCTGTTGCCTACAGTATACTTCCATAATCCCTGAGTGTATCTGGCATCGTCCTTTACAGTGGTATTCCACTGTCTTTTCCAGATTCTTCTCCCACTAGCTTATGTTTCAACAACACCAGAATTCAGTGTCCCCCAAATAGCTGTCTGTGTTAGTGACACTCCTTCTCTTTATTTTTTCCTATATTTATTTATTTAGATGGCTGTGGCGGGTCTTAGTTGCAGCACGTGGGATCTTTCATTGTGGCACATGGGCTCTCTGGTTGTGGCCCAGAAGCTCAGTAGTTGCGGCGTGTGGGCGTGATCGTTTCTTGGCACGTGGGATCTTAGTTCCCTGACAAGGGATCACACCTGAGTCCTCTGCATTGCAAGGCAGATTCTTAATCACTGGGCCCCCAGGGAAGTTGCACGCTCTTTCTCTTTAGAAGCCCTTCTTCCCTGAACAGTTACTTTTAGCCACTTCTCCCTTTAGTTTCATATAACACTTGACTATCTGTCGGTGCCTCTGCCTTCTATCATAGTTAGTATGCAAGTATTCTTTCTCCCCACAATCTAAGTCCTTTGAGAGCAGACAAGACAAATGTAGTGCAGCTGGAAAAAAGAAATTTAAAAATGGCCAAGAAAGAAAAACAAGAATAAAGCCAATACAGCAACAAAGGCCCTTGCTATGACTGTGCACAAAACCTAATCAAGAGTTAGTCTTTGATTCAGTCCCTTCACAAATAATTTTGGGTGAATCCCTTGTACCCAGCACAAAGTATTGAAAAGCAACCAATAACAAGACAGATCTGACTCCTACTTAGAAAATGTATGTGGGAATAAGTCATAGACTTGAAATGATCTTAGAAGAATAGATGCAACAGTTCATTATGAGAAACATTTCTCCTAGAGAAATTTCCCACTTGGTGTATCATTTAGGATATATTGTGGGAAATAAAGGGTAACACCCTCAACAATGCTTTCATAATTAAAACAGAAGCATTATATGACTGTTAATTACCATTGAAAAGCAATGAATATCCCCTGCCCTGTAGTAGGCAACTGCTAAAAGGGTTTTGAAATCAAGTGCTATGAACTCATTTTAACAATCTTTTTGCCAAATACACCCAGACACACCTCCAGTAGTATCATTGACATCTTAGTCAAAACGGCTGTGTGCATTTATTTGAGATATTAGCACCAAGACACCCTTATTTGCCAGCTCATATGTATTAATTTTCTATTGCTGCTGTAACAAATTATCACAAAACAATGGCATGAAATAACCAAATTTATTATGTTAACAGCTCTGTAGGTTTGAAGTTGCTTATAGTTCTCACTGACCTAAAACCTAGACACTGCAGGACTTGGTTCCTTTATGGAGACTCCAGGGCAAAATTTGTTCCATTGCTTTTTCCAGTTTCTACAGGCCATCCATATTCCCTGGCTTGTGCCCTCCTCTTTATTTTTTTATTTTTTAATTTTTTTTTTAATTTTTTTATTAGTTGGAGGCTAATTACTTTACAACATTTCAGTGGGTTTTGTCATACATTGATATGAATCAGCCATAGATTTACACTTATTCCCCATCCCGATCCCCCCTCCCACCTCCCTCTCCACCCGATTCCTCTGGGTCTTCCCAGTGTACCAGGCCCGAGCACTTGTCTCATGCATCCAGCCTGGGCTGGTGATCTGTTTCACCATAGATAGTATACATGCTGTTCTTTTGAAACATCCCACCCTCACATTCTCCCACAGAGTTCAAAAATCTGTTCTGTATTTCTGTGTCTCTTTTTCTGGTTTGCATATAGGGTTATCGTTACCATCTTTCTAAATTCTATATATATGTGTTAGTATGCTGTAATGTTCTTTATCTTTCTGGCTTACTTCACTCTGTATAAGGGGCTCCAGTTTCATCCATCTCATTAGGACTGGTTCAAATGAATTCTTTTTGACGGCTGAGTAATATTCCATGGTGTATATGTACCACAGCTTCCTTATCCATTCATCTGCTGATGGGCATCTAGGTTGCTTCCATGTCCTGGCTATTATAAACAGTGCTGCGATGAACATTGGGGTGCACGTGTCTCTAAAGCCTCATCTCTCTGGCCATCATTACATAGTCACATCTCCCCTTGATGACAGCTAGCAAAGCTCCTCTGCTTTTAGACTGGACACACCTGGATGGTCCAGGCCACTCTTATTTTAACATCTTCAATCACATCTGCAAAGAATTTTTTTTGTTGTACAAATAATACATCCCAATAATCTGAGGATTAGTGTGAGGACATTTGGTGGGGGGTTTTATTCAGCCTCCATACCATCTTACTGACCTGTGTTAATTTCCAGTCGAGACTGTGACTCATCAGCTGCTGGTTGAAAGGAGAAAACTGCATGATGTAATTAATTCTGGATGCTTTCTCTATAGGTCAGGTGGTAAAGAATCCACCTGCAATGCAGGAGACCCTGGTTTGATTCCTGGGTCAGAAAGATCCCCTGGTGAAAGGATAGGCTACCCACTCCAACATTCTAGGGCTTCCCTTGTGGCTCAGCTGGTAAAGAATCCGCCTGCAATGCAGGAGACCTGGGTTCAGTCCCTGGATTGGGAACATTCCCTGGAGAAGGGAATGGCTACCCACTCCAGTATTCTGGCCTGGAGAATACAGTCCACAGGGTCACAAAGAGTCAGACGTGACTGAGCGGCTTTCACTTTCACTACAACAGCAACTAAAGTTGCATTTCCTGAGAATCCACAGGCAATTGTGTCAGGATGTAGGTGCATGTGTGACTTAGGACATACACATTTCTCTCTGTTTTATAAAGTTAGAAATTAAAGATGGTGTCTGGTTTGGCCATGTCTGAATCTGCTTCGTTTATAGGGAACACTGGAGGTCCCTCTGCTCCCCCTGACCTCTTTCTAATGCTTTGCATTTCCCTTTCCTACACCTCATGTGGAATTGATAATAGGTTAAAACCATCTCTTCCATTTCTTTGACAGAAGCAAAATGAAGCAATAAAAATATCTACCAACCCGGCAGAGCTCCTGCATAAATGACTGGTGTTTATTGCAGATGTAAAACGTTTTTGATTGTGAACATGCTGCTTGATGTGATCTTCTGAATAAAGATAATTTTGCACTGTGTGAATAATTTCCCATTGTTTTCCAAAGTGTGTGAGTGGTTAGAAAAAATATTTCTACAATGTGTTTGTCGGCTTCACTTTACAAAATTGAAACAATCTTGGATAGTGTGGCTACAAGCAGATGGATGAGGATTTCTGATTTGAGTCTGGAATGTGAACAAAGTAGAAAACACTGCTTGTGGTTTCTAGATTACTCTCTGGGACTTATGGAAAACTAATATAATCAGTGGGCTTCCCAGGTGGCGCTAGTGGTAAAGAACCTGCCTGCCAATGCAGGAGACATAAGAGACGTGGGTTCAATCCCTGGGTCAGGAAGATCCCCTAGAGGAGGGCATGGCAACCCCACTCCAGTATTTTTTGCCTGGAGAATCTCATGAACAGAGGAACCTGATGGGTTACAGTCCACAGGATTACAGAGTCGGACATGACTGAGCGACTAAGCACAAGCAGCAGTTCAGTTCAGTTCAGTCGCTCAGTCATGTCTGACTCTCTGCGACCCCATGAATCGCAGCATGCCAGGCCTCGCTGTCCATCACAAACTCCCAGAGTCTACTCAAACCCATGTCCATCATGGGTTTGATGGGTTTGATGGGTTTGATGTGATGCCATCCAGCCATCTCATTCTCTGTCGTCCCCTTCTCCTCCTGCCCCCAATCCCTCCCAGCATCAGGGTCTTTTCCAATGAGTCAATTCTTCGCATGAGGTGGCCAAAGTATTGGAGTTTCAGCTTCAGCATCAGTCCTTCCAATGAACACCCAGGACTCATCTCCTTTAGGATGGACTGGTTGGATCTCCTTGCAGTCCAAGGGACTCTCAAGAGTCTTCTCCAACACCACAGTTCAAAAGCATCAATTTTTCGGCTCTCAGCTTTCTTCACAGTCCAACTCTCACATCCATACATGACCACTGGGAAAACCATAGCCTTGACCAGACGGACCTTTGTTGGCAAAGTAATGTCTCTGCTTTTTAATATGCTGTCTAGGTTGGTCATAACTTTCCTTCCAAGGAGTAAGTGTCCTTCATGGCTGCAATCACCATCTGCAGTGATTTTGGAACTCAAAAAATAAAGTCAGCCACTGTTTCCACTGTCTCCCCATCTGTTTCCCATGAGGTGATGGGAGATGCCATGATCTTAGTTTTCTGAATGTTGAGCTTTAAGCCAACTTTGTCACTCTCCTTTTTTCACTTTCATCATGAGGCTTTTTAGTCCCTCTTCACTCTCTGCCATAAGGGTGGTGTCATCTGCATATCTGCACAAGCATCGCACAACATAATCAGTATCTCAGTAACTATCTTGTTCTGCTCACACTAGACACGCAAGAAATACTTACTGTTTGCATAAGAGAATAATCATGTTTCACTTTTCCCCTGTAGCCAATAGTCATTTGATGGTATTCTTCCCAGTCAATTTCCTGTAAAGCAAGCAGAAATGATTGACATGCCTGTCAGATGAGTTCCTCTTACCACTGTGCTCCATGTGATGCCCACTCCCAGGTCCTTATAAGGCTTTCTACTGAATGTCATCACCCTCCCAGAATTGTTAACATTATTCCCACTGGTTGAGAATTCCAAAGTTGCCATCATTTCTTTCCTTCTTTGTCTCTTTTTAAAAAGAATAGTGTCTATTGTAGAGATGTGGTTGGACCTAGAGTCTGTCATACAGAGTGAAGTAAATCAGAAGGAGAAACACAAATATGATATATTAATGCATATATGTGGAAACTAGAAAAATGATATAGATGGACCTATTGCAGTGGGGAATAGAAATGCAGATACATAATGGACTTGTGAACACAGGGTTGGGAGGAGAGGGTGGGATAAGCTGAGAGAGTAGGACTTATATATATATACACCACCGTGTGTAAAATAGATAGCTGGTGTAAAGCCTCTGTATAGAACAGGGATCTCAGTTCGGTGCTCTGTGATGACCTAGAGGGGTGGGGGGGCTGGCGTGGGAGGAGGTCGAAGAGGGAGGGAATATATATATATGTGTGTGTGTCTATGTGTGTGTCTTTGTGTCTGTGTGTGTGTGTCTGTGTGTGTGTGTCTGTGTCTGTGTGTGTATGTGTCTGTGTGTATAGCTGATTCACTTCATTGTACAGCAGACACTAACCCCAGCGTCGTAAAGCAATTATACCCCAATAAAAAAAGAACAATAAAAAGGTGCCCCAGGGTAGATGGAGGAGACATTATTAATATGACCCTCTCTTTCTTTCTGTTACAAACCTGCTTCCACATCCACCAGTTGTATCAAATGATCAGCTGTTTCATGCGGAATCTGTAAAAGTAACCGTGCCTATACAGGGCTGCCCACTGCAAGGACCGGCGACAGAGTAAGGGCTTGCTGAAAGGACCTGTAGAAGAAGAGGGATGAGAGTCTATCCTGTGACTTTGGGGAGATTCTGCTGGCTCATCATCGGTGCTCCTCATTGATGATGATTCTGCTGCTCACCATCAAAGAGCCATGTGTTCGTTCCACCGTGTTAAAAGTGCTAAAAAACGTCTTAGTGTGTTCTTTTTCAGGCTCAGCTAAAACAGACATCTGTCCTAATGTAGTGATAGGGCTTCCACAGGGAACGTGATGTGTTATTGTTTCTAGGAGATCATTCCTTTTATGCCTTTTTCTCTAGATGGTCACTGATGGTTGTGTGTCGGGCTGGGGAGAAAGCAGGTCTTAAAAACACGGCAAGATTTTGGTTAGAGAGTAGGTAGGTCATCCTACAAATGCAAAGAGGAAGCATAAGAACGAGGAAGTGATCCTTGAAGACAGTAAAGCTGAATCATTCTAGCCATGCTTCATGGCTGAAGGACTGTTTTTTTGCTCAGTTTTCAGTTCTTTGCTCTTGAGTTTCTCTGCCCCTCCTTCCTCCACCTTGGACATTGCTTCTAGAGTCTTCCTTTACTTTCTAGCTCCCTCAAGCTGAGGCATGGCCACCAGTTTCCCTTCATGCACCTCACAAATGTCCCATCCACTCTCTTTCTGGGCTATGGACTCCTGCAGCTGCAGGTGGACCCACATGCCAGGCCGCTCCTATGCTGGGGACCAGCTCGACATGCCTCTTGCATGGGTTTGTCATGAGAACCCTAAAATGCTGTGCTCCCGATGCTTTGCCCACTCCAGAACATTCTTCCAAGATGACATGGTCCATATTCTACCACACTGAAGAGCTAGTTCCCCATGGTTCTCACCACTCATTTGGGCCCTCATATTCACATGAAATTTGTTATGGGTTTGTTTTCAGATTAGAGATATTTCAGCATGAATTTTTCAGTAAGATTTTTTTAAAGTTTACATTTTACTGAAGTATAACATACATTCAGAAATATATACCGATCATAAGCATGTAATGGAATAAACCTTCACAAAGTAACCACACTAATGGGCTTCCCTGGTGGCTCAGATGGTAAAGAATCTGCCTGCAATGCCAGAGACCCAGGTTTGATCCCTGGGCTGGGAAGATCCCCTGGAGAAGGGCATGGCTACCCTCTCCAGTATTCTTGCCTGGAAAATCCCATGGACAGAAGAGCCTGGTGGGTTACAATTCATGGGGTCACAAAGAGTCAGACACGACTGAGTGACCTGCATTTTCACTTTTTTTCAAGCCACACTAATGTAACAAACTCCAGAAGAATAGAGAGAACATTGTTATTGTCAGTACCCCAGGGCACTCTCATGCCTCTGCACAATTCGATAGGCTACTTTTTTTTTTTTGAAAGTTTGTTTTTTTGTAGTAGACATTTTTTATTTCCATACTTAATGCAAAATATTCAGCACCTAAAAACTGAACTTTACTATAAAACTTACATATATTCACAAAAATAGATAATAAGTATGTATTAAACAGAAGCAACTTCAAATTATATGAGCTCTTTGACCAAAGGAGGAAGAAGGCCACTAGAAAATAAAGCAAAATCATGTCACACTCCGCTTCAGGAGTCAAAAAACTTGAATTCTATGCATTAATCAAAACCTTTTTATTTTGTATTTGTTCAGTTGCTCAGTCATGTCCGACTCTGCAACCCCATAGACTGCAGCATGCCAGGCTTTTCTGTCCTTCACTATCTCCTAGAGTTTGTTCAAACTCATGTCCATTGAGTTGGTGATGCCATCCAACCATCTTATCTTCTGTTGCCCCCTTCTCCTGCCCTCAGTCTTTCCCAGCATCAGGGTCTTTTCCAATGAGTCAGCTCTTCGCGTCAGGTAGCCAGTGTGTTGGAACTTCAGCATCAGTCTTTCCAATGAGTATTCAAGATTGATTTCCTTTGGGATTGATTGGTTTGATCTCCTTGCTGTCCAAGGGACTCTTAAGAGCCTTTTTTGGCACCACAGTTCAAAAGCATCAATTCTTTGGCACTGATACAGCCAGTTAACAATGTTGTGATAGTTTTAGGTGGACAGCAGATGAACTCAGCCAGATATATACGTTTTAAAGAAGGGTTTTTTTGGGAATTCATTCACATCTCCCCACAGTCAGGCATGGTTCCCTCTGAGAATGTTGAATTCTGTCCTGTCTGTGGGGAAGGGGAGGCTTTCTCTTTCGGGTCTCCCCCTAGAGACTTGTAGGGGGAGCAAAAGGACTCAGCACAAGGGAAGGACAGCTGAAGGACTTTGCTGCAATGAGTGTGATCAGCATGAAGAATAGAGTGCTGATCAAAGGGAACAGGGGAAGGGAGTGAGCAGATTTTTGTCAAGAAAATCTTCCTCAAGGCTGAGAAGAGCTCTTAGAGACTCATCTCATCTTATCCTTCACCTCACTTTATCGTTTGTACCTCAGACCCTGCTTTACTGTCTCCAAGTAACTGCAACCACCCACGGTGCCATCTGTCTGGATGAAGGGTCCCCTCCAGCGAGATCTGTGGCCCTTGTTCTCACCATCCTTTATCTGTCACCTTCATTTCTGTCTGTGCTCCATATGCTTCCTTCCATTCTTGTCAGTGTTGCATAACCCTGGCTTAACAAAGTCAGCCTTCGATTTGGTCTTCCTGACTGTGTGTGTGGTCACTCGTTCGTTTCCAACTCTTTGCCACCCTTTGAACTGTAGCCCACTAAACTCCTCTGTCCATGAGATTTTTTAGGCAAGAATACTGGAGTGGGTTGCCATTTCCTTCTCCAGGGTCTCTTCCCAACCCAGGGATCGAACCTGCGTTTCCTGTGTCTCCTGCTTTCCAGGCAGATTCTTTACCCAAAGAGCCATCAGGGAAGCCTTCTTCCTGATCTTTGGTCTCTTAATGAATCACAGCAGTGGTTGTGTTCATATTTCTAAGCACCTCAAGCCTCCAGGTGCCAGAAATATAAGATCTCTACTACACTGCCCTGAGATTTGGGTCCACAATTTCAGAAATATGCCATTTTCCATGAAGCTGTGTCTGAAAATTGCTATTAACTCTCTCCTCTGGTTTTGATTATTCTACTAGGCATTTTCCTTCTTATCATAACACTCCTAAATATTACATTACCCATCAAGCTCTATTACTAGATTCATTCATATTGAAACTCTTACACATTTTATTAAGTCACTTCTAAGGAACTTCTATGGGAAAAACCATGTATCAGGTATTAGAAAATAAAAATAATGTGAACGTGAATCTTGCCCTTGAGTAAACTAAGGTCCAGTAAGGGAACCCAGCTTGTGCTGGTGGTAAAGAATCTGCCTGCCAATGCAGGAGATGTAAGGGACTCAGATTCAATCCCTGGGTCTGGAAGATCCCCTGGATGAGGGCATGGCAACTCACTCCAGTATTCTTGCCTGGAGATTCCCATGGACAGAGGAGCCTGGCAGGCTACAGTCCATGGGGTCTCAAAGAGTCAGACACAACTGAGCGACTAACACTTTCACTTTCACTTGCTCATGGTTAAATTGCCAGTGTCCTGCACAGTGCGTGGCAAAGGTCTAATGCTCAATAGATATAACTCTCCTAGCCAAAATGAATGAGAGAATCAACTTCCTTTTTTACACCATAAAACTCTGGGGAACTGAGACCATCCTGATTTGACATGGTATGCCAGGATCTTAAAGAGTTCTTATGTGTGAGAGTCACTAAAATGATCAATGGATGATCAATTTAATGAATGAACTACTGTAACTGTCAGGCTGATGAATTTGTAGCTATCAATGGGAGATTGTAGGCTTGGAAGGAATCCATTGCCCTAGCCAACTAACCCCTGATACTCCCAACCAGCTCATCCCTATAATGCTCTTAGCTCATTTCTTTTACGCAGTCTTCTCTTTCAAGTATTTAATGAAAACCTGGAAGCATGTTCTCATCTCTCCCTCCTGGGATCAGGTCACAGAAACAGGACCCAATATGTGGCAATGTTTCTCTTGGTTTTAAAGGATTTGGGGTTTTAGATTCCTCTGACTTCTTTTTCAACTTTACTGTCAGTTCTGTTTCAGGTTGATATTCATTTCTGATTTTTAATCCCCCAAATCACCTCCCTTGATGTCTAATTCCAGTCTTAGACTTGCTTATCCTTTCATCTGGAGCAACACTGAGGGAGTAGGTACTTCGCAGGACTCCCACAGGGGCAGGTCATAAAGGGTGGTGTCCACACTGCAGAGATGGATGCTGGGAAATCTCCTGCGTGTGCAGTGAACACACTGACTGTTTATACTACTATTTGCATCTGAGCTACTGTTACATTTAAAACCATTCCTCTCACCTAGGGTGTCTATTTCTGTGACCACGGGTTTAAACTCAGGTAATTCCTGAGTTTCAGCCTCCTCTTGGCTTTCCTTTCTGATCAGGAAAACTTTTATTTATCATGTATTTCATTTTCGCTGAACAGATGGTACATTATCAGCAAGTGACAACTAGCTTCCCAATAAGTATTGAGAAGCAAGTAAATTTAACCACACACACATGCACACACACACACACACACACACACACACACACACACACACACACACAGCCATGGCAGCACAGTGTATGGGAAACTCACTAAGTAAAAGACTTTATCACAGTATTTGCTTTCCTACTGGTATTATAAGTTTTCATTTTGAAAAAAAAAATATATATATATAAAGTTGAAAAAAAACTGAATTAGACAGCTGACTTAGCATCAAGTACATTTCCTGTGGAACACAGTTATTGGGAAAAATGTTGTCGTTCAGTCACTAAGTCTTGTCTGACTCTGCAACCCCATGGACTGCTGCACACCAGGCTTCCCTGTCCTTCAACATCTTCTGAAGCTTACTCAAACTCATGTCCATTGAGTCAGTGATGCTATCCAACCGTCCCATCCTCTGTCATCCTCTTCTCCTCCTGCCTTCTATCTTGCCCAGCGTAAGAGTCTTTTCCAATGAGTGGGCTCTTTGCATCAGGTGGCCAAAGTATTGGAGCTTCAGCTTCAACATTAGTCCTTCCAATTCAGGATTAATTTCCTTTAGGATGGACTAGTTTGATCCTCTTGCTGTCCAAGGGACTCTCAAGAGTCTTCTCCAACACCACAGTTCAAAAGCATCAATTCTTTGGCATTCAGCCTTCTTTATGGTCCAACTCTCACATCTGTAAGTGGCTACTGGAAAAATTATAGCTTTGACTATACAGACCTTCATCAGCAAAATGATGTCTCTGCTTTTTAATACACTGTCTATGTTTGTCATACCTTTTTTTCCCCAAGGAGCAAGCGTCTTTTCATTTCATGGCTGCAGTCACCATCCACAGTGATTTTGGAGCCCAAGAAAATAAAGTCTGTCACTGCTTCCACTTTTCCCCCCACTATTTGCCATGAAGTATGGGACTGGATGGTTGGATGGCATCACTGACTCGATGGATATGGGTTTGAGTAAACTCCAGGAGTTGGTGATGGACAGAGAGGCCTGGCGTGCTGCGATTCATGGGGTCGCAGAGTCGGACACGACTGAGCGACTTAACTGAACTGAACTGAACTGAATGGTACTGGACTTTTTTAAACACAGTTCTTTAAAACTAAAATGAGAGATTTTAAAATATTTTTGTTTGTGTATTTGAGTTGCTCTTAAATGTCCACCTAAATTATCTCCGCTGTTGCTAAAACAACATAAAGAAGCAAATCTTCTCGTGACCTAGATTCTGGCTACAGTTGTCTGCTAACTAGATACAGGATTTAGAAGTGACGTTGATGCTTGGGTCCCAGCTTTGTCA
Organism: Cervus elaphus; assembly: GCF_910594005.1. Lineage (NCBI taxonomy): Eukaryota > Metazoa > Chordata > Mammalia > Artiodactyla > Cervidae > Cervus > Cervus elaphus. The sequence goes on from NC_057835.1 coordinate 31,200,712, forward strand.
GTTCTACCATGACAGGATTTCCTAGTCAATCTTTTAGACTCATTTTAGCATCCAAATTCTATTATTTAACAGCTTTAACAATGTGCAAGGTCAACATATTGTTCGTAAGGATAAAAAAAATGCACTGTGCAATATTTCATATAGCGCTTTGTACCAGAACTTAGAAAACACAAGAGAAGTTGAGGACACAGTCCTGCCCTCAGGAAGCCTCTAATATTAATATTAGTGAGATGAAATTGACAGCAGTGTTAGCATATTAAAAGCAAGTGCAGTAACAAAAGTTAGTATTGCATAATGGTGAGGAAAAGTTGGAGGGGAAAGGTGACTTGCTAAAATTCTCAGGATGATTCATTAAAAGGTCTGGAAGCAGAAATCTCATGTCTTCTGCTTTCATCCTCCTGGGAGTTTCTCTGTTAAAACAGACCAGATTCACTTTCCTGACCCTTAAAATGGTGCTGTCATGAATACACATCACATCAAAGAAAAACTGCTAGTCATTACACACTTTACTTCCTTAGAAGATCAGAATCCATGAGAGCATATACAATATTAATGCCTACAGTCACAGAGGGTACACACAAAGCATGTTCTTCGGGTATCATTACAGGACACCAGAGACGGGTTCCAGGAGGAAATAAAAAGTAGCTTTTAACATAAGGTGAAAGAAGGGAGCATCGATCCCCCCAAATCCACCTTTTGTGGGTGTCTCTGCATGGTCATCTCCCCTCCTGAACAGAGCTGGGTCTGGTGATGGTCCCCTTCTCAGCACTAATCCATGAAGTAATCCTTTAAAGAATCATTTGCAAGTCTTCTATGTGTGTGCTCAGTTGTATCTGACTATTTGCGACCCCATGGACTATAGCCCACCAGGCTCCTCTGTCCATGGGATTCTCCAGGCAAGAATACTGGAGTGGGTTGCCATGCCCTCCTCCAGGGGATCTTCCTGACCCCCTGCATCTCTTACATCTCCTGCATTGGCAGGCAGACTCTTTACCAACTGCACCACCTAATAATGCTGCTCATCTTTTCATAGCCAGTTGCATTCACAATAGCTTCCTAAATCTTCAAACTGCCAAGACCTCTTCCCTTTGTGACTTTGGCTCTTGTCTCCAGCCCCATCCTTGTACACACACTCCCCACCCATGTTATGCATCCCTCTGCACTTGAGCCGTTCAAGGCCTTCCCAGACCAGCCAGATGACTGCAGACTTATAACATGCCTTAGTTAGCTTTTTTCGTTTTTCTGCAGACTCCCATTTTATATATATATCATAGGCAAAATCTGAAATAAGACTAACAAAAACAAAAACCTTCACACCAACTTATTTGTGTACATTAGATATTCTTTGATTTGTTACTTATAGGAGTGTTGAGACCATGGTTTTTGTTGTTGCCCAGTGGCTCAGTCATTTCTGACTGTTTTGTGACCCCTTGGACTGTAACCCACCAGGCTTCTCTGTCCATCAGATTCTCCAGGCAAGAATACTGAAGTGAGTTGCCATTTCCTTCTCCAGGGGATTTTCCTGACTAAGGGATCGAACACACGTCTCCTGCATTGCAGAGAGATTCTTTATCACTGAGTCACCAGGGAAGCAGCCTGCGACCATGAAGACAACCTTAAAATCTCTTCCTCTGGCTGCTTCTCATCATGACTTTGTGACATCTAAAATCCTGCTGTTCCAACTTCCTTCCTTTCCTCTCTCTACCTTTCCATCCTGCAGATTCATGATGCTTATGAGAGGAAATAAGATCAGAAATAGAACACTTGTTAAGGGATTCCTTTCAGGATTGTGATTTAGTCAGATTAAAAAATAGTAAAAAAAAAAAAAAGATAAAATTAACTTTGATAATGTATTTTATTTAACCCAATGTCCTAGACAGCTCTGGCTGCCATAACAAAGTACCATATACTGAGTCACCTAGACAACAGACATTTATTTATCACTGTTCTGGAGGCAGGAAGTCTGAGATCAGAGTGCTGGCCAGGTTGGCTCATGGTGAGGGCTCCATCCTTATGACCTGATTACCTCCCACCAGCTCCACCTCTAGATACTGTAACATTGAAGATCAAGTCTTCACCATATGAAATTTTGGGGCTGGGACACAGATATTTAGTCTGTAAAATCGAGTATAGCCAAAACATTTTAATTTTAGCATGTAATCAATATAAAAATATTAATGAAATGCTTAAATTCTTTTTATTCGAAGTCTCCAAAAGTCCTCTGTGTATTATACACTAAAAGATATCTCAAGGCAGGTGCTGAATTTTCATCAGCAATACTTGAACATTATTTATGTCATAAAACTTACATTTGAAAAAGGAGATTGATGAAACAAAGTTGTTCCAAATATACTTCAAGTCTTCCAAACATTGTAGCCAGTCTTTAAACTTTAAATCTAAACTTAAATCAAGTACAACTAAATAAAATGAAATATTCCATTTCTCAGTCACACTCACCACACTTCACATACCCACGTGACTAGGGGTGACCATTCTGGACAACACAGAGACTTTCTGTTTTATTCAGGTCTAGTTAGACTTTCATGGGCTCAAAAATCACTATGGATGGTAACTATAGCTATGAAATTAAAAGACACTTGCTCTTTCTAAGAAAAGCTTTGACAAACTTTGATAGCATATTAAAAAGCAGAGACATCACTCTGCTGACAAAGGTCTGTATGGTAAAAGCTATGATTTTTCCAGTAGTCATGTACAAATGTGAGAGTTGGACCACAAAGAAGGCTGAATGCCAAAGAACTGATGCTTTTGAACTGTGGTGCTAGGGAAGACTCTTGAGAGTCCTTTGGACAGCAAGGAGATCCCACCAGTCCATCCTAAAGGAAATCAGTCCTGAATATTCATTGGACGGACTGATGCTGAAGCTGAAGCTCCAATACCTTGGCCACCTGATATGAAGAGCCCACACATTGGAAAAGAGCCTGATGCTGGGAAAGATAGAAAGCAAGAGGAGAAAGGGACAACAGAAGATGAGATGGTTGGATGGCATCACTGACTCAATGGACATGAGTTTGAGCAAACTCTGGGAGATGTTGAAGCACAGGGATGCCTGGCATGCTGCAGTCCATGCAGTTGCAGAGTCAGACATGACTTAGTGACTGAACAAGAACAAATTGACTTTACATGAAAATAATATCTAAATCTGGACTTAAGAACTAAGAAGAAATAGAGAAAACTTTGAGAAGCAAGTGGAAGTCAGAAAGTGATTTTAATATTTCAGAAGTTTGGGGGAAATAGAGTCCTCAAGAGGGAAACTGATTTCCATTTGTGTGGAGTGTGAGGTATAAAGATTGTTAGAGAGACCCTTCTGCATCTCAAAGGGCAGCCAGACACGATGAATAGACTTCAGCTCTAAAGGGAGATATTGTTTAGCCTTAAGAAAGGCTTTATCTCTGTTCAGACTAGAAAGTCATGAGAGCTCTGTCCCTGGAGCTCCTTGAAATTAGAGCAAATGTACTTCTGTCTGGGATGACTTAGCTGTTGTCTACCTGAAGGGCAGAGAGATTGTTCTCTCAGTGTCTCCTCCTGCTCTGATTTCATGATTCTGAGATAACCTGTGGGTAGAGAGGCCACACACCAGCTGTTTTTAAATGTTGTGTTTGGAAGAACAATTAATCTTTGTGATTACCTAACTGCTTCTGTAGAGTTTTCTAACTTTTGTTGCCTGGGAGTGTGTGGATCTTTGAGCAAGGGCTTAGCAATGAGAGCAAGAAAGTTCTGGAGCCACAGAGGAGTCCTTCTATGGCCATATGTGTGATCATAGTGAATGGACAGTATATCTCTAAGAGACACACAGACATCCCCTTAAATGACCTGCCAAAAACAGCTGAGGCCACCTATGTATCCATGTTGAATTAAACGCAGTGAGCAAGTCTGTTGACCCCACTTGCAAGTCATCTTGAGTTGCTTTGTTGTTGGCAACGTAGCTGAATGATGGGCAAAAAGAGCATACGGGATCTGGACCTGGACTGCAGCCTCTGATTCTCCACATCAGTTCCAATTTATCTCAGAAGACTCATTAACGCAGAGTACTTAGGGGTTGTCAGTTCAAGAAAGAAGGATTCTAGAAACCAGAAGACATCTTGAGCTGATGTCATCAGCATCTTTATTCCTAGATGAGATTTTAGTTACAGTTTTCTATAACATTTTCTCTCTTGGTCCTGGGAAATCTGAATTCTTCAATGCCATAATTGCTGTTAAAAGGTATTGAATGTGTGATGAGAAGTTCTCCATGTTTGGGTTGAGATTAGACATGTGTTCCCTGAATCAGACAGTTGTCAGGAAGCAAGTGATGGCAATGACATTCAAGTAGCATGGCCACCCTTGTCCTCTTGTGGGGCTGAGAGTGAATAGGAAGCAAAGAGCCTAGGAAGGCTGCAGCCTAGGTTTTGTTCAGTGGTAAGATCTCTTCATATTCAGACACAAGACCTGTATTCATCTCTACACTGGTCCAGTGAGAGAGGGCTGGGGAACACAGGTCCTTGGATCCCAGCAGGACAATGGCCACATTTCTCAGTATTGACTGTATTTCTCAATATCCACTGTTGTTGTTTAGTTGCTAAGTCATGTCCAACTCTTTTGCAACCCCATGGACTGAAGCCCATCAGGTCCCTCTGTCCATGGGATTTCTCAGGCAAGAATACTGCAGTGGGTTGCTGCTTCCTTCTCCAGGGGGTCTTCCCAACCCAGGAATCGAACCCTTGTCTCCTGCATTGGCAGGCAGATTCTTTACCATTGAGCCACCAGGAAAGCCCCCAATATCCATGAGACTCACCAAAACAGATCAAAGTAGGCAGTGCAGTGAGCAAGGAACAGCTAGCAAATTGTGGAAGAAAGTAATTATTAATAAATAACCCACTGGTATAGACTGTTGCCTTCTAGAAATCAAAACCTTTAGGACTGGGAGATATTTTCCTGTTACAGGGAAAGGGAAATGGGAAGGCTCACTCCCTAAGGGATCATAGCATTCCCATGAGATCTTTGGGTTACAACAAAGGCGCTAGGGCTCTGTGTATCCTATTGGCAGAGGGTAAGGAAGTGATACATCAATAGTACTTTGTTTCCTATATGTGTGTGTACTGTCCACTGAACTGGATGTGCAGTGGGGCGAGAGTTTGAAGAATCAATGTGATACAATAACACTGCTCCAGAGTCTGAGACTTCTCCAAGCCTCACAAAGAGGAGGACAAGTTAGAGATTCAGCTGGCTTAGCCAGCCCTACCATTTTATAGTCCGTATTTTCTAGAGTTTTAACAGTCACAAGGAATTTCTCCTGTATGGCTTTGGTCCTTGAGGATGATGATCTGGCCTGAAAGTAGCAATAATTGCTTTCATATAGTATTCCCTCTAACATAGAACTGACGACAAGACTTTTTATGTCAATGACATTAATAAATCCTACTATTCTAGAATAGTCACTGTGGATGTGTATGAAAAGCAAGGATAAATGAATGGAAGAAATATTCAATTTATCACATCAGACTCCTCAAAAATCTAGCTAATATATCTTGACCACGATTTTTAAGCCAAGATTCAATTGGTTTTAAGGATAACAAACATGCTGTATGTCTGATTTGTCTTCAGATTCATGTCATCATTTCCAGAGTTTTCCACTACAGAGATTTATGCTGTCATTGGATCTAATTATGAATTAGTGATTGATTCATTTAGGGAATAACTCAACCAAATGGCAGTGGATTGAAAAATGAGCAGGCCCTGAAGGGACACATGGGCAGAGATAACTAATTCTGTCTGCTGATGGGAATCAGCCCAGGTCATTGAGAAAATAGCCCTGAATGGAACAAATTATTCATCTTCCATCCACAGTGAGTGGCTTTCTCAGCCTTGCACTACTGACATCAATTAACCCCTGTCGCATTCTTCAGTTATTTGAAATCTCCAGGCTCACCCCATCCTTCTAAGGGAGCTATCCAGAACTTTTCAAATTTGTTTTGGTTTCTTTGCAAAGGTTTGACACTCACCAATTGTACTATTTTTCACTTTTCATTCTTAAGAGTACTCTGTCCATCCCATGCAGGTTGTTTGTTTACTGTCAATCCTTGGTATATCTTGAGATTTTATTAAATGAATACAGGCCTTCAGAGAATTATTGAGATACCCTGGTTTAAGAGCTGCATTTGTTTGGTGATGTAAATGGTTGTATTAAAGAAGTGTTCATTACGCATAAAGACTGATTTTGCCGAAAAGTCCATAAGAAATAGCCCACATAGAACCATCTATTGCTCTGTCACCTCATTCTTTCCAGAGACTAGTATATGTGTGTATATATATGTATGTGTGTATACTATATATGTGTGTGTGTTGGGGAGGGGGAGTGTTGTGGAGAGATTCTCAGAGGGTAAATGGTTCCATATACATTTCTTTGATTAACAATAGCTGTATAATTCCTACTGTGAGCCACCAGCTACACTGAGACTAGCTTTTGTGGGGAGCCATGCATCAAGGATTTTGCCTCAGAACTCCTTCATGAGAGCCGATTACTTTCCTTTTCAAATACTTACTCAGGGAGTGAATTGTAACCTTTTCAAAATTGACATTTCAAGGGAAACAGATACTGAGTGGTGGGAGGAGGAGGCAGTGGTAGAAAAGGCAGTTTTATAACTAGAGAAAAGAACGTCAGAAGGAGCCCTTGTTCCTGGTCAACCTGCCAAGTCATCCCCTGGGGGGATCCCCTCCTTCTCTTCTGCTTGGTACACCTGCCACTTGCTCCTCTTTGGAATAGGATGGGATTTGATGCTAGTTAGAGGGATTTATGGGCTTCCTGGGTGGCACTAGTGGTGAAGAACCTGCCTGCCAATGCAGGAGACATAAGAGACGTGGCTTCGACCCCTGGGTTGGGAAGATCCCCTGGAGGAGGGCATGGCAACTCACTCCAGCATTCTTGCCTGGAGAATCCTGTGGACAGAGGGTGATGGTCCTTGGGGCCGCACAGAGTTGAACACTACTGAAGTGACTTAACACACAGCAGGCACACAGAGGGATTTATATCAAAAGTTTCATTGGAAGAACTCCTCCATCTTGACCATATAAATAGTTGAAAGTTATATTTAATCTATCTTCCAGCCCATATTTTCTTGCTTATGCTTGTACATCTCACTTCATTCCAAAAGGGACTTGAAGCATCTCCTAAAAATAATAGTATTATCACTACATGGATTTGTTGTGATATTTGTTAGAATATTTGGTTGGAAAGAGGACATGAATTTGTTGGAATATTGGGTTGGAATATTTGTTGGAATATTTAGTTGGAGAGAGGACATGAGTAGGGAAAGGAAACAGCACCAAGCTCAAACTGTTTCTGCCATTTTTTCTTACAGTGTAGTCACATGCTTGGTTGTGTGGTCATAGCTTCCAGTGGTCAAAGCAAAAGGAAAATATCAACAGTTATAAAGTGTACACAGTATGGTGATAAAGTAAAATCGGATGTCCAAAGTACGATCTCCACAAAGGAATCTCTCCCATAACATCTTCAGCAGGCATTATGTAACACAGTAGACAACAATTACAAGAGCATTTGTTCCTGTCTAACTACAGTAGAGAATTTCATAAACCCTTTCCTTATAATGTGTGTTCATGGGCTTCCCAGGTGGCACAGTTGGTAAAGAGTCTGTCTGCAATACAGGAGACACAAGAGACACCGGGTCACTCCCCCTGGGTCAGGAAGATCCCCTGGAGGAGGGGATCACTCCAGCATTCTTGTTTGGATAATCCCATGGACAGAGGAGCCTGGTGGGATAGAGTCCATGGGATCACAATGAGTTGGACGCATGAGCACACATGTGTACATTTGACCAAATAGTATCTTTACAAAACAATAGTGGTCATATACTATCCCATTTGAAATAGCAAGGTAAGGTTTTTGAATCTGTGACTGTTCTGGACATTTCAGGGTACACAATCCCTATATAATTAGCAGATCATTTACTGTGTATTTGGGATTTAATTCACTGACCCTCAGTTTTATTTCCTATATTTCAAATGTGAAGAATATTTTCTTTTTGGCAAATGCTATGGACAGGTTAAGAACTCATGTTTTAGGAGATTTATTAATATGTGTACCTCTCCAATCCAGTCAGGATCCAATAATAAACAGTCAGAAGGGTTCATGCTTCACGTATAAAACTGCTTCGGAAATGTCAAGAGTATAATGAATCCTCAGGATTCTTGCTGGGTCTGAGACTTCACTTGATGATATCAATATGAAATTGGTTGTTTATGAAGGATTTAACAAAGAGATTTTTGGTGGTGGTGGTGGTAGTATGTATGTGTTCATGTGTTAGTGAGGAAAATATATCTATTCTTTCTTGGCCAGTATATCTATCTGTGTGATTTTATGAAAAGAAAAAAACAACTGGGTTAAATCAAATGGATTCTAAAGGCAAGATAAAGGCCCTTCCTGAATCCCACATTTCTTGTCCAAAGGCTATGGAACTGCACCTGTGGCTTCTTCTCCTTCTCCTTGGACTAACGTCTCTCTGCCAGTATCTCATCACTCTCTCTGTATAGTGTGTATATATAGATATATGAATAAATGTAAATATTTTTTGTAGAATAAATGTAACATGGACAGTTTCCTTAAGGGCTCTATGATGCCAATGTTACTGTTACCGTGGTGGACTTTTTGGTTGCCTCCCTGGCATCTAATAATCTATAGCATCACTCTTCCTCTGTAGCATCCATATTGTTTGAGTGCTATTGACGTACTGATACCTCTCTCCCCCTTTCTCTCTCTCCCAAAGCTCATTCTCCTGGAGCATCTTATAATAGAAGGGCATTTAGGCCCTACTGAAGGCAGACTTAAGGGATGCCCAGTAACAGGCTCCTGGTGACCATCCTAGTCAAAAGACGATAACATCCGTGAAGGATGACCATCTTAATTTTTCAGTTATGGGGCCAGTACATTCCTTGTGGTCTACGCCACTTTAAGTTGACTTTTCTGTTACTTGCAACCAAAAACTTTCTAGTTTGTACACGATTGTTCAGCATACTTCAGGAATGAAGAGTCAGTAAGTTATAGATCGAGTGCCTACACTTTTTATCATTTTATTCCCCCAAATGGTAGATACTGTCTTTCCCATTTTCAGATAAGAAAAACAAGGTATGTAGAAGCTGAGTAATTTGACCAAAGTCATAGTGGCAGTGAAAGAATTAGAATCAGGCTGTCTGATAGTGAGACCTTCTGCTAGATCAGCAGTTCTAACCTAGTTCTCCTTTATCACACACAACAGATGAGGACCACATACTAAACACACTCCAATAGGCTACCTGGGGTTGAGTGCAATCCCTGGCCTCTTCCTGTAATTCAATCCTTTTCTCTCCTATTCAGGAAAGCAAATCAGGATGCAGTGAGAGTGGCATTCTTACATGATCACCTTGAAGTGTCTTTAATTTAAAAGGTAAAAAACATTACCCAAAACCCACTAAGACCTTCGCTAGTTGAACTTCAAATTATTCTAGACAAATCTTACGGACATGTCTTTCTGCCTCCTAAGTGAGTGCTAAGTTGTTTCGGTCGCATCCGACTCTGCGACCCCATGGACTGTAGCCCACCAGGCTCCTCTGTCCATGGGATTCTCCAGGCAAGAATACTGGAGTGGTTTGCCATGCCCTCTTCCAGGGGATCTTCCCTACCCAGGGACAGAACTCAGGTCCCCTTTGTTTCCTGCACTGCAGGCAGATTCTTTACCACTGAGCCACCAGGGAAGCCCTTCCTGTCTCCTACTATAAAGTAGACACATCCTTTTACACTTTCAGCACAGGCTGGAGGGATAATGAGATTTATAACCCATGTACAGAACAAGCACTGGAGTCAGAACTGTCAAGCTGAGCTCTTGATGTTTTCACATGAAGCCAAAAGTCTCTCAGTACCTTGGTCATGATGCTAGAAGCTTCCTCTACAAGTTCTAGCTTCAGCCAGCCCGGGTTTCACCTGCTCTGATGACATTGCACTGAGAAGTTTGCTTTTATTAAATGCATCGACTCACCACTTTCAAAAAGCTTTAAGATGGCTTACAATAGAGTCACAGAATTTAGGATTGCAAACAAATGGAACCATACTGGAAAGAATTGAGCAATGAAATAGGGGGAAGGAATGATTAGGCATGTTGAAGGGAACCAGTTACTCTTGTACAGGAGGTGCCTCTGAAATGTGAGCTGCAGTAACCAACCCCCTATCTGCACCCACAGCCCACCAGAGACGTGACAGTTCTTCATGTCCCTTTAGTAAGTCATGAACATTGGGTGACTATGAACATTAAGTGCCTTTGTCTGTCCATCTCCTATCTGTTCTCAGTCACCATACTCAATCTGCCTAACAGATCTCTTACTGTGGTACTTATGTGTCTCTCCTCAAAGCATCATATGAATTCTGTCCATGCTTCTTTCATATGTTATTTCTTTCCATACTTAAAATAACCTTAGTTGCTCCCTCCTTGCACCCCTAGGCCATTGAATCTTTTTTATTTATTTATTTTTAATTGAAGGATAATTGCTTTACAGTATTGGTTTGATTTCTACAATATTGGTTTGACTTCAGCATGAATTAGCCATCAGTGAATCTGTGTCTCCTCCCTCTGGATCCTCCCTCCCCCCTCCCACCCTTTCCCACCCCTCTAGGTTGTTACAGAGCCCTGCCACTGGGTCTTTTATTTTTAAATTTTTAACCACAGTGGCAGCACTCTCACCATGTACTGTAAGAAGGTAATCACACATCAGTTTCCCCAACAATCTCAGGCTCTTCAAGGACAGGCATCTTGAGCTTCTGCACCCCCAGCCCCTGAACGATGCAGAGTAGGTGCATGTGTGCATGCTCAGTCACTCAGTGGTGTCCGACTCTTTGTGACCACATGGAGTATAGCCTTCCAGGCTCCTCTCCAGGCAAGAATACTGGAGTGGGTAGCCTTTCCCTTCTCCAGAATATCTTCCCAACTCAGGGACTGAACCCATGTCTCCTGCATTGGCAAGCGGATTCTTTACTACTGAGCCATCAACAAAGTCCACAGAGTAGGTGGTGTATCACTTTTTTTCTGAGTAAAGCAATAAAGGAATAAAAGCACCCACCATGTAGTTTAAGATGCACTGACATAGAGATGATGTGAAGTTAATGACTGGCTGATGGTGTTTTTCTCCCAACACCCTGCTCAGATGGTGCCTGGTCTGATTGCAGAGGAACAGACAGATTGAAGGAAAACGGCCAGACTCTGGACCGCTGGGCATGTGCATCGCTGCCCACCTTCCTGGGGGAAATGCTGCTCTCAGCTGCACAATCACTCTCCCCCTTGGAAGCCTGGATGAGCCCCAGGTGCTGCGCTTCCTGCCAAGTGTCATCATGACCGCCCCGTCCCCTCAGATGACAGTAATGAAGCAGGAACTTAATATACCTCACCTCTGCGTGTCTGGGGAAACCCTCTGTCATTTAGAATTTACTTGTGAGCCCCCATGGACACGTTCTTCTGTCTCTGGCATCTGTTCTTTGGTTAAAGCCCCTGGTGTGATGCTTTCTATCGTGATCTCTGCTTGGCTTAGCTCTATTAGGCTCTGGCTTTTTTAGTGACATCCATGAGAAATGAGATGATCGTCTTGCATGTACCTTGTCATCATACTGATCATGACTGTGAGCTGAAAGTGAAGGCAAGCCTCACGGCACCGGGAGGTGACATCAAGGCCTGGCAGAACGACAGAGCTGCTCACCCATGCCAAGGCTGTGATCTGGTTCTGCCAGGCATCCCCTGCTTAACCGCCCAGGCTGAGGCTCCGTGCCTTCATTATCCAGTCCAAGTGTAACGTCTATATTTGTACTGGAGCCCCAAGGGGGGGAAACTGCATTATAATAAATGTGTGCTTTGCTAGCTACAGCATAATAAACATGATGCTCTAATTATCCATGTTTTCATAGAGCTAGGAAGCTAATCTCTTGAAGAATTAGTGTCCCTGGCAGACAGGCTCAGCATTTTGCATCGGTTTTGTGATGACACATAGCTTTGTAGGGTGTGTGTTTATGTCAGCATTTCAGCATCTCCAGATAGGCACCATATTGGAAATATTTTGGTAGTGAGTCCAATTAGAAGTCAGTAGGTTGTAATCAGGCTTCCCTGTGGCTCAGTGGTAAAGAATCTGTCTGCAATTATGGAGATGCAGGAGATGCGGGTTCAATCCCTGGGTCAGGAAGATTCCCTGAGGAGGACATGGCAACCCACTCCAGTATTCTTGCCTGGAGAATTCCGGGGACAGAGGAGCCTGGCAGGCTACAGTCCATGGAGTCACAAAGAGTCAGACATACATGGCTGTAATCAGTTGGTGATCTGGTTCTGCCTTTGCATTCCGTTCTGTGAGAAAGTTCACTAAAGTAGCCTCAGATAGTGGGAGCTCTCCACAGTGGCTTCTGGAATCTCCTCCTCGTTCTAGGTAGTGTCCAGGTTGATGGAGGTGGTGAGATTTGAGGGCCTGTGTATGAAAAACCCTGCTCCACATCCCATATTGCTGTTGGATTTCGTGCTTTACTTTCCAGCATGGATGAGTCAGCATTTTGAATCTAGGAAATATCACCTTGTGAAATATTCATTTATTTATTCTTTTGACAAATCATTCAGATTCTGCCCTGTGTCACTAACTCTTGTAGCCACCTTGGATACAACAGTTGACTAAACAAAAATCTCTGATGTTCTAAGTGGGGGAGAGAGAAAATAAATAAATACATAAAATATATAATTTTGGAATGAAAAATGTACCACTGAAGAAAAGAAACAGGTAATAAAAGGGGAGTTTAGCCAGGGAGCTGTAGTTTATAGTTTGTTCGGGAAAGTCTTCCCAGAAAATGTGACTTTACTTACGCCTAGTTCAAATGTGATTATCTCAAGGGGAAAAATGTAAAAAAGATGGACTCTTCACCTGTAATAACTAAAACTGTTAACAACTGGTATCTTTGGGAGAGCATGTATAGCATTGCCCAACTTCAGTGGAACAAATTGGAGAAATTAGGCTGGAATTCCGTATGGTGACAGCCCTCCCCAAATTCTCCTATTTTATCACATGACTTGGAGTCACCTTAGTGCCTGAGTCAGGGGCCCTGATGCGGTCATCTTCAGATTCTACATCCCAAACCAGTTTCAGGCACTTGGGTGGGGAGAATCACTCTCCGAGGAACATGAGTACCTTTGAGGGACAGAGTTTCTCCATTTTGAAACCTCGGTTAAAGCTTCTCCTTCTCCCCACTGCTTCTTTCCTTTATAGATGATTTTTTTTTGAAGCTTCTTAAACTTTTATTTATTTATTTGAAGCTTCTTAAACTTTTAAAATTGTTCTCCCTTTTCTTTGAGCCGCTGATCATACTTATAAAGAAAGGAAAAGTCCACAGGTATAAATTGGTAGTTCACATTATATTCCTGTAAATCTTAATTATGCCTAGATTTTTAAAATATTTATTTTATTGAAATATAGTTGAGGGACTTCCCTGGTGGTCCCATTTTTAGGATTCCACACTTCCAATGCAGGTGGCACAGGTTCAATCCCTGGTCAGGGAGCCAAGATCCCACATGCTTCACAGTCAAAAAACCAAAATGTAAAACAAGCAATATTGTAATGAATTCAATAAAGACTTTAACAATGATCCACATCAATAAAGATTTTTTTAAAGAAATGTAATTGATTAATAATCTTGTGTTAATTTCTGCTGCACAGTAGTGATTCAGCTCACATATGTATTCTCTTTCATATTCTCTTCTATTATGGTTTATTATAAGATGTTGAATATAGTTCTCTGTGCCATTCAGTAGGAACTTGTTCTTTATCTGTTCTCTATAAAATAGTTTGCATCCTACTCTCAAACCCCGAATCCATCTTTCCCCCACCCCCTCCTCCTTATGCCTAGATTTTTGAAGTCTTTTCTCTCTGGACTCTGAGCAAACAGAACTCCACTATGAAGCCATGGAAAACAAAGTTATGATAATAGTTATTCTGCAGTATCATCTAAATTTACAAGATTTTAGACATGAAAGAAAGGTGGCAGGTTGAAAGTGAGAATGGGAGTGCACTGGAGAATGAGTGGTCCACAGAGGGTCATGCTGGCCTCCCGGCAATGCTGGTCCCTGTCTTCAGGTGCATCATTGTTGCCACAGCAACTTCATGGAAATGAGGAAGGTGGGCAGAGCTTGGTCCCAGCTCCTGAGTTTTCTGGACTCTCGTTATTCTCTGATGACTTTCTTGCCTTGGATCTGCCACTCTTTATTAAAGATGAAAGCTCTTCTCCATTAGCAGACTGATTCCAATGTCTGTTCAAACGGGTGCACTCAGGATACCTAGCTCTGAGCTAAAGAGCAACCGAATGTGGAAAGAATTTCTTCCTTTGAAGGTTAGTGAGGGATGAAACGCTGGACTTCTATGAAGATAAGAACAGCCAACAGGGACACTAGTGAATAGGACAGCCCCCGCTCTGGCAGAACTCTGTAGTGCAACTTCTCTTTCACAATGCGGATATGTATTGCTGAGTTATGAAATCACCCAACCCACACTTCATTTCAGTTCAGTTCAGTTCAGTTGCTCAGTCGTGTCCGACGCTTTGCGACCCCATGAATCGCAGCACGCCAGGCCTCCCTGTCCATCACCAACTCCCGGAGTTTACTCAAACTCATGCCCATCGAGTCAGTGATGCCATCCAACCATCTCATCCTCTGTCCCCCTTCTTCTCCTGCCCCCAATCCCTCCCAGCATCAGGGTCTTTTCCAATGAGTCAACTCTTCACATGAGGTGGCCAAAGGATTGGAGTTTCAGCTTCAGCATCAGTCCTTCCAATGAACACCCAGGACTGATCTCCTTTAGGATGTACTGGGTAGATCTCCTTGCAGTCCAAGGGACTCTCATGAGTCTTCTCCAACACCAGAGCTCAAAAGCATCAATTTTTCGGCGCTCAGCTTTCTTCACAGTCCAAGTCTCACATCCATACATGACCACTGGAAAAACCATAGCCTTGACCAGATGGACCTTTGTTGGCAAAGTGATGTCTCTGCTTTTTAATATGCTATCTAGGTTGGTCATAACTTTCCTTCCAAGGAGTAAGCCTCTTTTAATTTCATGGCTACACTTCATTTAGCGGTTGGTGATTGTACCACTTTGAGCTTCCCTGGTGGCTCAGCAGTGAAAGAATCTGCCTGTGATGCAGGAGACCCGGGTTTGAACCCTGGTTCAGAAAGCCCAACTACTCCATTTCCTGGAGTAGGCAATGGCTACTCACTCCAGTTTTCTTACCTGGAAAAGCCCACAGACAGGGGAGCCTGGTGGGTTACAGTCTATGGGGTCTCAAAGATTCAGATACGACTGAGTGACTGAACCACAATAACAACAGAATTACCTGGAGGGCTTGCTAAAATGGGGTGCTGGGCCCCACTCAATACTGAAGTGGGGCCCAGATATTTCTTTTCCTAACAGAAATTGGAAGAATTTCCATCTGTTGACACTGTGTCTCCTGGACTACACTTTGAGAACCTCTGGTTCAACAAATAGCTGTTTTCCACTTCCACGTGGCTGTCGCTCTGCCAACAGGAAAATGCTTCTCTCTTTGTGGCAGAAATGTAGTAACATTCCATTTGTTGTTTCTTTCTTTGTATATTTTCTGATTTTTCTGAAAGTACCACAGAATTGTCCCAAAGGAAATATTTGTAAGCAGCTTCTTGTGAAACACAGCTAGACAAATAACATTCTGCTCATTGCAGCTGTATATTGAAATTCAAATTGATTTGTGTGCATGCTTTGTTTATGAGTAGCATTATTTATAAAACTTGGAATTGGACTGTCTTTGTGGAGTCATTATAACCATTCAGCTAACACCAAGTGATTCCTCTTTGCATCCAAAATTGACAGAGCTCACACATGAGCACTGAGTTAAATCCACATACTGCTCATCCTACTGAAGCTCCAGTATCGTATGCACCACTCATCTATGTGTCATATGATATATGTATAAACACATGTGTGTGCGTGAGTACTCAGTCGCTCAGTTGTATTCACTATTTGCAACCTCATGGACTATAACTGATCAGGCTTTGCTGTCCATGGAATTTCCCAGGCAAGAATACTGGAGTGGGTTGCCATTTCCTTCTCCAGGGGATCTTCCTGAATGGATCGAACCCTCATCTCCTGCTTGGGAGGTGGGTTCTTTAGCACTGAGCCACCTGGGAAGCTTACCTTATGCCTTTACTTTAGAATAAATTCTGAGTGGGGCCCATTTCAAATGCTAATACTTCCTAGCAGTCAGACTTAGAAGGAACTCATTCTGTAATTGATTGTTGTTTAACTGAGCAGGGGCTGCTCCCGAATTTCTAGATAAGTGGGGGCCCGTAACAGCAATCTAGTTGAAAGAAAGAGATAAGGAATTTGTTCTGAAGTTGTGTTTGTTAAGTAAATATGCTGACTTTACTTAGGGTGTACTGGCAAAGTTGTTTTTTTTTTAAGACAACTTTGTATTTTATATGGTTTTTTCCTCCACCTACACAGTTCTGTTTATTTTGCCTAGAAGAGGAAACCCAATAGAAGTTGTTGGGGTTCTAAAGCACCTCACCCTTGCTGCTGCCACTGTTGTAAAGTGCCCAGCATCTCTTTAAGGTGTCATAAGTATTACAAAGCAGAGACATCACTTTGCTGACAAAGGTCCATATCGTCAAAGCTGTGGTTTTCTAGTAGTCATGTAGGGATGTGAGAGTTGAACCATAAAGAAGGCTGAGCACTGAACAACTGATGCTTTCAAGTTGTGGTGCTATAGAGGACCTTTGAGAGTCCCTTGGACTGCAAGAAGATCAAAATAGTCAATGCTAAAGGAAATCAACCCTGAATATTCATTGGAAGGACTGATGCTGAAGCTGAAGGTCTAAAACTTTGGACACCTGATGCAAAGAGCCAACTCATTGAAAAAGACCCTGATGCTGGGAATGATTGATGGCAGGAGGAGAAGGGGGCGACAGAGGACGAGATGGCTGAATAGCATCACTGACTCAATGGACATGAATTTGAGCAAACTCCAGAAGATGGTGAAGGACAGGGAAGTCTGTTGTGCTGCACTCCACTGGGTCACAAAAAAAGTCAGACACGACGTAGCTACTGAACACGACTGAACACGTAGCAACAAAAACAGAGTGAT
Source organism: Cervus elaphus (assembly GCF_910594005.1). Taxonomy (NCBI): domain Eukaryota; kingdom Metazoa; phylum Chordata; class Mammalia; order Artiodactyla; family Cervidae; genus Cervus; species Cervus elaphus. The sequence continues at coordinate 31,217,873 of NC_057835.1, forward strand.
TTAAAAAGATTTCAGTAAGAAACAAAATCTTCCCAGGAGGATTCTCCTTTTCTTAGTTTGATTTCATTACTCCTGGCCACTTCTCCTTAACTGCATCTTGTATCTTGTTATAGCTAGCAATCCTCTCATCAGTTTCCCTATTTTATATTTTTCATCCAATGTTTCTCAATCAGCAATTCCTTTGCGAGTTAGTGTGTAGTTTCATAGAGGCTCAATTGACCCTTGAACTCTGTGGGTTTGAACTATGTGGGTTCACTTATAAGTGGATTAATTTTCAATAGATATTAAAATACCCCCTGATCCCATGGGCAGGGGTCCTGGAACCGATCCCCCTTGGATACTGAGAAACAACTGTAGTTAAGACTTTTTTTTAGGGCTCTCAGAAGATACATTCTGTTTGAAAATGTATAAGAGCCTTGCCGCTACGCAGTGAAGATGGTGACTTTTGAGAGCTGACTTCTGCTTTCTGGGGCACCTTTGATCAGGTTGCTTTTGAAAGATACTCAGGAAGTGCAGGATAATTTTCACTCTTGGACACAACCTCAGAGAAGCCGAGTTCAAGCATAGAGCCGTGTGGTCTTTTTGCTGCCCCTCATAGTGATGGCAACTGTGATTACAGCCCAGCGTTCCTGAGTCCAGGGTCTCTGCCAGGAGTCACCACCTCCCCTGACAGAGAGCAGGTGTCAGAGCACCAAGGGAAGGGGCAGGAAAACAGAGCCCCGAGGAACTTCCGGAAATTGTAGGTCTGGCTTGATCGTTAAACATGTCATTGGCAAAGGTAGTTCTTGTTATGATGTAGCCTAATAGTTGGCTGGGTTTTTTGGTAAAATAAATCTTAAACAGAGTTCCAAAAGAAAGTGGTTTCAGAGTGTGTACTGCTATACATTCACATTACTAATTTTCAGACATAAACCAGATCCTGTTGGAGTTCATATTTTAGGAGGATTTTTCTGTGAGAGACAAATTTCAGATATTCCAAAGCACTAATGGTAATTTCAGCCTCTGTAGTCTCAGTTAAAATTACTGTTGTTTTCTGTCTTTTCGTGCCAACAGTATGTTCCTCTACATGACATAGCACATTTTCTGTGAAGAGTTTTTCCTACTACCTCAATTTCTAGTAGATCTCTAATTATATTAATTTTGAAAGGTTTAACTGATGCATATTATATTTAAGCCAATAATGAAATAGACAGCAGCATCCCCTTAACCACTTTATCCCATACCCGCTTTCATTTTCTGTTTACTGTTGTGCATATTGAATATTTGTTCATCTACTCCCACTATATCTGCCAAGCACCCAGAACACTGTGGGTCCTGCTGAGAGGCATTCAGTGGATGTTCAGCAAATGATAATTAGCAGGGCTCCTTGTTCTTTCTACCTACTGACTTCTGTGTCTGTGTGCTAAACTGTGTACATGATTCTTACGTTGGTTCCGGAACTATCCAAACTGATCACTAATTCCTCTTGAGCTTGCATGCAGTTAGCAACATCACTTTACAAATGTGACATTCTGAAGAATTAATTTCTTGAATGATAATTCAGTAGGAGCAATTGAATCATCAAAGATAAAGTTATCGGAACAGCAAAATGTAAATATCCCAAACTGAAGGAAAGCTAAAGGCTTTATTTGAAACATCTAAAGAGTCAATTGTAAAACTGGCAGAAGACAACTATAAGCATTCATTTCAGCTTTTCTGCAGTATGAAACTGGCCTATTGTCATACTCTCCTATAAATCACCAAGATTAGAGGTATATTATGTGCAGATATTAAATAAACTCAAAGGATTTCTTTTGATCAATCACAGAAAAACTTTAAACAATCTGAATGCATTTTTCAAAATTTTTTAAATTAACATTCTAATGTATGTTGTATGTGTCAATCACATTCAAAAGAAAAGGCAACAAATGGTCTATGCATTGCTTCATTTTGTGTTAATAAGTGTATCAGCTTTTAGTTAAGTTCTATAAACCCTATTATTATGTATATAACAACTGTTCAGTTCAATCAGTTCGGTCGCTCAGTAGTGTCTGCCTCTTTGTGACTCCATGAACTACAGCACGCCAGGCCTCCCTGTCCATCACCAGCTCTGGAGTTTACTCAAACTCATGTCCATTGAGTCGGTGATGCCATCCAACCATCTCATCCTCTGTCGTCCCCTTCTCCTCCTGCCCTCCTCAATCTTTCCCAGCATCAGGGTCTTTTCAAATGAGTCAGTTCTTCGCATCAGGTGGCCAAAGTATTGGAGTTTCAGCTTCAGCATAAGTCCTTCCAATGAATGTTCATATCAATTGTTATGGCATTTTTAAAATTTTTTATCAAAGTTATACATTTATAACTTTGTTTTATATATACATATAAATATGTATATATTTACATATATATGTATGTATATGTACACATTATATAATATAGTATACATTATACATATATATGTACATATATACACATACACACAAGTATGTATATGTATATTTACATATGTGTGTGTACATATGTGTACACATATGTGCATGTGTATGTACACATGTATGTGCATATGTATGTATCTTCATAAATATGTATCTATAAATATGTATATATGTATAATGTATAAATGTATATATAAGGGTCTTTTCAGATGAGTATATTATACATTATATTATACATTATACATATATATACATACATACATATAAGTATGTATCTATTTATATTTAAATATATATGTATATGTACATATGTATGTATATGTATGAGTGTACATATATGTATATGTACCTATATATGTATATGTGTGTATATATACATTATATATTATAATATATATTATACATTATACATATATATGTACACATATATACATACATACAAGTATGTATATATATTTATATTTATATATGTATATATTTATATGTATATATTTATATGTATAATATATAAATGTATGTATATTTGTATAATATATACAATATAATGTATAATATATGTATAATGTGTGTATACTATATATGTGTATATAAGTATGATATATGTATACTATATATATGTATATCATATATAAGTATCATATATGTATACCATATATATACATATATATGTATAATACATACATTTATAAAATTTAACAGTCAACTAATTCAACAACATTGAAAAATATCCATTTCTTGCCTGATTCCTAATTCCTAATTCCTGCTCTCAAAAGAAAGTTTCTAAATCTTCTAATTGTTTCTTTTGGTGTTTATTTCCAAATCAGTCAATAACATGCTTGAGCTAATTCTGGCTAGGTTTTTTTTAGCTTTATTCAATTAGCAATTAATATCCACCATTAAAAAGGGGGATTCAGTATTTTTCATTTTCTCCCATCACTCTCAACCCAATCCTCACCTGCATAATTACCTCTAGCCATTTGCCAATTGTTAATAATCGTAACTTTTGGATGGATCATTATTCAGTGTCTACATCATTATATAAGCACTGTTCATAACTGAGCCATGTGGTACACTGCAGTTAGATTTCCATTCTTAAAATCTTATCTTTGTGCTTATAAATTTTCTATGTATCTGTCTCTAACTCCCCAACTCTCCTTCCTAGTGTAAATCCATCAATATGTTTGAAATGTTGGCTTTTCTATCACATTTATCTTGGAGACAACTCTTTCAAAACCTTCAGCTTGGATGTTCTCTGGGTTTCCTCTTCTGCTGTCATCTGAAGAGACCTCTCAACCATCAATCTGAGTGTTTGGGTTTTTTGTCTTTTTTCTATATGGAATCTCCTAGATCAGTCCTGGGTGTTCATTGGAAGGACTGACGCTGAAGCTGAAACTCCAATACTTTGGCCACCTCATGTGAACAGTTGACTCATTGGAAAAGACCCTGATGCTGGGAGGGATTGGGGGCAGGAGGAGAAGTGGATGACAGAGGATGAGATGGCTGGATGGCATCACCAACTTGATGGACATGGGTTTGAGTAAACTCCAGGAGTTGGTGATGGACAGGGAGGCCTGGCGTGCTGCGATTCATGGGGTCGCAGAGAGTCGGACACGACTGAGCGACTGAACTGAACTGACTGATTGTCTAAAGGTCTGTTATATCTTTGTTTATTCTTTATTATGGGAGACCACTTCCTCCAGTAGTTTCCTGAAAAGCAGAGTGCAAGAAGTAATTTTATATATATATATATATATATATACATATACATATATGTCATTATAGATATATATGTAGATTGGAGAAGGAAATGGCGACCCACTCCAGTCTTCTTGCCTGGAGAATCCTATGGACAGAGGAGCTTAGCAGGCTACAGTCCATAGGGTCACAAAGAGACAGACACGACTGAAGTGAGTTAGCATATATATAGATGTGTGTGTGTGTGTGTGTGTGTGTGTGTGTGTGTGCGCTTCCCAGATGGCACTAATGGTAAAGAACCTGCCTGTCAATGCAGGAGACATAAGAGACACAGGTTCGACCCCTATGTTGGGAAGATCCCCTTGAGGAGGGCATGGCAACCCACTCTAGTATTCTTGCCTGGAGAATTCCATGGACAGAGGAGCCTGGTGGGCTACCTCCATAGGGTTGCAAAGAGTTGGACATGACTGAAACGACTGAACACACACATACACACATGTGTGAGTATTTTATATATGTATAATTATATATATAATTTGATTATGTGTAAATACATATATATAAGTGTGTGCTCAGTCACTCATTTGTGTTTGACTCTCTCTCTATATATATATCATCAAACACTACCTAACCTTTAAAGGAATTCCTGTCATTTGTGACACCATGAATGAACTTGAAGTCCAGTGCATTGTGAGTTTACATCCTTTGTTTGTATATTTATATAATCTCCCACTCCCCAAAAGCAAAGAAAAGCAAGGATAGCTTCTTCTTCTGTGTCCTGAAATGTCAAAACGATGGAGCTTATGAGGGCAACTTTTGCCCATCTTGCTGAGCCCTTGGTTGAAGAGGAGGAGCTCTCATCTGGAAGCTTATTCTTGAGCTCTGAGAAATTTTATTAAATTATTTGTGGGGTTTTTTGGTCGTTGTTGTTGCTTCTTTAGGAACTCTTATTGTTTATTGTATCTTTCATCCTTTTTCTCCTATTGTCCTATTTTTAATTATATTTTCTGAAATATTTTCTCAAGTTTTTCTACTTAATGAGTTTTCTATTATTGCTATATTTTTTAAATTTCTGAAAGTTCATTACTGTGTTTCTAGTTCTTCCTTAGAGCATCCTATTCTTGCTTTATAAATGTTGTCTTCTCTAAGGTTGTAAATGATACGGTTTGGGTGGTTTCATATTCTGGCTGTGGAATTTTCTTCTCCACTTTTTCTGCAGCAAGCCATCTTCTACCTGAGACCACCAGCGATGCTGCTAGTTCCACATTCATTTTTCTGAATCAGTTTGTCACCTACTGGCTTTTGCTAGCATTCCAGGCTATTTGCCTTGCTTTGGTCCACCTGGCTTATTTAATGTCTAGAGAATTAAGAGATCATTTATTTTCCTTCCATGTCCACTCCAGAAGGAACATGTAAGCGAGTTCTGGAAACTTAGCTCTATGGATCATGCCTCCAGTTTCTATGCAAGCAGTGGTTCAGAGGTGGCACTCCCATCTGAAGGCCCCATAGGAGGCTGTCCATCAGGTTGGAGAGCCCCACTGAGATTAGTGTCATCACAGAAAGGGTTTGAGCACGCATGACCATAGATGCTGGAATTGTCTGTCACATTGGTCTAGAATGTGACAGTTCCTGGGCACCATACTTTTAGCACCCAGAGAAAATGCTAATCTTTAATCTGCTTTAGATAGACTCTTTAATAAGATACTTTAGCAAAATCTTTGTCAATATGTAACACCCTTGGTACATAGGCAGCTGGAAATCTCAAACTAATTTCCTGAATTGAATTCTTTTACCATCTTAACATTCCTTTTATTTTAGACATTTGGTAATATATAACTGTTTTGGCCCACATGTCCCAGAGTTTTGAAGGTTTTCTTTTATTTTTTGTATTTATTGTTTATAGTGCAAAACTATAACATATAGAAAATATCTCAAGTGCAGTGAAATAAGAGAACACCAAAATAGTAATATTATCTGGGAGTGTCATCAACCAAACAGAATTACTGTTAATATTTGTGTGCATTTTTGCAAGTTATGTTTTCTTTTTACTGTGATGTTAGAAACAAAATTGCATGCTAAATTTAAAACATATTTTTTTGTGATTATAATGATATTATATCTTCACTATAGAACATTGGGAAATACATACATATTATAAGAAACTTAAACCCAGAATCTGAACATTCAGACATAACCCATTTAAAACTTTATACTTTCATATTTCCTTAAGGCCTTATTTTTTTACTTTTCCTCACAAAAGTACTAAATACTCATTTGAAAAATAGATAACATAGAGTTATAGAACACAAATAATTAGGATTCTGTTTTAGCCTTATTTTTCCCTGAAATAAGGTTCCTCAAGGTTTAACTTCTTTAAAGTTGCTTGTATATTTTCTCAGATCTCCACTATGCATCACATTATTTATAGCCTTTATATAAAGCACATATTTCCTAAAGTCCAAAGATACATGTATATTATGCATACTAAAATAAATAGGTATATACACCACCCTTTAAATTTTCTTACTTGAATAAAAGTACAGAACACATACTGTTCCACAATTTACATTTTAAATCTGGTCTTTTTCAATGAACACATCTCTTATCTTAGTGAATATAAATCTATAGCATTCTTTCTAATAACCCCATGGGACTGATATGCAATAATTTATGTGAATTTTCTCAACAATCTTTCTTTTTTTTCTTTCCTTTTTTAATTTAAGGATAATTGCTTTACAATATTGTGCTGGTTTGTGCCATACATCAACATGAGTCAGTCACAGGTATACATATGGCCCCTCCCTCCTGAACCTCCCTCCCACACTTAATTTTCTTTCCAGTTTTTTTTTTACTACTTTGCTGAACATGCTCTGTGTATCTTTATACACAGAGCCCTTGGCATATGTGTGCAAAATGTCTTTTTAGTCAGATATAGTCCTAGAAATAAAATTAATCAATCAAAGGTATATGAGTATTTATCAAATTAATTATTATCAGCATCTGATTACTTTTCAAAAAGGCAGTATAAATCACGCCAAAAATATATAAATATGACTGTTTATTCACACCCTCACTAATGCTGAATACTGTCAGTCTTTAAGTGTTTTGTCAATCTGAGCAATCCAAATAACTAATTATTATTTTAATATATATTTCCTTAAGTATACACAGTCATTCAAGCCTGATTTTTCACAGGCACACAGGCTTTTTGGTGCTGGATAGCTGGAGTAACAGGCAAATTTGGCCTTGGAGCACGGAATGAAGCCAGGCAAAGGCTAATAGAGTTTTACCAAGAGAACGCACTGGTCATAGCAAACACCCTCTTCCAACAATACAAGAGAAGACTCTACACATGGCCATCGCCAGATGGTCAATACTGAAATCAGATTGATTATATTCTTTGCAGCCAAAGACGGAGAAGCTCTATACAGTCAGCAAAAACAAGACTGGGAGTTGACTGTGTCTCAGATCATGAACTCCTTATTGCCAAATTCAGACTTAAATTAAAGAAAGTAGGGAAAACCACTAGACCATTCAGGTATGACCTAAATCAAATCCCTTATGACTATACAGTGGAAGTGAGAAATAGATTTAAGGGACTAGATCTGATAGACAGAGTGCCTGATGAAGTATGGGCAGAGGTTCATGACATTGTACAGGAGACAGGGATCAAGATCTTCCCCAAGAAAAAGAAATGCAAAAAAGCAAAATGGCTCTCTGAGGAGACCTTACAAATAACTGTGAAAAGAGAAGCGAAAAGCAAAGGAGAAAAGGAAAGATACCCCATTTAAATGCAGAGTTCCAAAGAATAGCAAGGAGAGATAAGAAAGACTTCTTCAGTGATCAAAGCAAAGAAATAGAGGAAAACAATAGAATGAGAAAGACTAGAAATCACTTCAAGAAAATTAGAGATACCAAGGAAACATTTCATGCAAAGATGGGCTCAATAAAGGACAGAAATGGTATGGGCCTAACAGAAGCAGAAGATATTAAGAAGAGGTGGTAAGAATACACAGAATAACTACACAAGAAAAATGTTCATGACCCAGATAATCACAATGGTGTGATTACTCACCTAGAGCCAGACATCCTGGAATGGGAAGTCAAGTGGGCTTTAGAAAGCATCACTACAAACAATGCTAGTGGAACGATGGAATTCCAGTTGAGCTATTTCAAATCCAAAAGATTATGGTGTGAAAGTGCTGCACTTAATATGCCAGCAAATTTGGAAAACTTAGCAGTGGCCACAGGACTGGAAAAGGTCACTTTTCACTCCAATCCCAAAGAAAGGCAATGACAAAGAATGCTCAGACTGCCACACAATTGCATTCATCTTACACGCTAGTAAAGTAATGCTCAAAATTTTCCAAGCCAGGCTTCAACAGTATGTGAACCGTGAACTTCCAGATGATCAAGCTGGTTTTAGAAAAGGCAGAGGAACCAGGGATCAAATTGCCAACATCTGTTGGATTATCAAAAAAGCAAGAGAGTTCCAGGAGAACATTTATTTCTACTTTATTGACTATGCCAAAGCCTTTGACTGTGTGGATCACAATAAACTATGGAAAATTCTGAAAGAGATGGGAATACCAGACCACCTGACCTGCCTCTTGAGAAATCTGTATGCAGGTCAGGAAGCAACAGGTAGAACTGGACATGGAACAACAGACTGGTTCCAAATAAGGAAAGAAGTGCGTCAGGGCTGTATATTGTCACCCTGCTTATTTAACTTATATGCAGAGTACATCATGAGAAACGCTGGGCTGGATGAAGCACAAGCTGGAATCAAGATTGCTGGGAGAAATATCAATAACCTCAGATATGCAGATGACACCACCCTTATGGCAGAAAGTGAAGAAGAACTAAAGAGCTTCTTGATGAAACTGAAAGAGGAGAGTGAAAAGGTTGGTTTAAAGCTCAACATTCAGAAAACTAAGACCATGGCATCCAGTCCCATCACTTCATGGCAAATAGATGGGGAAACAGTGGAAACAGTGGCAGACTTTATTTTGTTGGGCTCCAAAATCACTGCAGATGGTGATTGCAGCCATGAAATGAAAAGACACTTACTCCTTGGAAGAAAAGTTATGACCAGCCTAGACAGCATGTTAAAAAGCAGAGACATTACTTTGCCAACAAAGGTCCATCTAGTCAAGGCTATTGTTTTTCCAGTAGTCATGTATGGTTGTGAGAGTTTGACTGTAAAGAAAGCTGAACAGTGAGGAATTGATGCTTTTTAAAAAAAATTAAAATAATTTATTTATTTTAATTGGAGGCTAATTACTTTACAATATTGTAGTGGTTTCTGCCATACATTGACATGAATTAGCCATGGGTGTACATGTGTTCCCCATCCTGAACTCCCCTCCCACTGCTCTCCCAATCCCATCCCCCAGGGTCATCCCAGTGCACCAGCCCTGACCACCCTTGGAATTGATGCTTTTGAACTGTGCTGTTGGAGAAGACTCTTGAGAGTCCCTTGGACTGTAAGGAGATCCAACTAGTCAATCCTAAAGGAAATCAGTCCTGAATATTCTTTGGAAGGACTGATGTTGAAGCTGAAACTCCAATCCTTTTGCCACCTGATATGAAGAACTGACTCACTTGAAAAGACCCTGATTTGGGGAAAGGTTGAAGGCAGGAGGATAAGGGGACGACAGAGGATGAGATGTTTTGATAGTGTCACTGACTCAATGTACATGAGTTTGAGTGAACTCTGGGAGTTGATGATGGACAGGGAGGCCTGGCTTGCTGCAGTCCATGGGGTCACAAAGGGTCAGACACAGCTGAGCAACTGAGCTGAACTAAGGGGCTATTCGGTGTAGAAAAACTACACTCCCCAGCATGCACTGCTTCCAGGCCTTCTTCTGTTCCTACTTCTATCTACAGTAGGTTAATGCATTACTCTCATGCCCATATCCATATCAGAATTAGATGGTAAGGTTCAAGACCTTCATCAGGCCACACATATTGCAATCCCACTCATTTTCTTAGCTTCCTAGTTGTAATGGATGTAGGAAAAAGCATTCATGGGGGCAAAGCTGATGTTTTTCATTGGCTACCAAAGCAAACAGAAGCTAGTTTTAGAGATGCTATGAATCTTGCATTTCTGATCTCAGGCGCACATGATAAGATACCTAAGTGAGGGTCATGGGGGCACTTGGGTATTTATATTCACAATTGTGGGTTTGCGAGGTTTCCCAACAACAAAGCACAAATGGGTGTTAGTTGTGCTTTTGGACCCAGTCCTATCGGTGATTATTTCTCCCAGATTCTGCCCTGGGCCCTTAGTCTGTGATGCCATTCTCTGAATTTTCACTGTTTTGGTGTCTTCTTCATTATCATTGGGTGAATTTGGAAAGGCCATGTCATGAATATTGAACTAGAGACTATTTTAAATCAGAAGTCTCTAGCTTTCTCTGGATGAAATATTTTATATAATTTCATTCTATTTAAGCATAAGCTTACAAAATGTTGCGAAGGTAACGAAAAGAAATATGAAATAACGGTTCAGTCTTGCCATTACACTCAGCACACCATCCCTGGTATTCTGACAATGGGTATCAGGGGATCCACCTCAGCTTTAAATATTGAATGATGGGATTTGTGCCAATGAAGCATATGGTTTTAAATGAACAATGAATATTCTATTATCTGGGGTGTGATGCCAGGGAGGAAAGTGGATTTGTGAGTATCTGGCACAGCTGAGCCGACATCAGAGACAACCTTTTTCATCCCTGTTGTCTAAGGTCTAAAGACAGATTGAGGGACGCATCCAAAGAAGTCAGATGAGGGTGAGGTTGTTAATGAGGCACAGTTGTGCCCACAATGGCACCAGCAGCTGCTATGATCAGATACACTTTGAGTGACTTGCCCGTGTCCCCGGTGATGGGAGCAACATAAATCTTCTACTCTTGGTAGCATGGTGACTTTATCCCTGTCCTTGGAGAGGTCTCCCCGAGGTTCATCTCCCTCTGGTAGCTCCTGATGGGTTATTAACACAAGACCATATCTCCTTGCCTCCAGCCCTCAGAGGTTCAATTTTCTCCTGTATGGGTTTGTCAGAGGCAAAGGTAACTAAAAGAACATTGTGTCAGGAGGAATATCATCAGTAATTAGTCAAAATAAGGCTCTGGCTTATGGCAGCTTCAGTTGATAATCAGGGGCTTTTTCCTGTTTATTCATTTCTCATCAAAAGGAAAAACTCAAGAGGTCACTAGTCTGATGCTGATGAGAAACAGAAGGCTGTATCCCATGACTTTAGTGATTACATTTCTATTGTTTGAATTGGCTTTAAAATGCTTGTAGAATTTCAAGGCCATTACTTAATTGGCCCCTAGCCACCAGATCAATGATGGTCTAAACATGTGATAAAACTGCTTCTCTGATCACCCGCAAGCAAACACTGTATAAAGGGTCAGCTCTCACTGGGCTCTAGGCTGTAAGGAGGGTCCCGGGTTTACTGTTTCCATAACCACAAGGATTGGCACTCTGCGTGGCATGTTGTCACAATGGAGGTGATCTCTGAGCCACTGCTTCTCAGATTTGAATGAGCATACAAGTCACCTGAGAATCATGTTCAAATATGGGCTCAGACTCTGTAGTTCGCCGTGGGGCATGGCGTTCTGTGCACTAACCAGCACTCACCAGCCCACAGGTCCACATTCCACACTTTGAATGTATGAAGTCTCAGCTTCTAAACCTTTTACTTAGAGCTGAAGGTAAAAACACAACCTCTGTTGGTTTGTGATCCCTTGGGTTGTTCATCTTGCACCGCCTGTCCATACCACCTGCCCACTCTTTTGCTCTTTCCTGGACATAAGTGAACAGAAATTCAGTTTTCTGCAGTGACCAAAAGATGTTGAATGTTTTTTTTTTTTATAATCCCCTTATTCCTCCTGAGTCTGCAAAGTAAACCTGCTATTGTTAAAGTTGAGCTTTTGTAAATGAATTGAAAATATGTTCAAGTATTTTACTGTTTGAAACATAGTTCACAGTTTGCTGAATATGAATACAGGGCTTAGGAACATTGGTTAGGAAGGAGAGTAATGTTAAAGAAGTAGATTCGGTTTCCAGCCTGTAACCTCCCTCTCAGGACTCGGTTCAGCCCTTCCCCAGCCAGGGTCACTGCCATCAGAACACCTTGCTGCCCCTCTGGGTGGGTCCTCACACCACTCCAGGGCCAGCTCTGAATCCCATTTGTCCCTGCATCCACGTGCCACCCAGAGCCCACCTGGCACTTGTAAATGCTCAATGTGTGTTACTGGAAAAAGTCCGATTGAAATAAAAATGTTAGGTAAATTGTGGCATAGGGCTTCCCTGGTGGATCAGTGGTAAAGAATCCACCTGCCAATGCAGGAGACATAGGTTCAATCCCTGATCTGGGAAGAGACCCTGGAGAAGAAAATTGCAACCCACTCCAGTATTCTTGCTTGGGAAGTCCCATGGACAGAGGGGCCTGGCGTGCTACAGTCCATAGGGTCACAAAGAGTCAGATATAAGTTAGCAGCTGAGCACACACACACAAATTATGGCTTGTCACCCTGGTGAAATAGAATGTACCTCAGTAAATTATACTTACAACAACTCTAATAACACGAAATTTTATATCACATTAAGTGAAAAAGTCAGATGTAACGATGCATTTTGTGTGTTTATAATTTTTAATATACACAAAAGATAAACAAAAATAAATTTGGGAAAGAGAACTGTAAGCTATTCAAAGTGTTGAGTATAGATTATTTAACTTCCTCTTGAAAGTACCTCTTTTTTATAATATGATTTTCAATAAATCACAGGAAAACGAGAAACCTCAATAGTAATATTTTGCAATCATTCATGCTTCTCTCCACATATTTAATTGCAAAAGTCCACTCTACCTTTTGAAAACATATCATTGACTGTGAGAATGAATACATTTTTACAGATTTGGTTAATACTTTCATTTTTCATGCAAACTCCATAATGAAGCTGTTAGTTGCCTAGTTGTGTCTGACTCTCTGTGACTCCGTGGATTGTAACCTGTCAGGCTCCTCTGTCCATGGAAGTCTCCAGGCAAAAATACTGGAGTGAGTGGCCATTTGCTTCTCCAGGGGATCTTCCTGACCCAGGGATCGAACACGGGTCTCTGGCGTAGCAGGTAGAATCTTTACCATCTGAGCCACTAGGGAAGCCAAAAGCTCCATGTTTCCAAAAATCTGATGAAACTCATAGGGCCCTTCAGGAAGAGCTCTTGTCCTCATCAAACACTCAGTAAAAAGTGTTGTTAGGAAATTCCTTTATCAAGTGACATCCACCTCTTGAAATCCAATTGGGTAGTCTGTTCCCCACTATACCCTTTTCTTCTGGACTCTCTACTACCCAAGTTATTTTCTTCTAATTTAAAATCCTGTCTTTGTTTTCATCTTGTGTGAAATCTAGCTTCAGTAACAGGTGTGTCCCTTCATCTTTCTGCTTACAGCCTTTAGGTTTGTAAAGGATATTACTAGGTAAAATCAGCTATCCGCTGATATGGACATTTCAACATTTTGTGTTTTCACCTGAGAAGGAAAAATTCTGCTCAGAAATCTGACAACACGAGTCCATGTTGAAATCGTTTGATTGACGACAAACAAATTCTCTTTTTCTTACGTTGACTTGTTGATTCCTTTCCTTTATCCAGATGGGCCCTCTTCTCATCTCTCTCCCAGGCTCCCCACCCCCTGCCCCTTACAGGTTTCTCTCCCTTTCTGTCTCTGACTCTTTTCTCCCTTAAATGATCTGTACTTCTAGATAAGTGTCTTTGAATTGATTTTATTCAAATACTTGAGAGGTTATATTTACATGTACAAATATATACATATACTCACATCTGCATGCTTATCTTGTGGCAGCCTCATGTTTCTAAAAATGCAAGATTCATGAAAAGAGTGTCCTTGTACCTCGAGAGTCTAGCAGATCACTCAGTATGTGTTTAGTGAAAGAAAGAATACACAAATTAAACCAGGAGGAAATGCTGTTACTAGTGAGGCAAGGACTAGTGTGGCAGACCAACTAGTTATTAGAAAACTCTTAGGATTATAGTTTGTATGTGTACATGCATTGCCCTTCTGCTCATATCTCCAATCAAGTCAGTTTTGTTGATAAATATTTCTCTTTTGCTTCACTATTTGCTGTCAATCCATGGCCTTTACAAGGCGTTTACTCTTTGATTTTCATACCAGTTTTCCCTTTTCCTTTGAAAAATGTGGACAACACTCAAAAAGCTGTAATTTCATCTCCTCCCTGAGCTAGGACAGCACTTGGTTTTCACTTCTTTTATGTCATTCATCTCATTCTGCTCCATCATTTAGGAACTTGACTCTATGACTCCTACTAGGTTCTCAAGCCCTTTTAAGAAAATACTGATTTCTTTCCTTTTGTATTTTCATCTCTGGCATTGCCTAGATTGGTTCCTGGAACATCATGGGTGTTGGCTGAATTGAACTTTATAATTTGAGACCTTACAAGCATTGAGACAGTTACTTTAAACAATGCTTGTCAGGAGATGGAGAGTAGAAATAATTTTCAAAGAGAAGGTTCTCAAGGTAAACATCCTATTTATTAAACTTCTCTGAGGCAAAAATGAGCATTGCACTTTATACAAATAAAAAGACTGGTGTGTTTATTGTGTTCCTCTAAAATTAGATGTGCTATACATTGTAAGGGATTTTTAAAGATTCTTAGACTAGGATCTCCTTTGTATGGAAAATGAGGAGGAGAATGAGTATGCACAAGAAGAACAGGTCAAATGTGTCTTTGGCTGGCCAAGGAAAACTATGTAAATTCCTTATTTCATTTATAACTCCTGACTCTGTTGCCCAGAAGCACTTCAGAACTACTAGTGATCTAGAGGTTTCTGCTGTTGCCTCTGTCATGCTCTTATTTCTCTCCCTCACTGCTCTTCAGTATGTGTATGGCTGATGTTTTGTCCATCTCTTCAACTTGACTGTTGGCTTTGGGTGGTGGCCCCATATTTAGTCCTTGACTAAATATATAACATAGTATTATATAACACTGTTATATATGTGTGTGTGTGTGTGGTATATAACACACATGACACAGTGTTACATGGTCATAGGGGTTTTCTTTTGTTGTTATTTAAGCCATGGACTAGTTGGTTTGAAATATCAGTGCAATTGAACTATGACAAAGAGGAAAATCAAAACAGCTGTGGGAATGATGCCTATCTGTGCCTTAGTAATTATTATAGAAGAGAAAGTAAGAGAAGGATCTTAAAAACCAAGACAAACTAGTATTACATTGTCTGAGTGTTTGGTGCTGGAATAGGGCTTGTTTCTGACATTAACTTTTAGCTCAACCTACAAAGATCAGAGAGGACAGAAAGCTATTATATTTGAACAGGTGTTTTGAACTCTTTGGAAATAAATGTGTAATTTGAGTTGCAGAGACAAAAGAGGTACTTCATGGTAAAAACCAAACCATCACTTTTCCATGAGTTTCAGCAAGAAGACTTTTGGATGCAGAAGTCAGGTGGAAAATGCGCAAAATATGTTTATTCCTGAAATATTGTTAGCCAAACCTTGAGATCCAAGATATTGCTTGTCATGTCCATTTTATTTGATCCTGACCCATTGGCTTGAGTAACATCTCTCTTGTGAAAGACTTGGAATACCTTTACTCAATTTGGATGGAAAAGCGATCTTTTGATCACATTTCTTTGCAAATGTTTTCAATCAGTCTTACTACCTGCAAAATACCTAAGTAATTGAGGATGTGGGTCTTTCCACTGAGTTCCCTGTGCTTTAACCCAGGGCATAATTCATTTACCTAACATACAACTGCTGAATTCAACACATGCTAAATATTATAGAGCCACAGATACAGTTGTTGAGGAAGTACAGAGTAAAGACCTTGCTGAACATAGTTTGGGCTACCTTTACATCACAATCAGTTCTAATATTTTCTGTTTTACTTTCTAAGTATTAATATGTCTTCCCTTTCTTGCTTCTTTGGAGATTTATTCTAATTGATTTAGTACTTATGAGAATAAAAAGAATATTCTAACTCCAGATTTCCACTGGAAAAATACCAGTTTATAATTTTGCCAAGCTGCTCACAACATGCATCAGATAATCCCTTGATGGAGTTCAGTGGTTTCCTTGCATTGGCTCTCTGTCACAGTGCAACACCTGCAAGCTCTTCTTAGTTCAACCATGAAGATGAAAGAAAGTCCAGTCTTGATGAGCAGTTAATTCACGTTTCTGTTGTGATGGATGGCACTATTCAATGACCATAGAAGCATCCAGGTCTCATTAAACCGTCGTGCCGGTCGGGAATGGCACAACGTGAGCCCAGTGAAAAAGGGACGTGCCATTTTTTAACTTGATGCCAGCTTTCTGGCATCTCTTTTGTCTGGTTTGATACATTGAGACCTCAGTTAATGCTGTTGACAAGTACGTGCACTTTTAGTTGCCAGCCGGGTCTTAACTTTCACAAAACAACTGCTGGAGACCTTTTGGCCCTGAGATAGCTACTGGGATAAAAGGCACCTTTCACTAAAAAACACTACTCTCCCCTCTGTGTAGAGTGCCCTAAAATGCAGCAACACAGTCACTGGAGGGTAACTGTGAAAACCAAGGTAGAAAAAGAAAATTGCTGGATTCATGGTTGGCGGTACAGAGTTACATAAAGTTGGCCATACAGTTGCAATCTTGCTGGTAAATCGATACATGTTGCCATGGAGAGATGGCTATAAGAGGAAAAACAGATGGTGCTGGTTGTGCTGGAGACAAAGAAATAAATACTCCAAGTCTCCTATCCATGTACAAGTTATGTAGCAGTCAATAACTGAGGGGAGAATAATCAGGCTTGTATTACCATTTTTATCACATTAATGCAGAAATATACCATGAAAATTGTTCCATTATTCATGTCCTTGTTTCCCAGCTCAGGAGTTACCTCTCTCACTTCACTTGTCAAACCACTTGCCTTATTTCCTCCAACTCATGTAAATGCCCATTTTATTTACTCAGTCTATCATGATTTAAACCAAGATGTCCCACCAAATGTTTTCACAGCAATTTCTCTTTGTCAAAGAGAAAAGAGAATCTTGTTTGACAGATATTTATTGTAGAGCTACAGTATGCAAAACACTGCTATACTCTTTGTATGTGTGCTGTCTGATGCAAATATAAGCTGACCCAAGCCCTGGATTATTAAATATTATATCTTATGCCTCAGACTGTTTTGCCCTCTAACATTTGCATGATGACAAACAGCGTGTGTTAGGTTTTCGACTTAACATAGGCTGATTCCTGAGTTTCTAAAAATGCGTAATTCAGTAATGAAAAATCAAAGTTCAATCACTATTTTCAAAGATTTCTTCTTTTATTTGTTCCAATGTTTAACATTAAATGGTTATACTGCTTGATGGAAATGAAATGAGTTCAAGTTCCTACTTTGCCTCAGAATAGAGAGGACCTATGTCATTAGTTCCCTAATAAAGCATATCAGTGGAATTTTCTTTCCTTGAAATAAGACTTCTTTAAATTCCATAAGAGGAACACATAATAGAGGCAATATATTATTTGAGATCAGAAATATCTTTGGAAGATGGATTTCTGGCAGAATGGTAGAATAATTTCCCTGAACATCATTGCTGTTAAAAAAAGACCACATGCAACCAATTTTAGTAATGTATTTTATCTAACCCAATGCATTGAAAATATTTTTTATTTGAACATGCAAGCACAATAAAAAATTTATGCTGAAAAAAAAAAAAAACAACTGTGAGTGTCAGATTTAAAAGATGTTTTAGTTGCATCAGTGAGTTAACGAGAAACTAAGTTCTTCTAAACTTGAACTTCATTTTCAAAACTCAGAGAATGGAGAAAAAGGGACAAATTCCAAATGACTCTCCAATCTGGGAGTCAAACAGAAGACCCTTCTCATAAAACTGGAAGCCCACTCAGATATAACCTCAAAGTGAAGGTGAGAGGTAGAGCAAAATCTATTCCCAACAGACAAGCAAAATTGTCTGCCTCCAGCCTTCGTCTCAGGCTTTACAGGTGGCTCAGTGGTAAAGAACCCATCTGCCAATACAGGTGACCTGGGTGGGGAAGACTCCCTGGAGTAGGAAATGGCAACCCATTCCAGGATTCCTGCCTGAGAAATTCCAGGGACAGAGGAACCTCATAGGCTACGGTCCATGGGGTTACGAAAGAGTCAGACAGGACACAGGGACCAAACAACAACAATCTTAGTCATAGGTGGAAAAAAAATTAAAACAGCTCCTCAATATTCATTTAAAATAGGTTAGTCCTCACATGGATTTGTAAACTAAATTCACACCACTTGAGAGATACAAATATAAATAAAAATCCAAAGAAAAGAAAATCCTTTGGGGTGTGAGAGGGGTTAATGTGTCTTCAAAATAAATCACGAAATTTCCCAAAGATAAAGTTCCAAGGAACTAGATTCACAGTAAACAATTCAGAATATACAAAGAACCAAGGGGCCATACCTATAAATCAAGGATTAATCCAATAACTGAATCAGACTCACAAACTCCTGTCGGGGACAGAACAGGAAAGAAGCATAAATTAAAATGCTCCAAGAAATAAAAGAGAGGTTTGAGCTAAGGAAAGAGCAAACTCACTAAGCGTATTTGAAAAACTCAAATAGAATGAATAGAAAAATATACATAATATTGGGGCTTCCCTGGTGGCTCAGACAGTGAGGAATCTGCCCACAATGTGGGAGACCTGGGTTTGATCCCTGAGTTGGGAAGATCCTCTGGAGAAGGGAATGGCTACCCACTCCAGGATGCTTGCCTGAAGAATTCCATGGACAGAGGAGCCTGGTGGGCTACAGTCTACGGGGTCGCAAAAAGTCAGACGTGACTGAAGAGACTTTGCATACATGCATATATAGCATTAATTTTTTAAAAAACTCAGTGAGTGGGTTTACCAGATTTAAAAGAGTGGAGAAAAATAATGAATGGGAAAATAATTTGTGAAGATATTGTACAGAATGCAATTCAGAAAAACAAGAGTTAGAAAATATAGAAGATTAAGAGGCAGGAAGATGGAGTGAGAAGTTCTATGTTCCTGAATAGAGTTCTGGAAGGGAAAAAAAAAGAAGAGAGGCAGAATACAACAAGTGTAACTATTTAGAGAGAATTTTAGCTGAGAATTTTCTGGAACTGATGCAAAGCATCACATCAATCATCACGTTATGGAAGACCAAAATTTACCAAGAAAGATAGATGAAAAGACACAAAAATGCATCAGAGTCAATCCTCAAAGCTTCAAGAATGTAGAGAGATTTTAAAATCTATTGGAGAGATATGGAGGAGACATTGCCTTCAGAGGAAACATGATTAAACAATAGTTCACTTCTAACTAGCACCTTTGGGATCCAACATATTTTCACTACGCAGAAAGCAAAATAAATTGGAAATGTTTTTAAGTGTTGGAATGAAATAAAGGTACTTTCAAGTGAAGAAAAATGGAAAGAGTTTGCCACCAACAGACTCTCAATTTAACAAATTTAAAAATATATTCTTCAGGGACTTTTCTGGCAGTGCAGTGGTTAAGACTTCACTTTCCAATGCAGGGGGTGTGAGTTTGATCCCTGGTCAGTAAACTGAGATCCCATATGCCTCACGGCCAAAAATCCAGAACATAAAACAGAAGCAATGTTGTAACAAATTCAATAAAGACATGTAAAATGGTCCACATCAAAAAAAAAAAAAAAACTTTTCAAAAAATATAAGTAAATAAAAGTATATTCTTCAGGAAAGAGAAGTGTTCCCATAGAGAATGTCTGAGAAATGAGGCACAAGAAGCAGGTATATATATGGGTAAATCAGACTTAAATATTGATTAAATAAAATAATAAAAATAATACTGTCAAGATATAAAGCAAAAATACTGATTTGGAAAATTATAGTGTTCTAAGATTGTATTGTTTGAGAAAAAGGAAAAGATGATTATTAACTTCAGACAATGATAATTTGTGTATATGCTAAAAAGTCTAGGTTGATTATTTGTATAAAAGAAATAAAGCCTTGAAACTAATATACTTGAAACTAATAGAGGAATCGGGTGGAGAGGGAGGTGGGAGCGGGGATCGGGATGGGGAGTACGTGTAAATCCATGGCTGATTCATATCAATGTATGACAAAACCCACTGAAATGTTGTGACATGATTGGCCTCCAACTAATAAAAAAAATAAATAAATAAAAATAAAAATAAAAAAAAGAAACTAATAAGGGGATAAAATGAAATGGGAAAAAAACTGAAATTTCAAAAGAAGAGATGAAAGTAGAAGTAAAATCCTAGAAATGGTAAGAAAAAGAAATATAAAGCAAGGATAATATAAACAAAACCAAATAATATAAATAAATCCAAATATATCATTAATCACAATAAATATAATTGGACAATAAAAGACAAAGATCCTCAGGCTGCATTGAAAATAGTGAGCCATATGCTTATGTCATGCGTTTAATGTGAGTTGCTCATAGATGCCATAAATATAGTCATGGTTCTTAATCCACTTTTCTCATTTGTCTCTTTTAATTTGCGTATGTAGACTGTTTACATTTAATGACTCTTGATTTATAAAGGCTTAAAATCTAAAATTTTATTTTGTGTTTTCTGTTCACGTTATTTTTCATTTTTCTTTTTCTGCCTTCCTGTGGGTTATTTGAACATAGCTGACGAAGACAATTTCATCAATTAAACCATAGCTATTGTCTAGTGATAACTGTGAAGAAGAAAACAAAATGCAAGCGTACACCAGAAATACCTCAATCGTTGTCTAGGGTTTTCACTAGTTCCGTAGTTAAGGACACGGTTCACGGTCAGTGGGTAGCTGCATCTTTCCCGGGATATGAAGAGCAGTGGGACAGTCAGCAGCTGCTACATAGTAAACTAAGAATGGCAAGAGAAAAACAAAGACAACTATCAAAAGGAAAATGGGCACCTACTTTAACACCATCAACTGATTATCACTTAAAGGTCTGTTGTATACTCTAATTTTCAGGTGAGAATGGTTTCTGTATAGCATAAATACTTTGACATATTCAAGTTTTTTCCCATATTGTTTTCTAAAGAAGAAACATTTAATTTCCTTCCCCAATGAAATGAATACCTTAAAGGAATTCTTTTAAAAAAAGGGATTTTACAGGTGGTCGCCACAACAAATAAAAATGAGAAAAGGCCCTTAGGGAAACTTTCCACTCATAACCTTCTCTCTGACTTCTCATGCTGGGTTGCCGTTTCAGCCAAACCTCCGTGGGAGTCTTAAATGCCACAGCAGGCAGTTCCCGCCAGCTGTTCGTGGGCTTGTATAGGTCACCCAGCCTAGGGGTTCAACTTTAGTGTTCTTGGATCCATTATGGCTCCACTGGAGGCTTGAAATTTAATCTTCAATCGCTGTTCTGTAACAAATTGGTACTTTGGGCTTTTGCTAAAATAGTTGCCTTCTTCCTGGCTTGAGCTATTCATGAACTGGAACTGTTTTTTAAGGTCAGCTTCAACCTGGCAAAGTTGGAGGAGTTAGACTGCAGGATAATTTCTGGCAGGGGAAGGATGCTTAGAAGCTTAATCAAATGATGTAATCGTCATCTTTAGAGATCAAGGGACATCTTCAAATGAATACTGACGGATTATTCCTCCTGCCTAATTTTTGTGAAATTCTTACCCAGAGCATCACTGACTCGGTAAGAAAAGAGGAAGCAGAGTGCTCATCACCTGGTTTTTTCGTGGCATGGTTCGTTTTATGTCTCTATCAGTGTCTGCAGGCCTAGCAAAGAAGTATGACAATGCCTCTCTGGATGAGCACCTGTTGGTAAAATGTAAGAATCTTTTTTTCAAACTGTGTGCTGCCAAAAGAGATATTTTTAAAGTTTACTCAATTTTAAGAGCCTCATTTTGCAAAATTAAACCCTACAGTTTGAAACTTTGCATATTTAGTAAGCTAACTGGGTTGATATGAGAAGTTGTTAAAATAATCCCTAATGCTCAGTCAGTTCAGTCGCTCAGTTGTGTCCAACTCTTTGCGATCCCATGGACTGCAGCATGCCGTGCCTCCCTGTCCATCACCAACTCCCGGAGTTTACTAAAACTCACATACACTGAGTCAGTGATGCCGTACAAACATCTCATATTCTGTCATCCCCTTCCCTCCTTCCTTCAACCTTTCCCCAAATCAGGGTCTTTTCAAATGAGTCAGTTCTTTGTATCAGGTGCACAAGGGATTGGAGTTTTAGTTTCAACATCAGTCCTTCCAATGAATATTCAGGACTGATTTCCTTTAGGATTGACTGGTTGGATCTCCTTGCTGTCCAAGGGAGAGAATTAACAAGGAAACACAAACTTTAAATGACACAATAGACCAGCTAGACCTAATTGATATCTATAGGACATTTTACCCCAAAACAATCAACTTCACCTTTTTCTCAAGTGCACACGGAACATTCTCCAGAATAGATCACATCCTTGGCCATAAATCTAGCCTTGGTAAATTCAAAAAAATTGAAATCATTCCAGTCATCTTTTCTGACCACAGTGCAGTAAGATTAGATCTCAATTACAGGGAAAAAATTATTAAAAATTCAAACACATGGAGGCTAAATAACACGCTTCTGAATAACCAACAAATCATAGAAGAAATCAAAAAAGAAATCAAACTATGCATAGAAATGAGTGAAAATGAAAACACAACAACCCAAAACCTATGGAACACTGTAAAAGCAGTGCTAAGGGGAAGGTTCATAGCAATACAGGCTTACCTCAAGAAACAAGAAAAAAGTCAAATAAATAACCTAACTCTACACCTAAAGTAACTAGAGAAGGAAGAAATGAAGAACCCCAGGGTTAGTAGAAGGAAAGAAATCTTAAAAATTAGGGCAGAAATAAATGAAAAAGAAACTAAAGAGACCATAGCAAAAATAAACAAAGCTAAAAGCTGTTTTTTTTGTTTGTTTGTTTGTTTTATTTTTTATTTTTATTTTTTTTCAATTTCTCCTTTATTTATTTATTTATTTTTCAGTGGGTTTTGTCATACATTGATATGAATCAGCCATAGAGTTACACGTATTCCCCATCCCGATCCCCCCTCCCACCTCCCTCTCCACCCGATTCCTCTGGGTCTTCCCGGTGCACCAGGCCCGAGCACTTGTCTCATGCATCCCACCTGGGCTGGTGATCTGTTTCACCATAGATAATATATGTGCTGTTCTTTCGAAACATCCCACCCTTACCTTCTCCCACAGAGTTCAAAAGTCTGTTCTGTACTTCTGTGTCTCTTTTTCTGTTTTGCATATAGGGTTATCATTACCATCTTTCTAAATTCCATATATATGTGTTAGTATGCTGTAATGATCTTTATCTTTCTGGCTTACTTCACTCTGTATAATGGGCTCCAGTTTCATCCATAAAAGCTGTTTTTTTGAAAAAATAAACAAAATTGACAAACCATTAGCAAGACTCATTAAGAAACAAAGGGAGAAGAACCAAATTAACAGAATTAGAAATGAAAATGGAGAGATCACAACAGACAACCCTGAAATACAAAGGATCATAAGAGACTACTACCAGCAGCTCTATGCCAATAAAATGGACAATTTGGAAGAAATGGACAAATTCTTAGAAAAGTATAACTTTCCAAAACTGAACCAGGAAGAAATAGAAGATGTTAACAGACCCATCACAAACAAGGAAATCAAAACTGTAATCAGAAATCTTCCAGGAAACAAAAGCCCAGGACCAGATGGCTTCACAGCTGAATTCTACCAAAAATTTAGAGAAGAGCTAACACCTATCTTACTCAAACTCTTCCAGAAAATTGCAGATGAAGGTAAGCTTCCAAACTCATTCTATGAGGCCACCATCACCCTAATTCCAAAACCAAAGATGCCACAAAAAAAGAAAACGACAGGCCAATATCACTGATGAACATAGATGCAAAAATCCTTAACAAAATTCTAGCAAACAGAATCCAACAACATATTAAAAAAAATCATACGTCATGACCAAGTGGGCTTTATCCCAGGAATGCAAGGATTCTTTAATATCCGCAAATCAATCAATGTAATACACCACATTAACAAATTAAAAGATGAAAACCATATGATTATCTCAATAGATGCAGAAAAAGCCTTTGACAAAATTCAACACTCATTTATGATTAAAACTCTCCAGAAAGCAGGAATAGAAGGAACATACCTCAACATAATAAAAGCTATATATATGACAAACCCACAGCAAGCATTACCCTCAATGGTGAAAAATTGAAAGCATTTCCCCTAAAATCAGGAACAAGACAAGGGTGCCCACTCTCACCACCACTATTCAACATAGTTTTGGAAGTTTTGGCCACAGCAATCAGAGCAGAAAAAGAAGTAAAAGGAATCCAGATAGGAAAAGAAGAAGTGAAACACTCACTGTTCACAGATGACATGATCCTCTACATAGAAAACCCTAAAGACTGTACCAGAAAATTACTAGAGCTAATCAACGAATATAGTAAAGTTGCAGGATATAAAATTAACACAGAGAAATCCCTTGCATTCCTATACACTAACAATGAGAAAACAGAAAGAGAAATTAAGGAAACAATACCATTCACCATTGCAACAAAAAGAATAAAATACTTAGGAGTATATCTACCTAAAGAAACAAAAGACCTATACATAGAAAACTATAAAACACTGATGAGAGAAATCAAAGAGGACACAAACAGATGGAGAAATATACCGTGTTCATGGATTGGAAGAATCAATATTGTCAAAATGGCTATACTACCCAAAGCAATCTATAGATTCAATGCAATCCCTATCAAGCTACCAACGGTATTTTTCACAGAACTAGAACAAATAATTTCACAATTTGTATGGAAATACAAAATAACCTCGAATAGCCAAAGTAATCTAGAGAAAGAAGAATGGAACTGGAGGAATCAACCTGTCTGACTTCAGACTCTACTACAAAGCCACAGTCATCAAGACAGTATGGTACTGGCACAAAAACAGAAATATAGATCAATGGAACAGAATAGAAAGCCCAGAGATAAATCCATGAACCTATGGACACCTTATCTTTGACAAAGGAGGCAAGAATATACAATGGAAAAAAGACAACCTCTTTAACAAGTGGTGCTGGGAAAACTGGTCAACCACTTGTAAAAGAATGAAACTAGAACACTTTCTAACACCATACACAGAAATAAACTCAAAATGGATTAAAGATCTAAATGTAAGACCAGAAACTATAAAACTCCTAGAGGAGAACATAGGCAAAACACTCTCCGACATAAATCACAGCAGGATCCTCTATGACCCACCTCCCAGAATATTGGAAATAAAAGCAAAACTAAACAAATGGGACCTAATGAAACTTAAAAGTTTTTGCACAACAAAGGAAACTATAAGCAAGGTGAAAAGACAGCCCTCAGATTGGGAGAAAATAATAGCAAATGAAGCAACAAAGGATTAATCTCAAAAATATAGAAGCAACTCCTGCAGCTCAACTCCAGAAAAATAAACGACCCAATCAAAAAAATGGGCCAAAGAACTAAACAGACATTTCTCCAAAGAAGACATACAGATGGCTAACAAACACATGAAAAGATGCTCAACATCACTCAGTATCAGAGAAATGCAAATCAAAACCACAATGAGGTACCATTACACGCCAGTCAGGATGACTGCTATCCAAAAGTCTACAAGCAATAAATGCTGGAGAGGGTGTGGAGAAAAGGGAACCCTCTTACACTGTTGGTGGGAATGCAAACTAGTACAGCCGCTATGGAGAACAGTGTGGAGATTCCTTAAAAAACTGGAAATAGAAGTGCCATATGACCCAGCAATACCACTTCTGGGCATACACACCGAGGAAACCAGATCTGAAAGAGACACATGCACCCCAATGTTCATCGCAGCACTGTTTATAATAGCCAGGACATGGAAGCAACCTAGATGCCCATCAGCGGACGAATGGATAAGGAAGCTCTGGTACATATACACCATGGAATATTACTCAGCCATTTAAAAGAATTCATTTGAATCAGTTCTAATGAGATGGATGAAACTGCAGCCCATTATACAGACTGAAGTAAGCCAGAAAGATAAAGACCAATACAGTATACTAACACATATATATGGAGTTTAGAAAGATGGTAACGATAACACTATATGCAAAACAGAAAAAGAGGCACAGATGTACAGAACAGACTTTTGGACTCTGTGGGAGAAGGCGAGGGTGGGAAGTTTCGAGAGAACAGCATCAAAACATGTGTATTATCTAGGGTGAAACAGATCACCAGCCCAGGCTGGATGCATGAGACAAGTGCTCGGGCCTGGTGCACTGGGAAGACCCAGAGGAACTGGGTGGAGAGGGAGGTGGGAGGGGGGATCGGAATGGGGAATACTTGTAAATCCATGGCTGATTCATGTCAATGTATGACAAAACCCACTATAATATTGTAAAGTAATTAGCCTCCAACTAATAAAAATAAATGAAAAAATAAAATAAGAAAAAAACCAAAAAAGAGTCTTCTGCAACACCACACTTCAAAAGCATCAATTCTTCAGTGCTCAGCTTTCTTTATAGTGCAGCCCTCACATCCATACATGACCACTGCAAAAACCATAGCTTTGACTAGACGGACCTTTGTTGGCAAAGTAATGCCTCTGCTGTTTAATATGCTGTCTAGATTGGTCATAACTTTTCTTTCAAGGAGCAGGTGTCTTTTAATTTCATGGCTGCAGTCACTATCTGCAGTGATTTAGGAGCCCAAGAAGATAAAGTCTGTCACTGTTTCCACTGTTTCCCCATGTACTTGCCATGAAGTGATGGGACCAGATGCCATGATATTCATTTTCTGAATGTTGAGCTTTAAGCCAACTTTTTCACTCTCCTCTTTCACTTTCATCAAGAGGCTCTTTAGTTCTTCACTTTCTGCCATAAGGGTGGTGTCATCTGCATATCTGATGTTATCAATATTTCTCCCAGCAGTCTTGATTCCAGCTTGTTCTTTGTCCAACCCAGCTTTTCTCATGATGTACTCTGCATATAAGTTAAATAAGCAGGGTGACAATATACAGCCTTGACTCACTCCTTTCCCTATTTGGAAGTAATCTGTTGTTTCATGTCCAGTTCTAACTGTTGCTTCCTGACCTGCAGACAGATTTCTCAAGAGGCAAGTCAGATGGTCTGGTATTCCCATCTCTTTCAGAATTTTCC
This sequence comes from Cervus elaphus, assembly GCF_910594005.1. Lineage (NCBI taxonomy): Eukaryota > Metazoa > Chordata > Mammalia > Artiodactyla > Cervidae > Cervus > Cervus elaphus. The sequence goes on from NC_057835.1 coordinate 31,245,214, forward strand.
ACAGTTTATTGTGATCCACACAGTCAAAATCTTGGGCATAGTCAATACAGCGGAGGTAGATGTTTTTCTGGAACTATCTTGCTTTTTCCATGATCTAACGGATGCAGGCAATTTGATCTCTGGTTCCTCTGCCTTTTCTAAATCCAGCTTGAACATCTGGAAGTTCACGGTTCGCATACTGTTGAAGCCTGGCTTGGAGAACTTTGCACATTACTTTACTAGCCTGTAAGATGAGTGCAACTGTGTGGTAGTTTGAACATTCTTCGGCATTGCCTTTCTTTGGGATTGAAATGAAAACTGACCTTTTCTAATCCTGTGGCCACTGCTAAGTTTTCCAAATTTGCTGGCATATTGAGTGCAGCACTTTTAGGATTTGCATCACATTAGGATTTTAGCATCATCTTTTAAGATTTGAAATAGCTCAGCTGGAATTCCATCATCTCCACTAGCTTTGTTGGTAGTGATGCTTCCTAAGGCCCACTTGACTTTGCATTCCAGGATGTCTGGCTCTAGGTGAGTGATCACACCATCATGATTATCTGGGTCATGAACATCTTTTTTGTATAGTTTTTCTGTATATTCTTGCCACCTCTTCTTAATATCTTCTGCTTCTATTAGGTCCATACCATTTCTGTCCTTTATTGAGCACATCTTTGCATGAAATATTTCATTAGTATCTCTAATTTTCTTGAAGAGATTGCTAGTCTTTCCCATAGTATTTTTTCCCTCTATTTCTTTGTATTGATTGCTGAGGAAGGCTTTCTTATCACTCCTTGCTATTCTTTGGAACTCTGCATTTAAATGGGTATATCTTTCCTTTTCTCCTTTGCTTTTTGCTTCTCTTCTTTTCACAGCTACTTGTAAGGCCTCCTCAGACAGCCATTTTGCTTTTTTGCGTTTTTTTTTTCTTGGGGATGGTCTTGATTCCTGTCTCCTGTACAATGTAACGAACCTCCTCCCATACTTCATCAGGCACTCTATCAGATCTAATCCCTTGAATCTATTTGTCACTTCCACTGTATAAATGTAAGCAATTTGATTTAGGTCATACCTGAATGGTCTACTGGCTTTCCCCTACTTTCTTCAATTTAAGTCTGAATTTGGCAATAAGGAGTTCATGATCTGAGACACAGTCAGCTTCTGGCCTTGTTTTTGCTGACTGTATAGAGCTTCTCCATCTTTGGCTGCAAAGAATATAATCAATCTGATTTCAGTATTGACCATCTGGTGATGGCCATGCATAGAGCCTTCTCTTGTATTGTTGGAAGAGGGTGTTTTCTATGACCAATGCGTTCTCTTGGGAAAACTCTGTTAGCCTTTGAACTGCTTCGTTTTGTACTCCAAGGTCAAATTTGCCTGTTACTCCAAGTATCTCTTGACTTCCTACTTTTGCATTCCAGTCCCCTGTAATGAAAAGGACATCTTTTTGGGGTGTTAGTTCTAGACGTCTTGTAGGTCTTCACAGAACCGTTCAACTTCAGTTTCTTTAGCATTACTGGTCGGGGCATAGACTTGGATTATGGTAATATTGAATGGTTTGCCTTGGAAACAAACAGAGATCATTCTTTCATTTTTGAGATTACATCCAAGTACTGCATTTTGAACTCTTTTGTTGACTATGATGCCTACTCCATTTCTTCTAAGGGATTCTTGCTGACAGTAGTTGATATAATGATCATCTGAGTTAAATTCACCCATTCCAGTCCATTTTAGTTCACTGATTCATAAAATGTCGGTGTTTACTCTTGCCATCTCCTTTTGACCACTTCAAATTTGCCTTGATTTGTGGACCTAACATTTCAGTTTCCTATGCAATATTGCTCTTTACAGCATCAGACCTTGCTTCTATCACCAGTCCCATCCAGAACTGGGTGTTGTTTTTGCTTTGGCTCCATCTCTTCATTCTTTCTGGAATTATTTCTCCATGGATCTCCAGTAGTATATTGGGCCCCTACCAACCTGGGAAGTTCATCTTTCAGTGTCCTATCATTTTGCCTTTTCATACTGCTCATGGGGTTCTCAAGGCAAGAATACTGAAGTGGTTTGCCATTCCCTTCTCCAGTGGGCCACGTTTTGTCAGAACTCTCCACCATGACCTGTCCATCATGGGTGGCCCCACATGGCATGGCTCATAGTGCCATTGAGTTAGACAAGGCTAAGTTATTGTTGTGTGTGTATTAGTCACTCAATCGTGTCTAACTCTTTGCGACCCCATGAATTGTAGCCAGCAAGGCTCATCTGTTCATGGGATTTTCCAGGCAAAAAAACCTGAAGTGAGTTGCCAGGCCCTCCTCTAGGGGATCTTCCCAACCCCAGGATCAAACTAACATCTCTTAGGTCTCCCACATTGGCAGGCAGTTTCTTTACCACTAACGCCACCAGGGAAGCCCCAAAAGGAGCACCACATCATGAAACATCCCACTGTGCTCCCTGTGTTATTTCTATCTCTTGTGAGAGAGCTCATTTCAGAATTTAACCTCATTAAACAGTGTATATTTTGTTGCATGATATCAGAGTAGTATGGGAGAAAGGTTGTAGGATCAAGGCATAAAGATGCTAGACTGCTCTCTGATGCTCATCAGCTGACTATTCCAAGTTTCTTCATATAAGGATAATAATGTTTATACTATTTTGTTAGCATCAAATTAGATTAATAAATGTGGAAAAATGTAAGCATTAAATACTGTCCCATTCATAGCATTACTATTCTTTCAGGCTTTAGAGCACTTTTTTTCAATTAGGTGGCTTCTCTGCCACACTGAAAAATTGGTGAAATAGTCGTCACTCCACCAGTTGACATGCTGAGTAAGTGCATGAGATACACTAAAGAATTTTCCCGACTGAATTTGTGGTTCATAAATGCCCTTCACATGAATCTTTCAGCTCATTGGCCTCCATAAATCTGTCCATGGGCAGTGCAATATCTGTTCCTTTTTAAACAGGAAACTTGGTATGTTACCCACGGTTTCTTATTTCTTCAAAAAATAGACTTGCAACACAACACATGGTTGTTTTCTGATTTCCCAAAATTGCTTACTTGATCAAGTAGTTTGTATCTTTCTGATTGAATTGTAAGAGTAGAAAGTGCTCATTCAATTTCCTTGAGATACAGGGATTCAAAATATATTGACAGAATTCAAGAATCCTTTTCAGATGTTCTGGAGACAGCACCCAAATAAAGCTAATTCAACGAACAAATTCCAACAGTCACACTTGACATTAAGAAAATACTCTTCCTCTGAGCTCTCATGATTCCACCTCCCCTAGCTGCAAATGCATTATTAGTCATTCAGGCCACTGCAACTTGATTTTACTTTATTCATTTCACTAAATTATTGGTTTCTGGTTTCACTGGTATAATAGCCCTTGCCATCTAACTGCTATCAAAAATAATACTAAATCATGCAGAAACTATGAAGCCCTTAATGCAGTTGCTTTCCTCATTGGGTAAACCAAATTATGAACAGGCTATATCTGAAATTCCTAGGTCCACCACAGTCTGTGCACATCCTCAGCCTTGGTTACCTGTCTATAGGCAAGAGAATCCTCTCCAAAATAGCACCTGCTTTGACATAGTGGTAAATCTGCAGGTTATTAGGACTTTTGTGGCACATCTCTATAAGTAGGCTCACAATACAAATGCTACTGATCCTTCTATTTATTTTTTTAGAGCCATGAAAAAGTATTCTCAGATTATGGCTTAAAACATAAGACTGTAATTTGGTCTAGGCCAGGTCTATGAACATAGAATTTTTGAATCATCAGTCTTGAGCATGAGAAGTCCATTGAGAGTGAGTAGCTATGAGATTCTAGAACAAAGGAAGCGATGATGGTGGCAGAGCTGAGGGCTACACCAACCTCCCAGACAAAGACGAGCCTCTTCTAATACCAGAAGTTATTTGAAATGGTCTGGAATGTATTGATTTAGCTAATGCATACATGCTCAGTCGTGTCTGACTCTTTCCAGCTCCATGAACTGTAGCCTGTCAGGATGCTCTGTCCATGGAATTTCTCAGCAAGAATATTAGAGTGGGTTGCCATTTCCTTCTCCAAGGGATCTTCCCAACACGGGTATCAAACCCACTTCTCTTGCATCTCCTGCATTGGCAGGTGGTCTCTTCACCACTACACCACCTGGGAAGCCCCAAGTTAGCTAGTAGGAGTGTTAATTAGAGCTTTTGCATCCTCCCTTTTTATGAAAGATGAACTTCCTGAATTCCTAGACTACAGGTTATATAGAAGAGAGTATCAGTCATACGATAAACTTTAATTTCAGTCTTTTAGGAAACCATCATTTGATCAAATACCTTCCTATAATTTGACTAACATGAGGAATGCTGGTTTGATCTATTTTATTGTGTTTGACTCTATTGAGCAGGGAAAAGTCCAAGAGAAATGGAAGTGAAAGGGAGCTCACCTTTCTCACTGTGAAGTTCAGCCTCAAAGGGTATACACATCTTAAGAATGAGCATTCCTACCTAGGTTTTGTTTAGATAGAACCATATTATGTAGATCCAACTGAGGTAAATGCCGAGGAAAATATCTGGTCACCTGGAGTTTTTATAGCTCTGTAATTAAATATAAATAAATTTCCATAATTTATAATAATTATGAACTATTAGGTAAAACACTGTATTAAACATAATATATGGATATATGGATCAATAAGAAAATTACTGTATTTTAGAGTGAACTAAGTCAGAAAGAGAAAAGCAAATATCATATATTAAAACATGTATGTGGGATCTAGAAAAACAGTGTAGATGATCATGTTTGTAAAGCAGAAATAGAGACACAGAGGTAGAGGACAAATGTATGGATACAAAGAGCTGGGTGAGCAATCCCACTTCTGGGCATACACACTGAGGAAACCAGATCTGAAAGAAACACGTGCACCCCAGTGTTCATTGAAGCACTGTTTATAATAGCCAGGACATGGAAGCAACCTAGATGCCCATCAGCAGATGAATGGATAAGGAAGCTGTGGTACATATACACCATGGAATATTACTCAGACGTTAAAAAGAATTCATTTGAACCAGTTCTAATGAGATGGATGAAACTGCAGCCCATTATACAGAGTGAAGTAAGCCAGAAAGATAAAGATCATTAGAGCATACTAACACATATATATGGAATTTAGAAAGATGGTAACGATAACCCTATATGCAAAACAGAAAAAGAGACACAGAAGTACAGAACAGACTTTTGAACTCTGTGGGAGAAGGTGAGGGTGGGATGTTTCAAAAGAACAGCATGTATATTATCTATGGTGAAACACATCACCAGCCCAGGTGGGATGCATGAGACAAGTGCTCGGGCCTGGTGCACTGGGAAGACCCAGAGGAATCGGGTGGAGAGGGAGATGGGAGGGGGGATCGGGATGGGGAATAAGTGTAAATCTATGGCTGATTCATATCAATGTATGACAAAACCCACTGAAATGTTGTGAAGTAATTAGCCTCCAACTAATAAAAAATTTAAAAAAATTAAAAAAATAAAAAAATAAAAAATAAATAAATAAATTCATTATATAGTAAAAAAAACAAAACAAAACAAAGAGCTGGGTGGTGGTGGGGGTGCTGTGGGAGAAATTGGGAGACTGGGATTGATATATATACACTATTGATGCTATGTATAAAATAGATAACTGGTGGGAACCTACTGTGCCCAGGGAACTGTACTCAATGCTCTGAGGTGACCTAAACGGAAAGGAAATCCAAAAAAGGGGGGATATATGTATAAGTAAGGCTGATTCATTTTGCTCTCCAGCAGAAATTGACACAGCAGTATAAAGCAACTATACTCCAAAAAAAAGAAGAAAAAAAAATTACTCTGTTTTACATGTGCCCCTGTTTGTCTCTATCTACATTGTCTGGGCATAATAAGGAAATAGGGAACTTTCTTGTGCTATTGGGAGTATTTGTGGTTAATTTGGGGTGCAGTTAATGATTCATGGGTTTACGGGAAACATTTTCACCTTGGAGCCTGACAGAAGGAAACGCCTGACCTGCAGGAAGAATTTTAAAACATACCCCTTCCCCTTGCCGTATACAGAGATTTTACATAGAATATTCAGTCCCTTCTTAGTTCTGTTATACTTTATAGGGTCAAATTGCACTTACATTTCCATAATCATAATGAAGGCTTCTGAGCTTTCTACAATTGGATTCTGAAAGTTACAAGCCAAGTTACATTTTTATTGTAATGAGTGTGAGATAATTCCCACGCCGTCCCAAAATATGATGTAGGGTTACATTTCTCTCCTTATAATTCCAGTGTTGCCATCCAAAGAGAGTGTTTCAATGATTTCTTCATCTTTGCATTCAAAGCCATGCCCAGTTTTAATTTTCTTGGTACTTTTGAACCATCCTTCCTTTGCATCACTTATTTGGCCTCCTTCCATTCCTTCCTTCCATCCATCTTATTCAGATTCTGTCTGCCTTTATTTTTCAACTGGTTAGGAATAGACACATATTCTCTTCCATCACATTCTTGGAGCTTCCAGAGTCTTACGCACTTACCTGTCCCCTAGAAAAGTTCTTTACGCCCCTGCTTCCTGTTCTGTTTTTAAACTGGGGACCGGTTAGTTTTGCTTTCCTCTGGGTTGTTTGTTCCTTTTCTAGATTCTTGAATTCTCTATCTTGATTGAAAACTCAGGTTCTTCCAGGGTCTCATGCATTCTCTTCTTTGCCTTGGCGTCTCTGCAGAGCTGTCCGTCCTCTTCTGTCATCTGGGCCAGATGCTTCCTCTTGATGTTGCATCACACGTTTGATGACTTCCTTCCGCTGTTACCCTGAGTCAGAACCACTGTTTTCTAGGTGCCATGTTCAGTGGTGCAGAGGTAACTGTTTCACCACAGGCTCTCATCACAAATAAAGAAGACCTTGCTTTCTTAGTGCTTCCTGATGTCCATGTTGTGGGTAGTGGATCTTCCCAAACCAGGAATTGAACCCAGGGTCTCCTGCATTGCAGGTGGATTCTTTACCAACTGAGCTGTCAGGGAAGTCCATGTTGTAAATATACTGGGCAAAGCCACATTCCCAAAGCAGCATCACTGATAGAGGAGTTGGGAAGAGATGTACCTGATCTACGCTCCCCAGCCTGCACCAGCGGCTTAAGCACAGTATTGATGAGACCATTTTGACAGATGTGTTTCTAAAATAAATTCATACATTTTTGAGTTAACAAAGCAACTGTGATATCATTTAATTTGATTCTGTGGCTCTCAGTCATCATTATTAATATCAAGCTCTAAGGCAAAAAGTGCTGTCTCTAAAGATGATGACAAGTCAGAGAACATGTGAAAGTCTCAGTTGTGTCTGACTCTGTGACCCCATGGACTGTAGCCTGCCAGGCTCTTCTGTCCATGGAATTCTCAAGGCAAGAATACTGAAGTGGGTAGCTGTTTTCCCTTTTCCAGGGTATCTTCCCAAGCCAGGGATCAAACCTGAGGTCTCCTGCATTGCAGGTGGATTCTTTACCATCTGAGCCACCAAGGAAGCCCAAAGAGAATATATTTGCCTCTAAATTAAATGGCTTAATAGCCAAACATGGAAATTAGATAAAATAAGTAATACAGAATGCAGTGGTATTTTGTTTACCTTTAGAGGACTTTTGTCTTTGTTAGTTGACTTTTTCAAACACAATACTCAAATCTAATTTTCATGATTTGTATAGTTGTTTTGGCTGCCTCTCGCCTGGTTCTTGATACGACCTCCTTATTTGTTGTTGTTTATTTATGACCTTTTATTTGTGCTTTGATTTCAAATCACTGTAAATCCATTTTAAGTTATCAGAGAATAAGTATCAATAAGCAGAGAAACAGGGTGTCTTCATAAAGAGTGCAGATTTTCTAATGACTGGTGTTAATTTGGCTTCCCTTTCATTGTGTATTTTCTGTACTATAAAAAAGAATGCTATTCATGTGTCTTCTGACAGAAAAGAAAATGGGGTTTTCTGTTTGAAAAGTTCACTTTAAAGGTATTTGTGATTCGTGATGGCTTTAAAATCGGGTTGCTTTTCACGATGAATTGCCTGCAGCTGCTCTTCAGGATTTTGTGTTCTTTTCTGAGCACATCCATCCTGTTTGGATACAAAACCTCACATATTTACATCACTGATGGGCCAATAAGTAAAATGCTGCATTTTGGGGGGAAGGTTCTTGGGAACTATTTACAGTCAGGAGCAGAGAAGCAGGGGGTTGAAAACACGGTGCCGCTTCTTACCTTGCTCTGATTATTTTGAGTTTTAGCCATTCCTGACCTCCCCCCTTTTGCGAGTGCAGGGGTTGGTGACAAATCACTTGATGATCAGGAAATACCCATGATATGAATGTGGTTCTGGTGTGGTTGTCTTGAGGTATTTGCTCGTTTCTCTTTCTCCTCCACATCTTATTGAAGGTGAATCTAAACCAAGGTAAATTCAGCTTCCTGGGTAGAGGACATTTCTTTATGTCCAAGGAAATTAAAGTTATTCAGGCATACACCTGCCACATAACTTAAAAAAAAAAAGATACCTAGGGTACCATTTTCTTTTCAAACCTGCTGTTTCTAGTGCCGGCAGGATGGTTGATCAGTGGGTCATTTTCTCAGAATTACTATTTTATCAAAGTTAATGTAGAAGAATGCTTCAAATGTATTAAGATCCATGTCCAAACACAGCAGGTGGGATTATAAAATTTCTAGATATAAAGCATAATAAATATTATTTGTACATGATAATGACATTGTTGACATTCACTGGACTATGTGAAATTCATCTGTCTCATCATAAAGAGTATAAGTGTATACTTTAGTATATTTTAGAATTGCTTAAAAATATAATTGTATCTAATGCAATATAATAAACTGTGACATGTCTAAAATTGTCATTACCCTATAATTTTTATCTGTGTATTTAGAAAGGATTATACCTAATTGAATAGTACTTTCCTGTAGCTCAGATGGAGAAGGAAATGGCAATCCACTCCAGTATTCTTGCCTAGAGAATCCCGTGGACAGAGGAGCCTGGTGGGCTGCCATCTATGGGGTCGCACAGAGTCGGACATGACTGAAGCGACTTAGCAGCAGCAGCAGCAGCAAAAGCTCAAACAGTAAAGAATCTGCCTGCAATGCAGGAGACCAGGGTTCGATCCCTGGGTTGGGAAGTTCCTCTGGAGAAGGGAATGACAATCCACTCCAGTATTCTTGCCTGGAGAATTCCATGGACAGAGAAGCCTGGTGGGCTACAGTTCATGGGGTCACAAAGAGTCAGACACGACTGAGCAACACACACACATACCTAATTGAAGATGAATTTTCATGTAAATATATTGTCTCAATAAAATGTCATTCAAAGGAACTGTGAAACTCCAGTGTTAGATTGGGAACTAAAGTAGAAAAATAAGTAAGCTCATTTTGAAAAAGTAGTTATCATCATTAATGTAAATAAGTCAAAAGTCAATAAATAAGCTTCATTTTGAAAAAGTGGCTAGTATTATAACCAAAGACAATCTAAAGAAAGGAAAGAAAAAAAAAGATTTGATAATTCATATTTTACATAGGAAGGTAGAAATGGGAGTAGTTTTTCTTATTTTTGTTTGTTTCTTTTCCCAAACATTAATAGTACTGGCATTGAAGCCTAGAGTTACTGTTCTAAGTATGTTATAACTAAGCCAGTCATTTTACTAAAAATAGTGATAGGTTAATATTAGAAAATATGATATCATAAAATATTTACTACTATAGAAAAGGATTTCAGGAATATATCTCACACACTCCAGAAAGGCTTAAAAATCTATTTATAG